>NC_081428.1:66930577-67258434 GCF_949786415.1 Peromyscus eremicus
ACTGAGCTGAGGGCTGCTGTGAAAAAATACCTTTCCTGGAGGCTGTAGGAATAAGCAACACAAGATATGATTCTATTTTCTGTCTCCTTTCACTTAGAACAATACTTTTAGAGATTTATTCATGTTGCTAATACTTTTAGAGATTTCTCATGTTTTCCTTTATTGTTGAGATTGTTTTCTTTTTAATTTGCTTAGTGAATTCTACCTTGGTTTCCAGAGATGAGCTCTACTTGGTCATGCCATGTTGCCTTCTTTCTGTTGCTCTTTGTGCATGCTCATGTTTTTTTAAAAAACTTTCTTTTTTATTTATTCTGTGTGTCTTTCACATCATGCATCTCCATCCCATTCATTTCCCTGTTTCTTCATATCTACCTTCTACCCTTGCAACACTGCCCAAATAAAATAAGATTTAAGGAGAAAAGTAAAAGAAAAACAACAACAAAGAAAAATCTCATCATGGAAGATGTAGTGCGACAGTGAGTCACTCAGTAAACCCTTTTGTCCATATATCTTTACTTGTTAAGTGTTCATTGCAAAGAATCATTGGTCTGGTCCAAGGCCTCTGGTTTCTGCTACACTATTAATGCTGGGCCCTCAATGGGACTCCTCTTGGATAGATATCCTATCGTCTTATGTTTTGGAGATCCTAAAGGATCAGCCCCTTCACACGCTCTTGCAGATCATAGATGGGGTGAATGTTGGGATGAGCCAACTCATAATCCTGTTTCTGGGCCTGTGAAGTTGCAGGGTTGGTCAGCCTGCCAGCTCTCCACCTCCACCCCATCCTCAACATCAGGGCATTGTCTGGGTTAGTTCATCCTTTGTAGGATGAGCAAGGGGCTGGTTTAGTCCCCAGGGTAACTTGACCCTCACTGGACCACCAGGGCCAGCTCTACTGTGTCAACAGGTGAGGTGTAGGGGTCACTCTCCCGAGTGCTGCAGCTGGTGAGAGGCAGGGACAGCTCTCCCACCTGCCACATTCGGTGAGGGGAGAGATGCTTGGTTTTTAAAACACTTAAGTTACTGTTTATTTACAAGGGACATAGGAAGGCTTATTACTTTTTAATTGTATATTTCAAAATTTGATGTCATCGTTACACGTGTCTTAATAATGAGGGAAAGTTACAATCTCACCTTCTTTTTTAAATGCTTGAGGATATTTGTATTATTTCTTTTTAAAAAACTTGGAAAATCCAGCAGTAAATAATTACAAAATCCCAACAGTAAATCCATCTAAGCCATTTGTTTCTTTGAGGGAAAACGTTACTAAACTTTCAAATTCGTTAGTTTAGGACCATCAATTGTATATCTTTCCTAGGGCACTGTCACAGTTTTGCCATTGATATTCATCTATTTCCCTAATCATCCAGTTATGTTATTCATACAATTACTTCTTTTCTTTTGTTGTCTGTGGGACTATTTCAGTGTCACTATTTTCTTCCTGAATCTAGGAATGTTTTTGTGCATTTTTTTTTGGTCTTGATCATGCAATCTGCAAATTGCATCTTTTTTAAATTAATTTGGATAGTTAACGTTGGGTGTCACTAGTTTTTCTGCTACTTCATCATTTAATTAGATGATATCTGCTTTATGTCATTACTTCCTTTTTCTTTTTTTGTAGCTATTTATTTTTTATTTAAAAAAAGTTTTATTCATTTTACATACCAACCACCGATCCCCCTCTCATCCTTCTTCCTGCTCCCCCCTCAACCCACTCTCCATCCCCTCCTCCAAAAGGGTAGGTCCTTCCATAGGGGGAAATCAAAGCCTGGTACATTTAGTTGAGGCAGGATCAAGCCCCTCCCCCTCCATGTAGGGTGAGCAGGGTGTCTGACCATAGATAATGGACTCTAGAAAGCCAGCTCATGCACTAGGGATGGAGCCTGATCCCACTGCCATGGGCCCCTCAAACAGACCCAGCTACACAACTGTGTCCTGTATGCAGAGGGTCTAGTCTGGTCCCATGCAGGTTCCACAGCTGTTGGTCTAAAGTTCTTGAGTTCCTATGAACTTGGTTCAGTTGTCTCTGAATTTACTACCTTTTTCTATGCAGATTTAACTTGTATATTATTTTTAATTTTCTTAAGGTGGGAGCTGAAATGGTTGATTATGTATTTCTTCTTTTTTAAATATAAGCATTATAAATTCTCATCATTACTTTAGTGGTATTCTATATCTTTTAATATAGTTTAAAACTATTATGTAGTTTAAAATATTTTTCATTAAAATAACTATTGGTTACTTAAACATTTCATTTATTTCTTAAATGTTTGGTGATTTTTTTCATCATTTTTATTATTGATTTCTAGTTTGTTTTGTTGTCATTAAGCATGTTTTCTATTATTTTAATTCTTTTATGATTTTAAACATTTTATAACTAACAATACTATACTTTGTAGTATTTCCTGTAGATTTAGAAAACAGTGCTTGCTCATTATAACTGAATAGAGAGTTATACAAGTCTTAACTTAGTTGACCAGTCATGTTTTAATCTATATTTTAATGACTTTTATCTACTAAATTTCCCCAATTACTGAAAAAGGACTGCTGATGTATATAAGCAAAGTTGCAATTCTGTTTCTTTTTCTGTTCCATTTTGATTTATACATTTTTAAGCCTTTTAAAGATCAGTTACATTTCTTTTTATTGTGATGAAACTTACCTTTTTTAATCTCTGAGAAAAAGTCAGTCTTTTGAAACTCAGTTTGTCTGAAGTTAAGTAGTTCATTATGACTCTCTGTCTCTTTCTGTGTGTGTGTGTGTGTGTGTGTCTGCAGTTATGTATGTGTGTGTGAGTGTGTGCATTCATGTGTCAACCTCATGTGTCATACTCAAAAGTGCCATCTGTTTCTTTAACATAGTGTCTCACACACTGCCCTTGAGCAGTGAGCCCCAGGAACGCTCTGTCTCTACCTCTCCAATGCTGGGATTACAAGTGTACCCTGCCTTGAATTCTTGGGGTCAAGCTTAGATCATCCTGCCTGTGAGGTGAACACTTTAGTGGCTAAACCACCTTTCTCATTTTGTGGCTTTTCCCCCCTTATTGTCTGCATGCTAAAACTTTCTTTCCTATTCCTTTTAATTAATTTATGTAATATTTGGAAAAAAGATTCCTATAGAAATGATAGAATTGATTCATGCTTATTTCCCCAACGTAACAATAACTCTTCAACCTCAGTTTTAACTATTAGTCATTAGTGGTGTTATAGTAGACTTGGCTTTATAAACCGCTATATAGAAAATTGGTTTCTTTTTATCTTATCTGCTTTATGTTTCTTCTGCTTCCATTCTGCCTTACATTGGATTATTATTCAAACCTGTTTTACTTTTTTTAAGATTCATTTTAGTTTTGATTATGTGTATATTTGTGTGCCTTTGTGCATGTGAATGAAGGTACCTAAAGAGTCCAGAAGAAGGTATCAGATCCCAAGGAAATGATGTTATAGGCAGTAGGAAGCTGCCCAGCAACTGATGAGAAACAAATTCAGGTTCTCTGCAAGAGCAATATGTGCTCTTCATCAATGAACCACCTCTCTAGCCCCATTTTACAACTTACAGACATTATGATAAGCTAATATTATGCTTTATTGCATCTCTATCTCTATAAGCTTCCTTTAAATAATAACTATTTCCTCCACCTGTATTCCATAGGATATATTATTCATTATCTCTCATGTACCCTTTCTGATATTGTTATACATTTTAATTTTACATGCTCTGGCCTCACAATTCTCATTATTTTAAAACATTTCATTTAATTTAGTGTGTGTGCATAAGTGCATGTGTGCACCCATGAGTGTATTCCTCTCTACCTTCTAAATCTTACATTCTTTCTTCTCCCTCTTCTGCAATGTTAGCTGTACATCAAAAGGCATGATATATGTTCCATATAGAGATTAGAATTCAACTGTGACTTATTATCAGCCCTTTGATCAGTTATGAGACTTTTCACACCCACTACCCACCACAAAAAGGAGCTTCTCAGAACAAGGCTGATAGAAGCACTAGGCTATTGGAAATGTTCATGAATTTTTAGAAGGCATTTGGACAGCATTCCATTTAGTAAAACAGCTATTGTAGATTCTTCTCCAGGGCCTGTGACATACCTACCAATGGACCCTTGTCAAGACTTACCATACCAGGCATTAGTAACCTCACATAGGGCAGGCATACAGGGACAAGAAGAGGGGCACACAAATAGGAAAAGAAGTCAAAACATTCTTATTTGCAGAAGAAATGATAATATACTTAAGATACCCCCAAACTTCCACCAGAAAACTTTTAGAAGCAATCAACCATTTCAGCAAAGTGTCAGCATGCAAAATCAACCTACAAAAATTGGTAGCTTTTTTGTACACTACCAGCAAACTCACTGAAAAGAGAAAAGATTATGGGCAAGCATCCATTTACAATAGCATCAAATACAATAAAACACAATAGAAGAGATCAAGACAGACACTGGAAAAATGGAAAAACATCCCATACCAATGCACTGGTAGAATTAATATTTTGAAAATGACCATCTACCAAAAGCAATTTATGTATTCAAGGCAATCACAGCCAAAATACCCACAGCATTTTCACAGAAGTATAAAAATCATTCTAAAATTTGTATCAAAGGAGAAAATACCCTGGATACTCAAAGAAGTGCTGAGCAAAAAAAAAATTACTGAAGGAATTGCTGCTAGAAATTTCAAGATATATTATAGAGGTATATCAAGAAAAGAACAGCATAACACTGGTACAAAAGAGACGTGTAGATCAATGAAATAAAATAGAAGACACAAACACAAGCACTCGTAACCACAGCCATCTGATATTGACAAAGAGGCAAAAAATAGACCCTGGAGAAAAGACAGCATCTCTAGCAACTGGTTCTGGGAAAACTGGATGTCTGCGTGCAGAAAGACGAAATTAGTCCTGCATCTGTCACCCTGCATAAAAATTAGATCCAAGTGCAGCAGAGACCTCGGTTTGAAACCTGAAACATTGAAACTGTAAGAAGACATAGCAAGACATAAGTGGAGAAAAGGATTTTCTTAACTGGACTCCATTTGCTCTGGAATTAAGATCAGCAATTGACAACTGGGACCTCATAAAACTAAAAATGCTTCTGTACAGCTAAGCAAACAATCTAGTGGAAAAAGAACCTCCCAGAATGTGAGAGATCTGCCAGTTATCTCTCAGACAGAGCATTCATATCAGGAATATACAAAGAACTAGATAAGCAAAGAGATGGGAAACAATTACCCCATCTTAAAAATGTACTGGGGAACTTACCTGGTAGTCCTCAAAAAGAGAAATAAAAATGGCTGCTAAATACCAAAAGTATTCATTATCCTTAGCAAACAGGACAATGCTAATTAAGACAACTTGAAGATTTCATCTCACCCCAGCTAGAATGATTAAGATCAACGAAACACATGAAAACAAATGCTGGCAAGGTTGTCAGGGAGGAACTCTCCTTCACTTTTGTAAGAATAAATATTGGTGCAATCATTCTGGAAATCACTATAGAGAATCTTCAAAGAAAATAAAAACAAATCTACCGTATAACTGAGCTACACCATTTGTTGACCTGGAGGACTCAGCATCCTACTCCACAGATGCTTGCTTAGAAATGTTCATTACATCCTTTTTTTTTTTTTTTTTTTTTTTGTCTTTTTTCTCCCCCAGAGCTAAGGACCGAACCCAGGGCCTTACACTTGCTAGGCAAGCACTCTACCACTGAGCTAAATCCCCAACCACTGTTCATTACATCTTATTTACAATAGCCAGGAAGTGGAAACAATCTAAATGTTATTCAACTAATGAATGGATGATGAATATGTACACACACACAGCTGCAAAGTAAAATGAAATCATGAAATTTGCAGGTAAATTAGACTGACCTAGAAAAAAATATATATTGTGTGAAGTTACCCAAATCCAGAAAGACAAATGTCACATGTTCTCTCTCTTCAGTGGTTCCTAGTTTGAAATCATCAGATCTGAGTACACAATATTCTAACATAATGGAGCAGTGATCATAAGCACCAGTGTGCAGATGAAGAACCAATTTTATGCAATTGTCTCATTTTCTAGGTTTTCAACTCCTCATTTGTGAAATAAGCAGTATTTTCTTTCATCCCCTAGGCCTCTTCAAAAGCTCAAGTCTCCTTACTTACTAGGTCAGGCAGTTGCTTTCTTTAGAACAACTGGACAGTGAGTGAGTGAGAGATCTTGGAACACTCAGTTCTAAATAGGATGTCTCCATCAATTCCCTCTACCCATGGCTCAGGGAACCAAGCCGAAGAGGAGGCAGACATTGTAATATCCAGAGGGGTTGCAGAACCGAGGAATCAAGACTCTCTAAATCAACAGGAACAACACACAGATGAGCTCACAGAGACTGTGGCAGCATGTACAGGGTCAGTACAGGTTGGAGCCAGATGAAATCCCAGTGCTGAGAAGAGAAGTAGATGCAAGCCCACATCCCGAACCCAGAAGTTGTCTCCAATTGATAAACACTCACACAAGAAAAATGAGTTTTCTCCAACGGAGTTTCACTGGGTGTACAAACCACACTTAAGGCCAGGTTCCATGCCAAGTAGTAGATGGCCAACACAAAATTATCTCAGTGGCAGTTTTGGAGGTTCTTTGTCTCATAATGTTTTTTATCAGCCCCTCCCACTTTTTTTAAACTATTTAAATCCTTCAAGTATGTATTATGGTTTCTAGCTTTTTGTGTGTGTGTGTCTTTTAAAAAAAAAATCATTTTACATAACAAACCCACAGATTCCTCTCTCACCCCTCTTCCCACTCCCACCCACCATTCTCCCCCCACACCCTTAATCCCCTCTTCCAACAGGGTGAGTTCTCCCATGGAGGGACAGCTAAGCCTGGTACATTCAGTTGAGATAGGAACAAGCCCCTCCCAGCTTTATCAGGGGTGAGCAAGGTGTCTGACCGTAGGTAATGGGATCCAGAAAGCCGGCTCATGCACCAGGGATAGATCCCCTCAAACAGACCCAGCTACACAACTGTCTCCCATATGCAGAGGGTCTAGTCCGATGGTTTCTGACTTTTTTTAATGAGATTTCTTTGTGTGTGAATGTGTGTATCTCTACATCTATATATATTTCAGAATGTTTTCTTTGGGCTATTTTCTTCTGTTTGTCTGTTTTTATTTGATCTAATTTTATGTTTTTAGGTGTCTGTTACTTATCCCAATGAAAGAAAGAAAAGGTCTGTATTTGGGTGGGTGGAGATTGTAACAGGACCCTAGAACTTTGTAGGCCCCCAGAACTGAGCACAATTGGCTCCATGGTGGAAGTGCCATTCAGGCTGCAAAACTCAGCATGTAGACAGCACCACTGGCCAACATAACAACAAAGACTTAATCTATCAAGTCCGTATAGTTCTGGGAAGGTCTCAAAATGGACTAACCTTGCTTTTTAGCTTCTGTAGTTCCACTTCTGGCTAACTGTTCTTGACAGAAGTATGCCAACCCAGAAACATGGTTTTGTGCTTAAAAGCTCACTCTGAGAAAGGCTCCAGTATATGCTGGGATCCCGACCACTCAGTGTAGTCACTCGGCTAATAAAGACTTTCTATTGGCTTAAACCCAAGTCTGACTAGTCTTCTCTGGTGAGTACTCCACAACAGGGATGTGGTAAGGACCTGGGAGGAGCTGAAGTGAGGAAATGATAATAAGAGTATATTGTGCAAAAGTATTTTCAATAAATAAGAAAAAGAAAATGTAAACTCAAATCACCAAATGCTTGATGTTTGATGATTGGATTAGAAAATAACATCTCTGCACTAACTTCCTTATTGTGTGTATCATTTCCACAGATATTTTGCCAGTGTCTTTTATGAACCTGGCCCTGAGAGAAAGTCATGGTTAGGATAAAGACTTTTCAACCGAAGAGAGACTGGAGTTCAGTTCCCAGTACCTATGTCCAACAATTCATAACTACCCTGACTCTAGCTCCATGGGGTCTGATGCATTTGTTCTCTGTGGACACCCACACCTACCCTCATATAACACCCCCTCCACCACATAGTCCCATAATTAAAAGTTAAGAAAAAAAGTACTTGGAAGGAATAGCTCCCTGAACAGGACTTGGTCTTGTAAAGGAGAAAGTACATTTTAAAAAATTAATAGTATTTTTGTGTGTTTAATGTAACACAGATAGATGGATGTTTTGAACATGATTTGAGGGATTTACACTCTATCACATTGTTTTAGTAGCCAGGATGCCGGATGAGTGATTAACAAATCTCTCTATGACTCTCTCCATGAACACACACAAAGGTTTTGAATCAGGATGCACCTTATTATCCACAGGCCAAGACTAGAAAAACCTAAGATCATAAATGGAGAAGAGTAACTTTTCTAAGGGGAGAAAAGAGGAACAATGGGCGGTCTGTACAGTGGAAAAAAAAACTTTAAATAAATAAGTAAACCTTAAAAAAAAGTAACTTCTCTAAACATCTAGAACAAATATTCTCTTTCAGCATCTGTGAATACTTAAAAGATAATACAAATCAAAGTCCAGGCTTAAAGTGACCTCAGCTACATTTTCTCCATGAACTTTGCATGACAGAATCACACCTGCTAAGCTTTGTTTCTCTAAATTTCATCAAATATAAAAATACAGTGATTGTACCAGACTTTGGTGACTCCTTACTCTTTCGTAGGAGGGGATGGGGGTGGGTTGGGGGGGTGGCTTTGGGGGGCAGCAGGGGGAAGGATGAGAGGGGGATCTGTGGCTGGTATGCAAAATGAATTAAAAATTCTCAAATTAAAAAAAGACATAGTGATTCTTGCTGTTCAACTTGATGCAGATGAAGCTTCTTCAAGGCTCCTGCTTACCTGAAATCAACTCTTAGCCATGTGCTTGCCAAGTTACTCGATCTACTGACCTTCCAAAGAAAAGAGAGGGTCCCTCTAATCGAGTGTCAGCTTTCGTCAGAAACCTAATGACACTATGGAATTGGCAAAGTGAAATTAATGTAAGATTAGAGGTTGACCATGCACCATGTTGCCAAATGAAAGACAGGCAAGCGCAGCAGCGCTGTCCCAGTACATCCCACGATCTTCCCTAACTTCACCCTTTCAGAGATCACTCCTTTGTTAATATCTCATTTTTTCCATGTTTTAAATCTAGCTTGAAGTGGTCACAAAATTATGCTACATTATTGGAAAAATTCTATTCTTTATGTGAGACAAAGAAAAACAAAGTAAAAAAAAATGACTCAAAACAACGAAGATTGAAGCGTATCTGCTATCGGATGGAATTAATCAGATGTTTGAAAAGCATCCATCTAACCCATTCTTCATCTATGAAGCACCGACATGTATGAGAATTTCTGAGTTCATGCAGAAAGCTCAGCTGGTGAAATGCTTGTCATGAGCATGAAGCCAGGGTAGCAGTCCGTGTTTGCATGTAAGCATCATACTTCTAGCTCTTGTATTCAGGAGATGGACACAGGTGGATTCTTAGGGCTCCATGGTGAACCAGCCCAGTCTACATAGTGAGTTCCAGCCCAATGAGATGCCGTTTGTCAAAAACCAAGCTAGATGACTGGAAATCCAAGGGGGCATTGCTTTATTTGCCAGTAAACCAAGAATTGGGCATGAGGTGGAGACAAAGGAATCCTGGAGTAAGCCTGTCTGAAACAGCTAGCTTTTGCACCAGTGAGAGCCTCTATCTCAAGGTATAAGGGGCAATATGATAAAGGAATGTACCCGATTTCCTCTGGCTTCCACATGAGCAATTGTGTGTGCATGTACCAGCACACTCACATACCTGCAGGACACCACACACACACACACACACACACACACACACACACACAGAGAAACATAGTGCGTAGGAAAACAGAAATAAAAAGTAGAAAATAAGGACAGCTCTGGAGGAATGATACTCAGAGCCCTTGACCTCTGGTCTTGACATACATGTACATGCACATGTAACATGTAGACACATGCAGCCATAGAAACATGAATATGAGTGTACACAAGCAACAAATGAAAAATATTTTGACTCCACTAAACAATTGAATTCCAAAAAACCCAATTTCCTGAAATATTTTTACCTCAAGATTATTTGGTAAAATGTTACTAAATATTGTAATTTGTTGAAACATAGTTCACTGAATGAAAAAAAAAATTACTCAGTTTCATTATCTGTTCTAAATAACTTCATGAGCCTCCATTTCTGCGAACTGTAGAGAATGGATTAAGGTAAAAGTAGTTCCAACATATAATGGCACATTCCATATTCCACGTTTCCAAACTTTGAAGTCTAGTAGTGATGACAGGGATCATCATCATCATCATCATCATTATCTGTCATGTACTTTCTGGAAGTCAGCATTGCACAAGTTCTGTTGTTTTGTTATCGTGCTTACCTTGTTTAACCTGTGAGGCAATTGTAAGAGGTGTAGGAGAGGGAGAGTCACTTTTCTTTTCTTTTTTTTTTTTTTATTTCTGCTTAGCTCTTTTTTTTTTTTTAATTTAATGCCGAATGCTGTTTATTGAAGGAGGGAAGCGGTCTTAAATACAGGCTTACAGCACAATGGGAGAACCCCGGAGGACAGAAGTTCGCTATGCTACCAATGTTTTACAGTCATGCCTCTAAGCTTTTAATGCCCATTATGTAGGATACACAGACAAGGAACTTCCCTTAAGCATTCAAGAGTGTGGAACCCAGCAGGGAATTAGCATAGGGAGGATATCAAGGTCAAGGTCAGCAAGCAAGGCAATAGTTACCCAAAACAGGGGCCAGGACCTTTAAGGTCCCCCTTTTACTAAAAAATGAGCTTCTGACTTAAGTTGCATGGGACGTCAGCAGGTCACCTTACCCGTCATGGAGACACGTGCCCAGGCCACACAGGCGCTCTGTCCTAGGTTGGTGAGTACCCCCCACCCACCCCCAGGAACTACCCATCTTTGAATACTCATTATCATACAGGCTCAATCATGTGTGAGCTGCAGAGTTAACTGCTGCCAAAGATCTCAAAGTGGCGCTGGGCTTGCAATCTGTGTGTTTGACACAGAAAAGACAAACAGAGGTCCTATCCCACCCACAGCCAGTAGGCTAAAGGCAACTGAGCCATTCACTTTTCTTTAGGGATATAGACTCTGAGAGGCTGTTCATGCACCAGCAGATGATCCTACACCCATGCAGCACGAAGTGGACTCAGTGGCTTTTGTTTGTTTGGTTTTAAAGAGCAGATGAATTTGGGAAGGAAAAGTGGTGCGTGGGATAAGGGAGGGATCAGAAGAGCTGGAATTGGGGTGAATTTGAATATAATGCATTATGTGCCTAAGTGGGGCTCATAAGGGCTCACAGAGACTTAAGCAACAATCACTAAGCCTATATGGGCCTGACCCAGGTCCTATTTCATATATGTTATGGTTGTGTAGCTTAGTGTTCTTGTGGGACTCCTAATAGGGATAGTGGGGGATGCCTCTGACTGTTTTATCTGCCCTTGGAAACCTTTTCCTCCAACTGGGTTGCCTCATCCAGCTTCATTATGGGGATTTGTGCCTTGTCTTATTGTAACTTGTTATGCCTTGTTCAGTTGATACCCCTGGGAGGCCAGCTCTTTTCTGAAGGGAAACACTGGAGTAATGGATCTATGGGAGAAGGGAGGTGGGAGAGAATTGGGAGGAGTGGAGGGAGGGAAAACTGTGGCCAGTTGGGACATAATGCATAAGAAAACAAACAAACAAACAAACAAACAAATAAATAGATGAATGAAAAAAAAAAAAAAAGAAGTGACTCTCACTGTTCCCTACAAACTCAGTGAGGTAAGTAGGTAACTGTGGTATGAATTGCTTGTCGACTTCTCAGCCATTGTCTCTGATAAAAGTAGGATTTGAGTTGATTGTGTCCCGAAGCCATCTTTAACTATGTGCTAAATATATCGTCAATTTTAGTCAATCTTTTCTAATGAGAACAATTTACCCACAACTTGATATCTTTTTTTTTCTCTTCTTGTCTGATTATTTTAAAGAACCTCTCAGCTAGAGTGGGGGAAAAACAAACAACACACAAAAACAAACCAACAAACAAAAAACCCACGAGTCTATGCTGACCATACGACCAATTTGCTTTTGTAGAAGCAGCACTGGTTAAAGCAGGGAAGAAGGCCTGATGTCCTCACATATGTCCCCACCCACCCACTCCAACTCCCTGGGAGAAAGGTCTCCCTAGGATTTTAAAATGCAGATGTTGCTGGCATATTGTAGTACTCCAAAGCAGGAGTCTGTGAGAAATACACAAACGTCTCAAAATTAAAACTATTCACTTACAAACAGTAACATTGATTTAATGAAGTCAGTAATTCTAGTTGATTTTTAAAGTACTGGTTCTGTGAATAAAATATAAACACATTTGCTTAAATTCGAAGGTACTAAAACTAAATTTAAACATGAAAGCCACCTTCTATCATGACATCTGATTAGACCACCTTAAAGTGGCTGTCACTTTCTCCAAAGCCCCATTTTCTCTTCTGTAACAAACCATCCCCCGGCTTCAGAATGTTTTCCTTCTGGTGGGTTTGCATCTGTTATGAGAGGAGATTTGCTGCTAGGGTTTCTGCTAAAAGAGCAGGTAGACTGAGATGGTCCATCAGGTGTTTCTGCTAACAAAGCAGATACACTGAGGTGGCCCATCAGGAGTTGAGCTTCCAGGGTGTGTGTGTTGTCAATGCAGCCACTGAGTCCGTGTCTTCTGCGGGTCTGAAGACATTCTGTTTCCCTCCATTGCGTGTTGCAGACACAAAGCTCACTCTGCCTTGTGTGTGGCGGTGGGAATACCTTGGCACCCCTTTGGGAATATCCAGGTCATTTTGTTTCTGCTGTCTTCACCACTTTTGACTTCAGTTTTTCCGATTTCTCTGATCAGATTCTCTTCTTCCCATCACCAACTCTCACAACCTTAATGCTTGGATTAAAGATTAAATGTTTGTGAATGCTATTAGATTTTAATACTTAATGAATGACTTCTGACATTTGTCTCCTCTTTTCAGGTCACCAAGATAAATGTCTGACTTCTGATCTCTCCATTTCAGCTTTACAGGACAAGCCCTAAGTGGCATTGAGTCTCTCATCCTCTACTTAGTAACGGGATGGGAAATGTTATTTTCTTTTACCAACAAGGAAAAACAGAGTAGCTGAAAGGGTCAGAGAACTGTGGTTGTAAAGATGAGTTTTTATGGGACTGGGATGAAGAAAAATGTGCTTAATCTTGGTCTCACCAGTCTTACCTCATATCTCATTTGTAGTAAGCCAATGGTAAGTTTTATTTTATTTGAACTGAGGATATGTCTTTAGCATCTCTAATCCAGTATTATACGGACTATTCTTGAGGTTCTGGCTAGGAGCTCTTACTCATATTTGCCAAAAATATTCTTAGCTTCATAATTACTGTGTTAAATACAGTAGCTTCTGTTTGAAAATATATCACTGGTTAATTGTCATAGCAACCTTCATATAACACATGATGGAAATCCATAGTAAGCAAGTGACCCAACCTCGCTTTTACAAACCCATTCCCCACTTGTCATATTTCAGTTCTTTTTGGCAAGATTACTATGCTAGTATTTTCCCCAAATATCCTACTCCAGTACACACACACACACACACACACACACACACACACACGCACACACACACAAAACAAAGCAAATCAAAAATAAACAAAAAAAATGACTTTGGATAAATTTCCCATACAAAGTTGTCATCCATATTTATTTTGCAATATTATAAGGATAATTAAGTCTAATAATTTATATAAATGAGTACACATGCATAACATTTTCTATAAATAGTGACTGTCATCACAATTTCATCTGTAATTATACTTTAGAAAATTGTACCATTATGACATGATTATTTTCCTTATCAATTTTTCAATTGAGGAACTGATAGTGAAATACTTCTAAATGTTCTCCTCCAATTCACGCATCTTATTCAGCATCATATCATCTTGACCAGTGAGAAAATGGTTCTCTCCTTTTTTTTTTCATTTTTTTATTAAGAAATTTTCTACTCACTCCACATAGTATTCACAACCCCCCTCCTCCCTCCTCCCACCCCCCAGACCTCTTTCCCAAGCCACCCCACAACCCCACATCCCCCAAATCGAGGTCTTCCATGAGGAGTCAGCAGAGCCCAGCACACTGAGCCTGGGCAGGTCCAAGCCCCTTCCCACTGCACCAAGACTGTGCAAGGTGTCACACCGCAGGCACTGGTTCTCTCCTTCTTAAATAGCTCTAAAATGGAGAGTACCACACTCTCACATGCAGACAAGTGTGTGCTTGATCATCTGGAAGGAGCTGAATGCTAAAATAGGGCTTGACTCTAATGCATGCAAAACCACTCAGTTGGTGGTGGTTCTGGCAGAAAGACATTCTCAGGAGCTTTTTAAAATATCACAGAGAACAACTTCTGCATTGTATATCTATAAATATCTCCTGTGTCAGCCAAGAGATGAGATAAACAGGCAGATTCAACTCTTTGAACAAACCATTGCAACAAAAACGTGAATGGATTTACAATGACAAAAAGCTCTGCCTATCTGAACTTCATCGATGGCCCTTGAGAGGACAGGTGAGGGAAGAGCTAGGAGGTACTGTTCCTTATGTGATGGATCTCCTTTATCCCTCCATATTGATTTCATTACTGGACTCAACAATGGAGTGGAAAGAATATGACGTGCCATTCAGCCATGTGCATTCTCAGAAAGGAGGAAGAAAATAAGTAAGTCCTTATAGCAAGCATAATAAATACTGCAAGTCCCCAGGATAGAAGGAAGTCATAGCTGGCTCAGTGCAGGGGATTCAAACAGGGTTCCACAATAAAGAGAAACCTGGGTTCAGACTTCAAGGATATGAAAATACCTTGTTTAAGCCCTAGGTAAGATGTTCCCAGAAGAAGCTGTATGTCTTCAGTAAAGTAAGACACACATTAGGGCCAGGAAATAAAATAATTGAGGCTATAATATTGGAAATGGAAAAGCAAAAACTATACTTTCTTAACAGATAGAAGATAAAAATGTCAAATATTTAAGATAAAATTACTGTATGTCTCTTACCATCCTAAATTTAACTTTCCCACTCAAGTTTATTATTAGAGCATTTTATTTTAAATTGGAGATTTTTAAACTGACAAATGAACAATGAAGGGGTAGGTACACTCTGCTTATTTTCTTTGAACTATTCATTGCATCCCATTCTGAAATAAGGAAAATAGAGAATTGTGAGCTACACACGGTCAGAAAAGTAAAAA
The DNA here is from genome assembly GCF_949786415.1 of Peromyscus eremicus. NCBI lineage: Eukaryota > Metazoa > Chordata > Mammalia > Rodentia > Cricetidae > Peromyscus > Peromyscus eremicus. The sequence goes on from NC_081428.1 coordinate 66,945,867, forward strand.
CTTCAGCCACTAGAAAAGGCATTTGCTCACTGGCATAGGGACACTAAGGATGGACTCTCATATTACCGACGTTTCAGGATGTTTAACAGACGTTATTAAGGCACCACAATAATGCAGGGATATATGTAAGCTGAGACCATAATCATGGAGGACGGAGCTGGCGATTTGACCGTGTTGAAATCATTGGATGGCCCTCTAATTTGTCACATGACCTAATGGTTACCTCTGTTGTATGGTTTTAAGATCTGACTGCTTGATGATTTCCTTCATATTTTTTTTTCTTTTTTCACAAAGAGGATCATGATTTGTAAACTGACTCATGTCCTAAACCACTGAGCATTTTAAAAATTAGTTTCCATGAGCTAGAAGTGGTTTCTAAGGATGTCTTGGCTCATGTGGCTTCTGTTTGGGGACGTTGACTGCCAGGATATCCATTCAAAGAAAGATGGTGATTTCTGAATTATTCTATTTTTACTTTGATATCCTCCCTGTAACTGTCCAATTTTCTCCATGCTGCTTCCCATGATCTCTCTCCTGTTTGTCCTCACGGTATGTTACCATTGGCAACTGCAGTTCTGGCCCTTGCCACTCCATCAACCACCAACTCTTAGTAGGAAGCTGGAAAACTTTGCAAATGTGATAGTTTAGGGAAGTATTCCATACATAATTGTGGAAGTCATCTTTAGTGTTCTTCATCACTGTAATAATTTAAAAAAAAAGTAAGAATAAAGAAAAATCAATATTTATTATAATGATAATACAAGCCAAAATGAGTAACCTTTGATAGTATGACCATATTTGATTTGTCAGTTCCCTCTTTTTTGTTTAATTGACAATGATGATAATGATGGTGATGATGATGATGATGATGGTGTGGTGGTGGTGATGATATTCTTGTATGCCTAAGTGTGTGTTTGCGTGTGTGTATATAAGCATGACATTGTGTACATGTGTAGACTAGAGGTAGGCTTCTGGAGTTGTTGTATTTCCCCTATGGATTCGCAGGATCAAATTCAGACCCTCAGGGATTCCCAACAAGCACCATTACCTGCTAAACCATCTCACTCCAGTTCGCATCCTTGACTTAGTCATTTACTTCATGTCTACGCAATCTTGAAAATTAAAATTAATTGAAGGCTTACTTGTACTAGTAACTGTGTTAAGTGATTAGAGATGATCATAAAATTAGGATAAAACGTCATTGTTGAAAACTACCAATCCAAAAAGATAAATTTATGGAAAGATGTTTATTTTACAAAGATAAAAGTCCTAGAAGATTTCACAAGATGCAATGTTAAATCTCCCTTTCATTGAAGTGGGAAGTAAACATAATTTTTATGTTTTAGGGATTCACCATTCTTACCATCAGTTCTTAGATGTTTTAAGTGAGCCTTGGCATGTCTGTAGTTTCAGAAGACAGGACTTATTAACATTTCTTCACATGAGAGATAAAAAGAATTAGGGGAAATAATTCCAAGTGTAGAGTATGATGGATGGATCAGTAGAAGTGGGATATCTTAGTTATCAATATCTTTTGTTAGGGGTAGGGGTTGGGACAGTGTCTTTCTGTTTAGTGTAGCATTGAGTGGTCTGGAACTCACCATGGAGATGATATCATCCCAGAACTTCCTGAGGTTGCAGGCACCCTTGCTTTGTCAATCATCCCTCTTCTTGCAGAGATTTACTCAGGTCCCCCAAAGAGGAAAAATGTAAAATGAAAGATCTGAGTTTTAATACCTCTATTAGACACCTCTATGTATGGTACAGAACATATGGATAATTCATGGAGAGGTAAGCCTAGCTTCCAGAGATCAACACGTTCTAGAAAATTAGTCAGAGTAAAAGCAATGGAGGACGTAATACCTTAGCATTTATGGACCACTCTTATAATGACACTGGCACTGTGTCATCTTCTGCATGGGCACCCGCAAGCTGGGCATGAGTACTAGCAACCTTGGCTGCTGCAATCTTGGGAGGAATCTTTTACGTGGGTCGGGGCAGATAATTCGTGGTCACTAAGAAGATTTGTACCTTTCTTTCTTTCTCTCTTTCCTTCCTTCCTTCCTTCCTTCCTCCCTCCCTCCCTCCCTCCCTCCCTCCCTCCCTCCCTCCCTCTCTCTCTCTCTCTCTCTCTCTCTTTCTTTCTTTCTTTCTTTCTTTCTTTCTTTATCAGAGCTGAGGACCGAACCCAGGGTCTTGTGCTTGCTAGGCAAGCGCTCTACCACTGAGCTAAATCCGCAACCCCGAGAAATTGTACTTTTCATGATCATGTTTATTACATTTTTGTGAACACTAAGAACTAGGCTGGCAGTATTTGCAGGCACCTTCAAATCTTCAGAAGACTGGATAGAAACAGAACAGAGAGCATCACTGGTCCTTGTGGTATAGCACTACCTTCCCCCACTTAAGCTTTCTTTCAAGTGATTTTTTTTCCTAGAAACTAGAAGATCGATACCATATTTACAACCCATCTTCAATATTTTAAAAACAATCTCCTGTAACCAACTTAGACCTATAAGAAGCAGCAAGTGCGTTTCTCAAAAAAAGTAGCACCTTTTCAGAAGAAAATGAACTACATTTCAGTTGAAACCACTGAGAAATTCACAAAACGTATTTATGTAGTCTCTCTAAATTTGTTCTCTACAAATGTTTACAATGTCAACTTGCTGGATCTTGAATATCCATACTTACTCTTTGCCAGCTTTAGGAAACTATGGTTGGAACAAGTGTCTCATGCTGGCTGGTCGGGTGTAAACCTTCATTTATATAGGCACAGGAGTGGACCTACAAAGCATGGGTGGGGGGCAGATAAAGCAGGCTCTTTCCTTCTGTTTGATCTTTATTTATCATTAAGCAAAGAAAGCTCAGCTTCATCCTCAGGCCATGCTTCTCCAGAAGAAACTATATACCAGGAGCTGATACCTAAAAAGAGCAGCTCTAACCTCTCCGAGGTGCAGAACATTTCCGCAGACAAAGCTAGGCTGAGCTCTGACAGGATTCTTGGCCACATGTATCCTCGGCTTCTGGTGACTGCCTTGCATCCCATGGCACTGAGGTCTGAGTTCCAGCCTGTGGCACCTGGACTTTTCTGATAACCTGTGTTCCTGCATGATGTGTGCAGTATCTTAGGCAAGACTGAGTAGCATCTGGTTCTTTCACTTGTTACCTCTGGAATTTTTCCGAGTTATCTTTCACTTCTTTTAGTAAATAGTAATTCTTCCTACTAACTTTTCTCTGTGTTAGTGAAGGACACGGTTCTAAATCCTGATTGTACACGAATATTCATACCTATTTTCTCTTGTGTTAGTCTTCCAAGTAAAAGATGCATATCTAAATGATAACCATCACATCATTTGCCATCACAAATAAAAATAAGTTATTTCTTCCCTTTTATGTCCAATAAAAATTCATTTAATGTTGGTGAGTGGGAGAAGCTCAGTGTATGTAACATGTGTGGATGAAAAATAATAAAATTCTTATAGGAGGCTTGGAAAATCTTCTCTATGAAGATCCAGAGGGCAAATATGTCTGGGTTTATTGGTCATACAATATCTGTATTGCTAAACCAGCAGCAGATAATACAAAAAGGGAGTGGCAATGTACCATTAAAACGTTGTAATTACAAAAGTGGGTGTCTGATTAGGTTTGTTCTCCAGTCTGCAGATTGCTAACTCCCAGTCCAGATAGTAACCTCATTACACAGATGTGTAGTAAATATATTGCACCGCAACACAAGAGAGCTGCTCTACTTAAAGGTAGCGATGGCTAGAAACGTATATTGTAATATTATAAATTTGAATAGACTTAGCAGTTCTCAGCTGGGTCAAGATTGGCAGTCACATTGTTCACATTTTCTATATACTTCTGATTTTCATTTTTATATGTATTTTATTCATTCATTAATAAATTATATTAACAACATCCTCACACAGCTTAATCTGATCATTTTCAAACTTCTGCCATTTTCTTCTTCATCATTTGAATTTGAGCCTTCTATAGACAAATCTCTAACTTTTGAATCCATGTGTTACCCTGTCACCTCCTAACTGTGTAACACTGGGTAGCTTAATTTTATTACCTAAATTTAATTTTATAAACAGGAAATATTTATACTTTGCCTTAAAAACAAATGAGACAGATAGCATACGATTTTAGACAGTAGAAACACAATGGAGCATTATATTAGAAGCCCCGCCCCCTTTAAGAACATATTAAAGATTTGAGGAATCAGAACAGAAACAGAGAGCTGGTATGCAGAAACAAGTGGGCTGGGAGGTACATTTTAAAGTCAACCGCTCTAGTTGACTCACTGTCACATTAAATATTTGTTCAATATTAATTTAGTGGAGGCGCTGGGCACTGTGTTGGGCAAAGAATCTGAGAGGACAGCTGGGTCTATATCCAGTCTGACTACCTACATTGAACTATTTTTAAGAGAAAGAGACGAGACAGAGACTTCATTTGTCAAGGTCAAGTGCCTTCTATCAGCCAAGCCATGGTAGCTGGGTAGTAATTTCACTTTGTTAGAGAAAGCTGTGCTTTGTTGAACTCCAACTTAAGAGTACAGTTTGCATGTGTGTAAAATATGTATGCATATGTGTATATTTTCATGATTCTGTCATTTTCTCACATTTTTGAGACCATAATACTAGGCACATACAAATATACATTATGCATATTTATTTTATATGGGTTTAGTGGGATAATATTTTACCCTTTGATATATCCAACTATATTTCTAGTAATTTTTTTCTATTAATATTTCTCTCATACTCAGAACTTAAGAGCTTCTCTTTAGTCTTTGGATTCTTTCTTTCATCTTTAGCCTCCACCTTGCCATGCTTTGATGATTAGATACGTTTATAAATAGCACGTTATTTTTAATTTCGCCATGTTTTCTTTAGAACACTTAATTCAGTTGTAATTACTCATACTAAAAATTACCATGTTTTTATTTATACCCATGCTGTTTTTATTGATATGTGGCTCAACCTTAAAAATCTAGGGGATTTAGTGTGTAGCTAAATCTCTTAGATTTTACTGCCATATTTTTTATCTGCTAGTGTCATGAAATTTCCTCTGCATATAAATATATAGCTAAACATAAACAGAGGTAAATATATATAAGTAATATTATATGAAAATTATAAAGTTGATGTACCTATGCATATATATAGATATATATATTTGGTAAGATTTTTTTATTGGCAGTATTTACTTTTATTCATGCTGATACTTTTTCTTTGTTCTACATGAAAATAAAACTAGGCAATAGTTCATAACTGTGTCCTTGGGATCTTGTATTCTCTATTTCCAGATAGCTGGCACATTTCTTAAGATCTTTGTGAAGCCCAAATCCCTCCTTATTCTATAACTTTGAGATTCAAATAGGTTGTTCTTAAGAAGGCTTTCCAAGTCTACCAATCTAATAGCTACCCTACTATTGGTTTCAGTGGACAATTTTATTTTATGATTGAAAATTTCTTTTTTAATTTTATTTAAATAACATTTTTTCACTTATTTTACATACTGACTGCAGTTTCCCCTCCATCCTCTACTCTAAGTCCCCCACACCACTCCACTCCTTCACTGCATTCAGAAAGGGGCAGGCCTCCCATGGGCTTGAGCAAAGCATGGCACATGAAGTTGAGGCAGGACCATACTCCTCCCATGTCAAGGATGAGCAAGGTAATCCAGCATGGGGAATAGGTTCTCAAAAGCCAGCTAAGCATCAGGCACAGGTCCTGATCTCACTGCTAGGAGCCTTACAAAGAAATCAAACTACACCACTGTCACACATGTGCAGAGGGCCTTGGTCAGACCCATGGAGGCTCCCTAACTGCTGGTCCAGAGTCAATGAGCTCCCATGAGCTCAGGTCAGCTGACTCTGTGTGTTCCCCAACATGAACCCCCTGGCTCATACAATCTCTCCTCCCTCTTCTCAGAAAGACTCCCTGAAATCAACCAAGTACTTGGCTGTGGATCTCTGCATCTGTTTCCATCAGTTACTGGATAGAGTATCTCTGATGACAATTAGGGTAGTCACCAATCTGGTTACAGTAGTTGACCAGTTCAGGCATGCTCTGCACTATTGATAGGAGTCTTAGCCAGGGTCATCCTTGTGTATACCTGGTGATTTCCCTGGCACCAGGTTTCTCCTTAACCCCCAAATGCAACTCCCATTAAGACATCTCTTTCATTACATACAGAAAGACCATCTCACAGCACTTCCCCTTTACTGTCTCATTAAAAAGGAAGGTTTTCATTTTAACATACTGAAATCATATATAACAAAACAGTTATCAAGCAAGAAACGTAGTTACTATATCTAGTCTATTTGTACTTGACAAAATTAAAGAAAATATCATCTATCTTTATTTTGTAAGTCTAAAGTTTTACATCAAATTACCTTTTATCATAACTAAAGAAAACTATAATTATAACTATCTACTCTTCATCTCCATCAAAGGCACCAGAAGGTTATAATATTATCTGAGTAAACAGGAAGCATATTGCAAGCAACTTCCAAAATTCTAGAAATGACAGAGACATCTGGCTGCCTAGACAGTCATCCAAACTTCTTTTATAACACTGGGGCATCCATCTTCAGCCTGTAGACCAAGAGTACCTGGCAGATGTTTCCGTGAAGGATGAAATTTGAAGTACTATTCTGCCTTTTTTGGAAAAATTAATCAGTTTCTTTTCTCTGTGTCCTGCAGAAAGTCTGGCAGTTTCTTCTGTGATTCAGGGACCTGAAGGGTCATCCTGCCTTGCTTTTGGCAAAGTTCAGAGGTCACTTTCCTATGCGTCCTGCATGTACAGTTTATACAACATACTGTCAAGCAGCCCAGGTAAGAGCAGTTTCCTGCCCAAATGGCTAACCTTTTCCACATTGTAAGCAAACTCCACAATGAGTTTCTTCAATGTCCATTATCTTCTTTGAAGTAATTGGTGCTGCCAGAAGCAGACGTGTCTCCACTGTTCACAAAAGTCTAAGTTCTTAAAACACTTTAAATGCCATATTCTGTACATCTTTGAAGTGTTTGAAGATAATCTACTAATTGAAATATATCTTTGTATACCTAAAAAACTTAATTAACACTAAAAGTTTGATTATCATAGATGAATATTAATCTGTACTTCTTAATGATGCATTACAATTTTAAATGAGTTACATAAACACAACACCTTAAACAAGAGTAGAAATATACATACAGTATGACAAAATTGACCTTAAATTTGTATCAATAACCCAAAATTCATACCAATGTAAAGTATTTTAAGATTAACAATTGATTTTTGGATTAAAGTAGATTTAACAATTTACCCTTTTTTATCATTTCTAGATCATATTCCCCTTTAGAAAGAGATTGCATATATAACCAACTCCCTTAAATAAAAACAAACATTCAAAAAATATTTTGGGAATTTGAAAATAGCTTTTCATACTACTTCCTGCTGTTTTGGGCACTGGCAATCTTATTGGAATCCTGAGAAATTTTAGAATTATGGTTAAATAATGGCTGTAGTAGTCTGTGAGGCTGCATCTTCTCAGCCAATTGCCTTAAAGCTGTTCTGGATGTTGGGTCATCTGGGCCAGAGCTCCCACTGTAGACCTCTCCTCTCAGGGGTCTTCCTTGATGGAACCATATTAATCTGGAAGGAATCCACAGCTATATTTCTTTTTTTTTTTTTTTTTTTTTGTTTTTTTCAAGACAGAGTTTCTCTGTGTAGTTTTGTGCCTTTCCTGAAACTTGCTTTGTAGACCAGGCTGACCTCGAATTCACAGAGATCCACCTGCCTCTGCCTCCCAGTCCTGGAATTAAAGGCATGTGCCACCACCTGACACAGATATATTTCTGTAGAGACAAAAGCAGAACCTCTTTTCCAAAGCTACATATCGGCTTACTTAAACCTTGGAATCAAGATATTTCTAAAATATATAGGTTGGTTTAATCTAGCAACCTTTATAATTAAATGTTTCATAGCAGTTAAAAATCCTAAAGACAACACAATAATATACAGTACCCAGACTCTTTGTGTATTTTTTATTTTTATGTAGCTTTTTTTTTACTCTATTTTTTAAGGACTTTCTCTGCCCTTTTTCTTTTCTCTCAAGCCTATCTATGCTTTTAAAGACATTGTACGCCATTTAGAGGTTTTTTTTCCCATCTGAATCTGTCTTATAGTGTATCTGTAATCCTTTTCTGACCAGGAGAGACTTTAAACTGATAAGCTACATAGCTAAGACCAAAGCAGTGGCTTTGGCTGCTGGTCAGCCCCACCCAGCTTTTCAACATGGCTCAGGTACCAACGAGTCACACTTATATCCCCCAATTCTGGGAAGAAGTGTTAAGTAACATGCCTGTGTTTTTTAAGCCTGCAGCTATGCTCCCAAGCCTACAGGCAGCAGCTGGGAAAAACCTTTTTGTATCTCGGCCCTGGAGAGATGGCGGGAGTCTGTCATGTTGCCATTGAAGCCCACTGCAGCCAGCAGACATGGTTCTGTATTGTGGCCCATAATGAGGGACATGAACTAGAAAGCTGCTTTTGACTCAGTTCTAGAATCTCTTCTTAAAGTCTCTTAGGTTTTAGGTGGAAACACTTGGCAGCATGTCTGGGCACCAGGTGTAGACAAACAAATTTCTCCTGCTTGCCTGTTTCCAAATAACCGGTCAGAGGCTTTATATTAATTACAAACTCTTTAGTCTATGAATCAGGCTTATTGCTATCTAGCTCTTACATCTTAAATTAACCCATTTCTATTAATCTATTTTTTGCCACATGGCTGTGCATTACCGGTCTGCTGACATCTTACTCCTTGAGTGACTGGATAGCATCTACCCCTGACTCCACCTTTCTTCTCTCTGTCACTCTGCTTGGATTTCCCACTTGGCTCTTATCCTGCCTTAACATAGGCCAAAACAGCTATATTTATTAAACAATGGGAGCAACATATATTTACAGCATACAGTAAGACCATCCCACAGCACATCCCTCTTTGGGCCCTCTTTGTTATCTAGCCTCTTTGGGGCTGTAGATTGTAGATTGGTTATCCTATACTTTACTCCTAATATTCACTTAAGTGAGTACATACCAAGTTTGTCTTTCTAGGTCTGGATTTTATCACTCAGAATGATATTTTCTAGTTCCATCCATTTGCCTTCAAATTTCATAAGTTCGCTGCTTTTCACAGCTGAGAAATTCTCCATTGTGTAAATGTACCATATTTTCTTCATCCATTCTTCTGTTGAGGGTCATTTAGGGTTTCCAGGGTTTGGCTATTATGAATAATGCTACTATGAGCATAGTTGAGCAAATGTCCTTATGGTATGGTTGAGCACCTATTGGGTATATACCCAAAATTCGTATAGCTGGGTTTTGAGATAAACTTATTCCCATTTTTCTGAGACACCACCATAGTGATTTCCAAAGTGACTGTATAAATTTGCACTCACTTCCACCAGCAGTGGAGGAGTGTTCCCCTTACTCCACATCCTCTCCAGAATAAGCTGTCATCAGTGTTTTTGATATTAGCCTTTCTGACAGGTATGAGATGGTATCTCAGAGTTGTTTGATTTGCATTTTCCTGATGACTAAGGATGTTGAGCAATTCCTTAAATGTCATTTGGCCATTTGAGATTCTTCTGTTGAGAATTCTCTATTTAGATCTGTACCCCATTTTTTAATTGGATTATTTGGCATTTTGATGTCTAGTTTTTTGAGTTCTTTATATATTTTTGAGATCAGCCCTCAGTCAAATGTGGGGTTGGTGAGGATATTTCCCCATTATGTAGGCTGCTGTTTTGTCTTATTGACCGTGTCCTTTGACTTACAGAACCGTTTCAATTTTAGGAGGTCCCATTCATTAATTGTCAATCTCAGTGTCTGTGCTACTGGTGTTATATTCAGGAAGTAGCTTTCTGTACCAATGTGTTCAAGGCTACTTCCCACTTTCTCTTCTATCAGGTTCAGTGTAACTGGAATTATGTTGAGGTCTTTGATCTACTTGGACTTGAGTTTTGTCCATGATGATAAATACGGATCTATTTGCATTCTTCTACATGTCAACATCCAGTTATGTCAGCACCATTTGTTGAAGATGCTTTCATTTTTTTATTGTACAATTTTGGCTTCTTTGCCAAAAATCAGGTGTTCATAGGTGTGAGGATTTGTGTCAGAATCTTCAATTTGATTCCATTGATCCACATGTCTGTTTTTATGACAATACCAAGCTATTTTTATTACTATAGCTCTATAGTAGAGCTTGAAGTCAGGAATGGTGATGCCTCCAGAAGTTCCATTATTATACAGCATTGTTGTAGCTATCTCGGGTTTTTTGTTTTTCCATATGAAGTTGAGTATTGTTTTTTCAATGTCTGGGAAGTGTTGTGTTGGAATTTTGATAGGGATTGCATTGAATCTGTAGATTGCTTGGGTCAGATTAACATAGCAAAAATGTTAATCTTACCTATCCATGAGCATGGGAGATCTTTCCGTTTTCTCTTATCTGTTTCACTTTCATTCTTTAAAGATTTAAAGTTCCTGTCATACAGGTCTTTCATTTGTTTGGTAAGAGTTACCCCAAGATATTTAATATTGTTTGTGGCTATTGTAAAGGGTGATGTTTCTCTGATTTCTTTCTCAGCCTGTTCATCATTTGTATATAGAATTTGTGCAGATTTTTTGAGTTAATCTTGCATCCTGCCATATTACTGAAGGTTTTTATCAGCTGTAGGGGTTCCTTGGTAGAATTTTTGGGGTCACTTATGTATACTATAGGATAATCTACAAATAGTGAAAGTTTGAATTCTTCCTTTCCAATTTGAATCCTCTTGATCTCCTTTTGCTGTCTTATTGCTCTAGCTAGAACTTCGAGTACTATATTGAATAGATAAGGAGAAAGTGGACAGCTTTGTCTTTTTCCTGATTTTAGTGGATTCACTTTGATTTTCCCTACATTTAATTTGATGTTGGCTGTCGACTTGCTGTATATTGCTTTTATTATGTTTAGGTATGTTCCTTGTATCCCTGATCTCTCCAAGACCTTTATCATGAAGAGGTGTTGGATTTTGTTGAAGGCTTGTTCAGCATCTAATAAGATGATCATGTGGGTTTTTTTTCCTCTTTGATTATATGGTAGATTACATTGACAGATTTTCATGTGTTAAACCATCCCTGTATCTCTGGGATGAAGCCTACTGGATCATGGTGGAGGATTTTTTTTATGTGTTCTTGGATTCAGTTTGCCATTATTTTATCGAGTACTTTTTTCTTCAATGTTCATGAGGGAGATTGGTCTATAATTCCCATTCTTTGTTGCATCTTTGTGTGGTTTGGGTATCAGGGTAACTGTAGCCTCATAAAAAGAGTTTGGCAATGTTTTGTTTTTATTTTTTATATAATGTTTTAGTTTTGTTTTTATTGTGTGGAATAATTTGAGGAGTATTTGTATTAGTTTGAAATTCTGGTATAAATCTGTGCTGAAATCATCTGGCCCACAACTTTTTTTGGTTGGGAGACTTTTAATGACTGTTTCTATTCCCTTAGGTATAATATCTATCAAGAAAATTGTCCATTTTTTTTTTTTAGATTTTCCAATTTTGTAGAGTACAGGTCTTTGAAGTATGACCTAATGATTCTCTGAATTTCCTCAATGTCTGTTGTTATATCCTCCTTTTCATTTCTGATTTTGCTGATTTGGATGTTTTCTCTCTGCCTTTTGGTTAGTTTGGATAAAGGTTTGTCTATCTTGCTGGTTTTCTCAAAGGATCAACTCTTTCATTGATTCTTTGTATTGTTCTCTTTGTTTTGTTGATTTCAGCCTTGAGTTTTATTATTTCCTACAGTATACTCCTCCTGGGTCAGTTTGCTTCTCTTTATTTTAGAGCTTTCAGGTGTGCTGTTAAGTCACTAGTGTGAGATTTCTCCAAATTCTTTATGTGGGCACTTAGTGCTATGAACTTTCCTCTTAGCACTGCTTTCATAATGTCTCATAAGTTTGGGTATGTTGTACATTCATTTTCATTGAATTCTAGGAAGTCTTTAATTTCTTTTTTTATTTCTTCCTAGACCCAGTGTTTAATTCAGTTGAGAGTTCTTCAGTTTCCATGAGTTGGTAAGCTTTCTGTAGTTTTTGTTGTTGAATGCTAACTTTAACATGTGGTGATCTGATAAGACACAGGGTGTTATCTTAAATGATCTTAAATGATCTTATAGTAAAAAAACACAGAGCCAGATATCAGGGTGAAAGCTGAAAGATCAGAGAAGCAGAGCAGCCAGCCACTAGTTTTTACCTCTGCAAAATCCTCAGTCTAAAGAGAGCGAATTCCTGTTTCCTCACATCTTATATACTTTTCTGTATCCTGCCATATTACTTCCTGTGATTAAAGGTGTGTGTCACCACTACCTGGTTCTGTTTCTCTCATATAGCCCTTGTGGCCTTAAACTCACAGAGATCCAGACAGATCTTTGCATTCTGAGTGATAAGATTAAAGATGTGTGCCACCACTGCTTGACATGTATGTCTAATTTAGTGGCTAGCTCTGTCCTCTGATCCCCAGGTAAAGTTCATTGGGGTACACAATATATCACCACGGGTTATTCAAATTTTTTTGTATCTATTGAGGTTTGCTTTGTGACCAAACATGTGCTCAATTTTAGAGAAGGTTCCGTGAGGTTCTGAGAAGATCTATTCTTCTGTGTTTGGGTGAAATGTTCTGTAGATGTCTGTTAAATCCATTTGAGTCATAACATCTGTTTGTTCCATTATTTCTCTGTTAAGTTTCTGTCTGGCAGACTTGTCCATTAGTAAGAGTAGGGTGTTAAAATCTCCCACTATTGATGTGTGGGGTTTGATGTGTCATTTAAGCTTTAGTAATATTTGTCTTACAAATGTGGGTGCCCTTGTATTTGGGTCATAAATGTTCAGAATTGAGACATCATCTTGATGGATTTTTCCTTTGATAAATATGAAATGTCCTTCGTCATCTCTTTTGATTAATTTCGGTTTGAAGCCTATTTTGTTAGATATTAAGATAGCTATACCAGCTTGTTTCTTGGATCCATTTGATTAGTTGAATCTTCTCCCAACCCTTTACTCTGAAGTAATACCTGTCTTTGAAGTTGAGGTATGTTTTTTGATGCACCAGAAAGATGGATTCTGTTTTCATATCCATTCTGTTAGCCTCTGTCTTTTTATAGGCCAATTGAGTCCATTGATAGTAAGAGATATTAATGACTAGTGAGTGTTAAGTCCTGTTATTTTTTTTTTTTTTGTGGTGGTGGTAGCATTTGTGTGTTTCCCTTCTTTGTGTTTTGCTGGTGTGAGATCATCTATTGCCTGTATTTTTGTGGTGCAGCTTACTTCCTTAGATTGGAGTTTTCCTTCTAGTACTTTCTGTAGGCCTGGATTTGTGGATAGATATTGTTTAAATCTGGTTTTATCATGGAATATATTGTTTTCTCTGTCTATGGTGATTGAAAGTTTTGCTGGGTATAATAGTCTGGGCTGGCATCCATTGTCTCTTTGTGTTTGCAGAAGTCTGTCCAGGCCCTTTGGCTTTTAGAGTATCCATTGAGAAGTCAGGTGTTATTCTGATAGGTCTGCCTTTATATGTTACTTGGCCTTTTTCCTTTACAGCTCTTAATATTCTTTTATAATTCTGTATGTTCAGTGTTTTGATTATTATGTGGGAAGAAGACTATTTTTTTTTGGTCCAGTCTATTAGGTGTTCTGTAGACTTCTTGAACCTTCATAGGAATCACTTTCTTTATGTTGAGAAAGTTTACTTCTATGGTTTTGTTGAATATATTTTCTGTACCTTTGAGCTGGAATTCTACTCCTTTTTCTATCCCTATTATTCTTAGGTTTAGTTTTTTCATGGTGTCCCAGTTTTCCTGGATGTTTTGTGTAACATGAATTGCTAAATGGTCTTATTAATAAAAAACCTGGAGTCAGATATTGGATGAAAGCTGAAAGATCAGAGGAATAGAACAAGCCAGCCACAAGTTCTTACAGCTAGGAAATCCTCAGCCGAAAAAAGCTACTTCTTGTATACTCATGCCTTATCTACCATTTTGTGCCCTGCCATTTTACTTCCTCTCTCCACCCAGCTACATCACTTCCTCTTTCTGTCCAGCTTTATTACTTCCTGTCAGTTTGTACAGATCTCCAGACCTCTATGGTTAAATAGTGCTAGGATTAAAGACGTGTGCCACCATGCCTGGCTCTGTTCCCAGTGTGACCTTGAACTCACAGAGATCCAGATGGACCTATGCTAATGCTAGGATTAAAGGTGTGTGCTACCACTGCTTGGCCTCTATGTTTCATATAGTGGCTGGCTTTGGCCTCTGATCCCCAGGCAAGCATTATTTGTTAGAGCACAAATAAAATATCATTGCAGTTTTGTATTAAGAATTTTTGAATTTAACATTTTTTTTTGACTGATGAATCTATTTCCTCTATTATATTCTCAACACCTGAGATTCTCTCTTCCATCTCTTGTATTCTGTTGGTAATGCTTATGTCTGTAGTTCCGGTTCACTTGCCCAGATTTTCTGTTTCCAGAATTCCCTTGGTTTGTGTTTTATTTATTACCTCTATTTCAATTTTCAAGTCTTGAACTGTTTCCTTTACATATTTGGTTTTATTTCTTGGTTTTCTTTAAGAGATTTATTGATTTCTTCCAACTTTTTGTTTGTCTTTTTCTCGATATTTTTAAGGTAATTTTTCATTTCATCTTTTAAGCCTCTAGCATCTTCATAAAATTATTTTAAAGGTCATTTTCTTCTGCTTCATCAGTGTTGTGGTATTCAGGCCTTGCTCGTGTAGGATGACTGGGTTCTGGTGATGCTTTATTGCCCCTTATGTTGTTGCATGTATTCTTACACTACCATTTACCTATCTAGGTTTGGAATAGTTATAGATACAGGAGTTGATTCTTGTGATGTCTTTGTTGGATGGGTCTTTTGTTCCTTTATTGTCTGTTTCCTTTATTGTCTTGTGGCCTGAATTGCCAAGGGTTCAGGTGGTTGACTGGTCCTCAGGTGCCATAGGGTTTTGGGTGCCTAAATGCAGCCAATCCTTTTGTTCTTCTGGCTTGTGTGGGGTTTACTTGTTTCTATGGAGTCTGTTCTTCCTACTGGTGTGGGTTGTGCCTGTGCCAACGGAGACTGTTCTTCTGTCGGGTTTAGGTGGTGCTTGTGCCTGTAGGGTCTGTTGTTCTTCCTACTGGAGTAGGTGGTGGTTGTATAGGGGCTGTTGATGTTGTGGTGGATGGTTGGCCAAGGGGAGGATGATGAGGTTGGTGGGTTTGGGCAGCAGAGCCGATTGAAAGTTTCTATATAATTATATTTTGCACCCATTTTTCGGTATATTTTATTTTTCATAATTAAAAAGTCTCCACAAAACTTGAGATCACATAACTCCTGTTGCTTAGATGTTACCTAAATGAGACTTTAGCATGTATGCAAGATTTACATACTTCTTTTGAATGCTTTAATAATCTATATTATTACAATAAATGTTACACAATTTTATGAATATATCTACAGCATTTAAAATTCTACTATGTCAATTTAATATGGTGGGCTTGAAAGTCAGTAGATTTTCATTCTTAAGAAACTGATAAATATGGACAAATTAGCTAATGTGAGGAAGCAATCAACCTATATGGAGGAATCACAAAATAAGTATGGAAA
Organism: Peromyscus eremicus; assembly: GCF_949786415.1. NCBI lineage: Eukaryota > Metazoa > Chordata > Mammalia > Rodentia > Cricetidae > Peromyscus > Peromyscus eremicus. The sequence continues at coordinate 66,961,569 of NC_081428.1, forward strand.
AAGTAAGAAAGAATGGGAACAGAAAGAAGGAAAGAGAGACAGACAGAGAGACAGAGACAGAAAGAGATAGGAGAAAGAGAGAGAAGAGGGGGGAGACACAAACACACACACACACACACACACACACACACATACACACTAGGTGGGGGGAGTCATAGCAGCTGGTAGACCATATGGAGAGGAATCTCTTAAGTTTGTTATGTGCAATTTCAGTTTTTCCATTTTCCACCAATGTACAACAAAACTACTTAGATATGAATAAGTAGAGAGTTGAGCATGTTTTTGTGTATATGATTTGAGTTTGAGTCTACTTTGCTCATCTGCTGTTGTGACATTTGACATGGGACTATAAATAGATGGTGTGAAATGTCAGGATCCCACAAAGACTTCGTCATATTTGCTTTGTATATTTAATTGAAAAACAAAACAAGCAAAACCCCAACATTTGAAGAGTGGATCTAGTAGCTGAAGAATGGAGAGACTTGAAAGTTAATCCCCAAGTGCATTTTATTTATGCAGTACCTTATTAATATCATGTCCTACTGATTTGCACTGCATGGTACAGAGAAATATTACTGCTTTTTGACAAAAATTTCAGAGTCCGGAATAAATCAGAAATTTCAAAGTCTATATTAATGAATTTTGGGGACATGGAAAGAAATACCCAGAATAATCTACAGAGATCCTATTAAAATTTTGATTAAAGACCCAGAGTAGTGCATATGAGATTTAGTAAGGATAAGCTTGAATGATTAAAGAAGTTTATATAATATATACACAGAAATATATTCACATAGATCTATCCTGCACAGGGTATATAGACATATACAGATTTAAGTTATGTGTACATTGAACCATAACTTTAACTTAAAAAGTTAATTGGCTGTTCTTTTAATACTTTTTCTTTTTGATATTATAATTCCATTATTTCTAGCTTCCTTTCCCTCCTTTCAAACCCTCCCATATATTCCTCCTTGCTTTTTTTTCAAATTCATGTTCTTTTTCACTATATGCATGTGTGTGTATATACATATATACAAATACATACATACATGCATACATATTCCCAGGTATAACCTTCTCATTCTGTATAATGTGTATATGTTTTAGGGCTTACCATTTGGTATTAGATAACCAGTTAGGTGGCTCTTCCCTGGGAAGACTACTTCTCTCACTCTCAGCCTTCCATAGTTGCCTGTAGTTTTTTGGTAGCATTGAGGCCTTGTGGACTTTCCTCTGCTTATTTCAAATCCATGTTTAGGTGGTCAGGTTGGGGAGACTTTATGGGTGTAACTAGTGTTACATAACCTACTGTCAGCTTGAAATGAGCAAAATGTTTCCTCTTATTTGAATAAATTAGAGTGAATCACAGCCAGGGTAAAAATCTATACTCTGTGCCTTACAGGGCAGTTATCAAAGTTAAATGAAGGTGTATATGAAAGTGCTTGATAAACTGTAAAAAATTGTGTGATTATTGTTATAGTTATTATTTGTGAAGTTCAGATGATAGATAGGCAGTTCCGTATAACGTGTTGCCAGGCAGAAGAATTTTTGTTGAATTGTTGAATCTACTGTTAAGTATAAAATAATGTTTAACAATTATTGAGTGTTTATTGTCCATACATCCAATTGATCCATACTTTCCTGCTGTATTTATCTAATCCTTTCCAAACCTTTAAGGTGTGATATATTGGTATGCAAACAGATTAAGACAACCTGAGGACACTTTATTATTATAAATCATTACAATAAGTGGGTTTAATTTTCATGAAGAATAAAGAGAAAAAAATGAAGGGTAAGAAAAAGAAAATTTCAAATTATTCTGGCAAATTGAGGTGGACTTGTTATTTAAATTATTCTTTTCAGAAAGGTTATTTTCCAGATCAATTTATACACTTCTGTCAGGTGACCATTTTATATCCATTCAATCAACAATTAACAATATTCATACTGTGCCAGATAGAGAGACATGTTTCATTTTGCTTGTTTGAGTCCTTTAAAAACTCTTTTGAGACAGTCTTCCACTGTATTCAGACTGGCCTAGAACTCACTATTTAGCTCAAACTGTCCTGAAACTCAAGCAAAGCTCCAACTTCAGCCTCACAGGTAACATGCTATTGTTAGAGTAAACAAAACTCTGTCTCAATGAGAATATTTACCAGAAAATAAGCCCAAATTATTTATTAATGGCAGACAATTATCAAATAATTTCATGATAGATGAGTTAAGATAGAGGAAATAAAATATGCTAAGGGACAAAAGTCCAAGCATGTCCCCTTAGAAAATGAGTCAGTTAAAATAGTCATAAAGGCAGAACTGTGTGATATATGCAGTCAGTAGAAGAATCAATACATGGACATTCAAAGATTAAAGGATGATGCTTTTGAGAGCTTTAATGATGTCAAACATTTTCATTTGAGAGCTTTAATGATGTCAAATGTTTTCCATCTGAGAGCTTTGATGAGGTCAAGCATTTTCCATCTAAGAGCTTCAATGAGATCAAGCATTTTCCATCTGAGAGCTTCGATGAGGTCATGCATTGTCAGAGGATACTATGAGGAAAGAATAGTGGTTCTGGATATTTAGAGTCCTGTGAGAACCAGAGGACCAACTGAGAGCACTTGGTCCTGCAGAGGAAGTGAGTTCGATTTCCAGTATCCACACAGCAGCTGATAACTATCCATAACTCCAGTTCCAGGGCATCCAACACACAAGCAAAACACTCATACACATGAAAATAAAATAAACAAATCTTTAAAATTAATAGAATCATGAAGACAAAGCATTATAGCTTTATTGGTGACAAGGAACTGACATGTTACTGTAAAAGAAATAGGATCTAGTGGCAGTTTTTAACCAGAGGAAAGTGGTAGCCCAGTAAACAATTTCCAGTGATTATACAACTTCATAGGAAGTAAAGTGGAAGAGCAACAATATAATAGGTATAGAGACGCCATTTATGAGCCTTGTAAAGTTGCTGTGAGGAACCATATTTAACTTTAAATGAATTCTCCTAAAAAGGAGAAATCATGAAAAGATATCATTGCAGAATACCTCCTTCTGCCTTGAGGCTCTAAGTTCAATTCATTAGTGAGAATATACTTTACCTTGTCAGCAAATGAGTTATTAACTCCTTCCCCCAAATCACCATTTACTTTCTTCTTGTCTTGAGGCCTGGTAAAAATATGCTGTAGATTTCAAATTTAATTTTTGAATTAAGTGAGACCAGGGAAGCATTTCAAGCCACCTGACAGGAACATAACACAAGATCGTATCTCAAAATAAATGGCTTTGGCTGAAAAAGCATTTCCACAGAGTGGAGTTTGATTTTGCCTTTTATATTAAAGGCTGTATTTTGGTTTTTCCATGGTCCTCAATTCAAACCATATGCACTTAATGGCATGATAAAAAAGGATAATGTAACAGCTGGCAAGCAAAAGGTTGATTACACAACAACACAAGATACTCTATAGGTGTTGATTTGGGTTGGCTTTGTGGAGAAATGAATCTGTATTTGCTACACTAAAAAATGGCCTGGTCAGAAAATTGCTGAACACCATCTCAGTCACTCATTGGTTATGCTTTATTGGCCAAAAGATAAATCATAGACCCAAGTTCCTATTCCAGAGAAAAATAAAACACAACCAGGGGCCAAGAGCCCATTGTCTGGGAGTATAGAATAGCTTTATATACATATACATACATACATACATACATACATATATACACACATATATATATATATGTATGTATATAAAGTGATGTTACGTGTATAAAGAATAACCATTATAAACCTTAAGGGTCAAATAGAAGCTTGAACGTAGAACATGATAAATAATTATCTATCTACCTACAATGGAAGAATGGTGGCACAGACATATTTTCACAGTTAGTAAGCCTTTGTGTTGGGCATTGTTTTACAGTTCAGAGCCTCCTTCCACCTTTCTCTTCAGAGAGGAAGACCTTTAAGGTGCCTCTACTCTGCTTGATTCCTAGCATCTGCCTTCTTATGACTATTCCAGGCACTCCTAGGGGATCTGAAAATATGAGGGGAATCATGTTAGTTCCCTTTATTTTCCTTATTACTCTCTATGGGCATCCCTCTAATGAAGGTCATATGCCAAGTGACCTCTCTATCTTTTTAAAATCACACCCTATTTCACTCTCATGGGACCACACTCCCCTTGCAGCCCACTTTTTCCTATGACTCCATGATAAGTACCCCTTCCCCTTCAACAAGTTGTCAGTGACTGCTAACAGACTTAGATTGCTCTAAGTCTCCCCTGTCTGAAAAATCCTCCATCCTCCCGTTCATAAACCTTCTTTTATAAACCTGCTTCTAGGGTGGTCCTCTAGGAATGAAGGCTACTATCTATAGCTTCTGCTCCGTTGGCTATGGTGACTTGGACCCTGGCTGCAGGATCCATTCTGAGATGTGACTGTTGAGAGGTGGCTGCCCATAGCTGTTCTTCTGAGTATGGCTATTCTGCTTATAAATAGTTACAAATAGAAATGGCTGGTAGGAAGATAGGATGGAGGAACAGTGACTAGCTCCATGGAATAGTTTTCAGATAATTGCTGGGCTGGTTGTAAGCCCTGTGCTCAGTTGAGGTTGACTAGTATCTTTGGGCACATTACCATCCTATGCAGGTCCTGTGGCTGCTGGCTGCTGTGCCTAGAGTGGATAAGCAGACTGAGTACCATATTAACACTGTGCTGCCCAGGAGGCCCAGATGGCAGTGACTGTCACAGGGGTGTGTCATAAGCACTAGTACTTGGACAGGCTGGGTGGATGCCTGGGGACAGTTGAAGTGATCTAACCAGTGGGAGGTTGTCCATAGTAAGTCTTCCCATAGGTGGCAGTGGTCTGGGGCAATCACACATGGCATTAGAGTGTCTTTGGGGGAGTTCATGACCCCAGAAGATAAATAAAAGAACAATGTTGGAGTGAAAACAAATCCAAGAATGGCTTGAACAAAGACAGAAGGAAGAAAAGCCCTTCTTTGATTACATCATGACTCCCCTAAAGCAACACAGCTAAGGCCTCAGTTTTCCAGTCCTGCACAACAAACAATAAACAACCAACAACAATACCCAAGATCATCAACAAATAAAGAGAAAAAAATTATTTTTATTCACATTTTGGGGTGATTTTAAGTCCATTAACTAATTGGTCCCATTACTTTTGACCTTTGGTGGTACAGTTCATCAGGGCAGGAGTGTGTAGTATAGGAAGCTTGCCCACCCAGTAGCCAGACCCTTTCCTTAATGAGCAGGTATAGAGGTACAGGAGAGAGAATGTGAAAGGGGCACATTAATGCTGTTCTATTTAGGGGCACTTCAGAGTCTGTGAGCCTCTCAGGTGGCTCATAAGTTGCCACAGGTAACTTGATGCTGATGGATGTGAGAAGGCACTGGATAATGGAAACACATGGGAGGCACTCAGTAACTACACTGATGTTATCAGACTAGAGAAAAGTTGTAAGTGTGAGACCAAAATGAGCCATCTTAGAAATAAGACCAAAATGCTTTCACCCTAAAATTAAGGCCTAAGATTTCTCCTTTTAGGTACAGGCCATGAGTTACCGGAATAGGCCATGAGTTGCTGAAACCAGTCAGTTCAGATTCCAGAAACCAGGAAGTGTAAAAGTACAGAGTCACAAGGTAGTCAGGAGGTAAGGTAATGACTGCCAGACTATGGAATGTCCTCTCCCTGGTTCCCTAGGTAACTATTTGACCAATGAATGTTCCAACCCTGGTTTCCAGGGTAACTGACCATAAAAATGTCCCCACTTGAGGGCAGCCAGTGAGAAATGGTGGCGGGTAACCACTCCCTTAGAAGTAAGATTAAGCCATGATTTCTAGAAAGTCCTTAGAATTGAGCCAATCAGAATTGTACCCGTACTATCACCCCTAAATGATGTAACCTTGTGGTTTTTGCCTTTAAAACTGAGCTTGCAGAGAGGTGGGCACTTCTTCCAGTCTCCACTGCGTTGGATCTGCTGGACGAAGTCCCTGCCTAGGATTGTATTGCTTTTGGATATCCAGAATTAAACCTTGCTTTTGCATTCCGGCATGCTCATCTTTGGTGGTCTCTCTGGGGGGTCACGATCTGGGCACAACAGTAAGAATGACCTAGGGCTGTGGAAATGGTTCAGCTGGCAAAATGCCTACTGCTCAAGCCTGAGCCTGAGTTCAGAAGTCCATTCTCCATGTACAAAGCCTTCATGGGACAGGCTTCCACAACCTCAAAGCAGGGGACTGGAGACTTAGAAGTTGAAGTTTATTAACTGGCCAGAGAGCTGCTGGTTCAGTAACAAACTCCTTTCCTCAAAATAAATGGCAAATTGTATAGAGAAAAAAAAGAAAACCAGCCAGGTAGTGGTGGCTCATACCTTTAATTATAGCACTCAGGAGACAGAGGCAGGGGATCTCTGAGTTTGAGACCAACCTGGTCTACAGAGTGAGTTCCAGGATAGCCTGAGCTATACAGAGATACCTGTATAGAAAGAGAGAAAGAAAAAGAGAGAGAGAGAGAGAGAGAGAGAGAGAGAGAGAGAGAGAGAGAGAAAGGAAAAAAGGAAGGAAAGAAAGGAGGAAGGAAGGAAGAAAAGAAAGAGAAAAAGAAAAGAAAGAAAGAAAGAAAGAAAGAAAGAAAGAAAGGAGGAAAGAAGAAAGAAAGAAAGAAAGAAAGAAAGAAAGAAAGAAAGAAAGAAAGAAAGAAAGACCCAACAAACAAAACAAAAATCACACACACTCAAATACAGAATCTTGTATTGGTTACCTACTCCGGGACCTGCCATGGAAGTTAGTTGATTTACCCAGTGACAGTCCATTGAAGAAAATTGATGTTCCTTCTACTAGCATACATCAATTGCAAGCAGCTTCTTGGTTAGTGGTGGGCTTTTGTGTTCATGTGTTCTTCTCAGCGTTGGAAATCCCAAACCTGAAATGGTTTCAGCCTGTGCAGGCCTTATGTATGCTAGTCTCTGGGAATTCATGTGTGTGTGTGAGTCCTACTGTGTCTGTGTCACAGGGATGTATCTATATCTATATCTATATCTATATCTATATCTATATCTATATATCCGTGAGTCTGGAGGGGAAGGGTTGATAAAGACATACCACTTAGAGCTGAGTGCTTCCAAGTTTATACTTCTTAATAGTTACTAAATAATTTTTCTGTGCATATTAAACTATCATTTATTTTATTATTTTGGAGTAATCATTTGATCTTCTGAGCTTAATTTTAAAAAATACATTGTTTAAAACACACTTTGAGCCTGGCAGTGGTGGCTCACACCTTTAATCTTAGCACTCAGAAGGCAGAAGCAAGTAAATCTCTGAGTTTAAGGCCTTGTCTACTGGTTGAGTTCTAGAACAGCCAGGGATACACAGAGCAACCCTGTTTCAGAAACAAAAACAAAAATAACAAAACCAACCAACCAACCAAACAACAACAACAAAAACCACACACTTTGTGCTTGACTCAGGGATTTTGTTTAGTCTTCTGTGACTATGCTCACACATAAAGTAAACCTATAAGCTTTGTGTTCTCTTTATTTTATTTTGGGGTAGTTTCCTCTAGTCTTGTTAAATAAATTATGCAATGTTCCTTGTTTCTTTTTCTTTTTTTTTTTTTGTGGCAATGTACTTATGTCAAATGTAGGAAGATTGATCAAAGAATTGGTTTGTTTTTCTCTGGGAAAGAAGAAACATTCTTTTTAGATTCTCATTTTAGCTGTAAATCATCATTACTGATGTTTAATTTCATGTTTTTATGTGTTCATATTTGCATTTTCTGTTTTTATCTTGTCTGTGTAGGTTTCAAAATTTTAAGATTTTAATTAGGAACTTATTATATTAGTGATATCCCTTTTTTTTAGATCAGGTCACATAATTGCAAAAATATTTTATTTTATTATTTTTATCAATATCAAGCAATGTCTAAATTACTGTCTGTATTTACTATTAAATTATTATTCATCAAGCCTATAATGATTTTTATTTTGTTTATTTTATATACATATATATATATATTTTTCTATTTTACTCCAACACATGTGATTTGTAAACCTTTTAGTTTTCTCATGTCCCTTCAGTTTTAGTGTGATGGAGGAAGCCAGGGTGGCTTATCATGCCATGATGTCCTCCCCTTGGACAGCATATCAATGTTACTTACATAATTCTCTCTTCTTTAGGAATATCAAGCATATATAAATGAGTTGCTTTTAGTTTATTTTCTTTACCTGTGGTTTCCAACATATTAATTGGTTTGGTTTTATACATTAACTCATCTCTCCTCTACCTTATTTTTCTTTCTTTTTAAAGAGGTCTATTTTACTTGGAACTAAACAGAGAATTCTCAACAGAGGAAACTCAAATGGCCGAAAAACATTTAAGGAATTGCTCAACATCCCTAATTATCAGGAAAATGCAAATCAAAATGACTCTGAGATACCACCTTATGCCTGTCAGAATGGCTAAGATGAAAAACACTGAAGACACCTTATGCTGGAGAGGATGTGAAGCTAGGGGAACTCTCCTCCACTGCTGGTGGGAATGCAAGCTTGTATAACCACTTTGGAAATCAATATGGCACTTTCTTAGAAAATTGGGAATCAATCTCCCCCAAGATCCAGCTATACCAATCTTGGGCATATACCCAAGGAATGCCCAATCATACCACAAGAGCACTTGCTCAGCTATGTTCATATTTTACTTGTTGCAAATCTCAATGTAGTGTAGGTTTTGCTAACACTCTTCTGTTTTGTTATTATCAATGTTTTTCCTGATCTCTCCTGATTTACCGTTTCTAATCCCCTATTTAATCATTTTTATTCATTTCTTACATTTATCCTTTGAAATTTCTTTGGGAATAATATACATTCTCCTTCACTAGAATGAGTTAAATATTTTATGTTTGGGGATTTCATTTTGTAAGAAATTTCAGATTGCTTTCTTGTTTTATTGCTTTAATTGATGTGAATGTCTCCTATAGCATACTTGTTTTATTGCTGATCTTATTGTGGGGTTAAAAATGTAATTATGGGACTCATGGTGTGTATAGTTGCTTATTTTGATCTCTTTGTGTTAACAGTAACTTCCAGAATCATTATTGCTCAGTGGTTTGGCAAAGAAAATAGGGTAGGAAAAATAAGTTGTAGAAGTTAATGATAACTTTCAAATCATTATTTCACGCAGTAATGGCACATATAATGTGCTCTAAGTGTGTTTAGTCTCAGTCTTTTCAGTATGAATAGATTACAAGGCCATCCTAGGCCAAGTGCTTAGACATAGATCATAGTGTTCTGGCTTGTTTACTTAATGGTTGATTTAATCTCCCAAGTCCTTTAGTTCCAAAGGTTAAATAAGATTTAAGCAGAAAGTGACATGTCTATGCTGTCTGAATTGCTACTGAGCAAAAATAGGAACTCAGGGAGAATTTTTGATCTTAAAATGCCATTGATGTTTATGATTAAAACTCATTCCAATTGAAATAATTTTTATTTGTATGATGTAAGACTTACAGACTTAATTGAATCAGTAAATTGCTTAATACAAGAAATTGACATTTTTCCTGGAATTCTTTTATGATTTTATTTCAATTATCACAACAGTTGATAATTCATCTTTACAGTATATGTCTTATAACAAGAGTCCTTTTCTAGTACTATTAAAGATAAATACATCTGCATATAGTGCAGAAACATGATTGATTACTTTATTTCTTAGATATTTTTCCAAATATGAGAAATCAGGAAAACATATTTATGTAAGTGGTTTCCATACAATAAAGATATAGAGGTAAGTCCTGCTCTTTCCCACATTGGAGGCCCAGCTAGATTCTTCAGTCTTTCCTCATATTGCCAGGTACTGTTTCCTCCACCCTGGTGTCAGCTGGTAGACCCTGGTCTTTCTTGACTTCTTGACTACACACTGAACTTCCTGAGATCTCCAGGTCCCAACCATTGGGCCAGAACTTATAGAAGGTTTAGCAACTAGATGTGGAAAGCCACACAAGAATGCATGGAGGTGAGGGCCAGCAAGGGCTGAATTCTAATTTGTGCATTTTTTTGTTCTGTTTTTTTCCTGAAAACAGTAGAAGACTCCCAAAAGAAGACTAGGGACTGAATCTTTGCTCCTGAATATTGGTGTGTGTGTGTGTGTGTGTGTGTGTGTGTGTGTGTGTGTGTGTGTGTGTGTTTGTGTGTGTGTGTGTGTGAGAGAGAGAGAGAGAGAGAGAGAGAGAGAGAGAGAGAGAGAGAGAACCTATGGATGCTGTTATGCCCAGATCATAGGGACCCTTCAAAGACCACCATGGACTGAATCTGTTGCAAAAGCAAAAAGCTTTTATTCAAGCTTGAACTTGGACTCTCCATCTGTCCAGTGCAGCAGTGAGAGCAGAGAGCCCTGAACCTGGATAGAGTAGGGTTTTTTATCATAGCAGAGGTTGGGATAAGGGGATTTCCAGGATTTGGGAACCCCTGGCTGGCTGACATTTGGCTAGGGGTGTCTTGCCCAAAGGGGATTGGTGGATGCTGGGCTATAGGATATAATGATCGGAGTGTTTGGAATGTCAGGTACTTTCCCATTAGGTTTGAATGTTAGGTATTTTCCCCCTGGATGCTGATTGGCCTGTTCCTGGGTAGTGCCTGAGTGGTTTTTCCTGGAACTGGGTATTCTCTTATAGTAAACTGAAACTCAGGCCTACTTTCTGACTGGTCTCTCTCAAGCCTGTCATGGTGGCAGTGCAGTCAAGCTGCCCTGGGCACCACAGATACCAGAATTGGATCCTAGGAAACTGGAGTTATAAGTGGCTCTGAGTTGCTATGTGGGTGCTAGGATCTGAACTTCTGTACTCTGCAAGAACCCTCTTAAACATTGAGCCATACCCCCCCAACTCCAAAACTGATATCTTAACTTCTTACAAATTAATCCTTTCCAGAACTTTGTACACACTTTCACTGAAAGAAGGCCTGTTGAACAAAAATCTCCATGACCACCTCTCCTCTCCTTGGTAGGATTAGGGATGGCTTCAGTTTGCACAAATCTTGTGCATGCTGTCAAAACTCCATCTTAGTTCTACTCCCTGGTCTCCATAGGCTTGTAGTCATAACATAATGCAGAAATGCATTTAGTACAACTTCAAAAGTCCCCATAGTTTATAACAGTATCAAATTTGTTTAAAAGTCCAAAGTTCAAAGTATCTTCAGGGACTTATACAATCTCTTTGATTTACAATCAAAATAAAAAAGCAGATCACATGCTTCCAACATACAATGACACAGGATATACATTGTTGCTCCAAAAGGGAGGAAAGAGAGCATGGTGAGGTTATCCTGGACCAAAGCAAGACCAAAGGTCAGATGTGCAAATTCCAAACTCTGCATCTCTAAGTCTGATGTCAAAGTGCTGTTCATATATCCAATTCCTTGGCTCTTTGTATATCCAACTCCTTTCAGCTCTGTGGACTGCAACACACTTTTCTCTTGGGCTGGTTCCACTCCCTGTTATTAGCTTTCCTCAGCAGGTATCCCACGACTCTGGCGTCTCAAACATGTTGGTGTCTCCAACACAATCCAGCTTTATGCAATGGCCTCCCTAGGTTTCCAACACAATCCAGCTTTATGCAATGGCCTCCCTAGGTTTCCATGCAGGGGCAGCCCTGACACATACCTAGCCTCAGCTGCTTTCCTTAGTTGAGGAAGGAGGTTTTCCATAGACCCTTTCTTCTATCCTTGATTCTACAGCCAGAATCACATTGCTGAAACTGCCAAGTTCTGCTGCTTGCTGGGGCTGGAACATGGCCCCCTCATTCAATTACATCTTTACCAACTTTCTGTTTTTAAAGTTTTTTTTTTTTTTTTCACTGCTGTCCTGAAACTCTGTCTGCAGACTGACTGGCCTTTAATTTAGAGATTCACCAGCCTCTTCCTTCTGAGTGCTCAGATTAAATGTGTGCATCACACCCAGCTCTAAGCTTTTCTTTAATTCTCTTTCACAGTTTGGAAGCTTAGCTGGGTGGGGTCTTGCCCTGAGGTCAATGGCCCTTTATTCCATTTAACAACGAGCCCTTCTTTAATCTGTTTATCTCCTTGAACATAAGACTTAACTCCATTCTACCTCCTGGTGCCCCTTTTCTCCTCAATCGGTACATTTTGCATTATTTTTACTTGTTCAGCTTGCTCCTTTTTATTATAAATTTTTATGAGTCAACACTAGTAACCACACAACAGAGTCTATACCAGGCTGTTTTGAAATTGCCTTTGCTAATGTAGTTAATCCAAAACCCACCACTTTAGACTCAGGCAGACTTTAAGGGCAAAAAGCTGCCACATTCTTAGTGAAAATATCACAACAGTCTCTAGGCCACATACTAAAATTCTTCTCCTCTAAAGCCAGGCTCCCACAGTTCAAATCACCCTCAGCTCCACTGCTTTCCAGGTTCCTACTAGATGGCCCAGCAGCACTTAAAGTGTTCAACTGCTTTTCTAATCCACACTCTCAGAGCTCACATTCCTCCAAACAAAAGCATGGTCAGGCCTATCACAGTACTACCCCAGTATCTGGTACCAACTCTGTCTGAGGGTTTCTGTTGCTGTGAAGAGACACCAGGACCACAGCAACTCTTATAAAGGAAAACATTTAATTGGGGCTGGCTTGTAATTTCAGAGGTTTAGTCCATTATCTTTATGGTGGGACATGGTTGCATGCAGGCAGAAGAAGGAGCTGAGTGTAAGTGAGACTTTCTTTGGTACTGCCATCTCCCCAATAATGACACAGAGACTTATTATTAATTATGAAAGCTTGGATTTTAGCTTAGGCATCTCAACTAGCTCTTATAACTTAAGTTAATCTGTTTCTATTAATCTACGTTCTGCCACGTGACTTTTTACCTTTCCTCCATTCTGTATGTCCAACTCCCTCCATGTCTCGCTGATATCTCTTGTGCACCTAGATTCATCGCCTTCTGAGTTCCTCTCTCTGCCTGGAAGTTCCACCTATTCTTTCCTGCCTCACTATTGGCTATTCAGCTCCTTATTAAACCAATCAGTATGGCACACCTTTACACAGTGTTCAAATACCTGCAGCAGCTGGGAGTTCTACATCTAGATCCCCAGGCAGCAGAAGGACACTGTGTGCCACACTGGGAAGTAACTTGAGCATGTATGAGACCTCAAAGCCCACTTTCACAGTGACACACCTCCTCCAACAAGGTCATTACTTAACATTTATTTTTTATACTATGTGACTGATAGGTTATATATTAGCTCATTTTCATTTTTATTTCAGCTTCATATATAGATATGAAGCTACTATAAATTTTTTTAATTCTGTGTATGATGTGATTTTTATGTATGTGTGTGTACATGTTCATGTGTGTTAGTGTGGTTACATGAGTACTACCTCACACATATGTAGGTCAGAGGACAACCTCTGATTTTGGTCTTTGCTTACCACCTCATCTGACACTGGGTTTCCTTTGTTTGCTGCTACAAACCCTAGGCTAGATGACCTGAAAGCTTCTATGGTAGTCTCCTACTGTTGTATCTAGGGATATATGAACAAATGTCTACTCACCCCAGATAGGGAACTCATGACAGACCTAAATATGAATACTACAAAAGTCCAACTTGGACCAATGAGTTTTATTGAGGCTACTTACAGAAATGTGGGTAAGGGGTTACTTACAGGAGCAGACATGACTCAAAGAAAGCTTCATTATTAAAGCCCACTCCAGCAAGTGTGATAATTTACAAAAGCTGGAAACTTGTTGTTCAGTGAGCACCCTTCAGGAAGCTCAATGGGTTAGGGAGTGACCTTTTCAGGTGCCTTGGTTGGTCTGAGCCTCTTCTAGACAGCTTACCTGGTGTCTGCTTCTTAGAGGTAGCTTGGATGGTCTGAGAGTGTCTCTGAGGAGTCATTACTGTTTCTATACTCTTGGAGGAGGAGGGGTGTAGTCAATCTGATCAGTTTCAGGAACTTCCTGAAGCTACTTTAAGTACTTCATTTCCTGTCTTAACAAGCTTCTCAGCAGAATGGAGTATTTCACCACCCCACTTACTGTTTCACCTCCCTGTAGACATCCTTTCTCAAAATCTACTGCTGCTTCAGGTCCCTTTACACAGCCCATCTTAAGGTTTCCTCCAAAATGGAAGGTTTACTCTCTGAATAAATTGATACATAACACCTGCCTTGCACTGGGATTATACACAGTTAGCTACTATACCAGGCTTTACATGGGTTGTGAGGACTCAAACTCAGATCCTCATGCTGCAGTGGTAAGCATTTAACCTATTAGGCAACCTCTTCAGTTTTGATAAGGATACCCATTATAGAGTATTCAAATCTTGGCCAAAAATTTCATTTATTTATTTATTTGTTTATTTAATTATTTATTTATTAAGTTTTAGGTTTTCATGCATGAGTACAATGCATTTTTATCATATTGATTCTTCCCCCCCAACACAACTTCTCCAGTGTCAATATCTCTCATATCCCCATCTCAAATTCACACATCGTGTGTGTGTGTGTGTGTGTGTGTGTGTGTGTGTGTATCCAGTTAGTGTTGCCCTACTGTTTCCTCTCTAGACAGATATTGACTGCTTGGAGCTCTTCTACCAGGGGTGAGTCTTTGTGAACCCTTCCCCATCTATGTAGGGAAGTTGACTAATGTGCTCTTGTGCAGTCTTCATGTAGCCACAAGAAAAGTTGAAAGTTCATGGGTACAACCTTGCTATCAAGTTAAAAAGACATTTTTTTCACAGCAATCCTCCCAATGCTCAGACTTTTATAACCTTTCCACCCCTTCCTCCATGATGTTCCCTGAGCCTTGGGTATAGTGGTTATGTTATAGGTGTCCCTCTGGGGAATGGACACTTCATAGTCATTTATTCTTTAAATTTTGACTAGTTGTAGTTCTCTGAAGTAGCTTACATCTAATGGAAAAAGAAACTTCTTTGATGAGGGCCGAGAGCCACACTAACTTATGGATATAAAATTAAGAATTTAGAAGGCAATTGCATATTGTATTATCTATCTCAATGGTACCTTCTCCTCTAGGATCTATGACTTCTCCAGCACAAGATTTTGGTTGCATTATAATATCAGCAACCTCCTACTGAGTTGCTCTTAAGGGCAATTAGACAGTTGTTGCTGCCCTTAAGATATTAGTGACACTATTACACCTTTGATCCTATCTTGCTGGAATGGTCATTATTGCATTTCACCATATTTACAACTTAGTATTCCTGTGAAACCTTACTCCACTGGGCACTTGCATAGCCCTTGTTATACTATGAGAGTATACTTCCCTGCGATACTCATCAGGGAAGAGGCACTTAGGTAAATACCAGCTTGATGCTCAAGTGCTGTGACCAAAGGATGTGGTTGGCTTCATCAATAAATATTTGCAAGTTCTGGCAAGCAACCAAGAGCAATAGCTTGTATTACTTTGAGAGTTTCTTGGACCATTTGACCAACAAGTCAAATGGAAGTATCCCAAACCTGTCACTGGGCATTTTGTTTGATAGTCTTTGGCTTCTGGGTAGGGAAGTATAAATAATACTGAAGGTGTTTGAAAAACCGAAGAGTAACCTTCTACTTTATATGCTTTCACAAATATTTGTGTGTGTGTGTGTGTGTGTGTGTGTGTGTGTGTGTATGAATTAATCCACATAAGAGTGTAAAAACAATCATTTACTCAAATATTTATCATTTCTTTGTGATATAAGTTTTCCAAAATGTTTCCTCTGTTATCTGGTTTTACTTTATCAGCTACAGTATCAAGTGTGTGCTGTAGTAAAGTCCAATTTACAGGAAAACTGAAACACTGAAGATTATAGCCACTCCTTTAGCAACATGCACGCAGACCAAAACCTAGGTGGTGATGCTTGGTCCTCACAGAATTTTGTAATGGATAGGTCTTCATAGTGGAAAAACAGAAATTAATGTAACTTCATGTAATTTCTTATACTCCAGAGCCCATTATTTCTCCCATAAATTATATAACCAATTTATAAAATAATAAAACAAAGTGAGGTTCGAGGACCATCACATTAAGTTCCTTGGTCTCCCACATGAGGAAGACAGAAAAGAGAGCCATACTTGGATCCTGAATTATTTATTCCTATCCTATTTGCAAGTGTCTTTGTCAGATAACCCAAGAGGTTTGTCTGTTTTGTGAATCTTTTGAGATTTATAAAGGATAGGAAAACACGTTCTACCTATCTACCATCTCTTTGCAAGTTTTCTCCTTTAAAAACGTCAACAGACCAAAGTATAAATGAGAAGAAATGTGACCTAGTGGACTAACCTTGCTCTTACAAAATAACTTCCCATGTCCTAAACATCTGTGAACTCCAAATATTATGTCCTATGAGTTGGAAGGAAAAAGTCTGTATGCCTAGACTTAGAAATATGTTTTAAAGTAATGTAGGACTATACAGCTTACTGTCCTATACAGAGCACCAAGAGCCAGGCATGTTTAGGCTGCTAGGTCCACAGTTGAAAACAGTGTTACACCTAAGTCCCCATCTACTGAGACTTCACAGACAAAACAAAACAAATGTTCAATGATGTCATGGAAGTAGCCCCTGAAGACCATAAAAAACAAACGATTGAGTTGTTAGCATCTAGTGGATTTTAAATACATAGTGACTGAGGATCCCTCTAAGATTACATGTAGAGATTCAAGGGACCATTGGAAGAATTTAATAATCTAAAGGGCAATCTGGGCCCCCTAGGGTGACAGACAGCAAAGATTCAAGTGGTTGGAAGAGAGTACATAACTGGGAATGGATTATGTGTTGGTGGATGAGCAGGTACTCACTCAGAGAAGGCCTTACATCATCCAACAAGAAGTGGAGTTCATTCTAAATGTACCCGAACAATTAAAGGATTTTAAGCATGGAAATGGTATAATTTTTTTTTGTTTTAAAAAGAAATTTTTTCAATTGTGCTGTTTAGAAAAGATACTATTTGGGAGCAAGAATGAAATAAAAATGCCACACAGAATATTGATGTGTATTATAATCACACACTGTAAGTTGTTAAAGTCTCCAAACATCATTTCTTTAAATAGAAATTGCTGCTGTGTTTTCTTTTGTTTCCATCACCATTAGGGAATATTCTTGTTATAATCTGTACATACTTCTTAACCCTATGCAAGAGCACTCCAGATTCTGTATAAGGGTATTTGGGCACTTCTTTCCTTAATTGCCCCAAACAGACTAGCTCTATTGAAAAGTAGCCTGAAATAATCCAGTGTATGGTTCTGGGTTTATAGTGCTTAAGTTTATATTTACTGATTACCAGTGATATCTCTACCAATTCTCTTCCCATAAAATTAGCTAATACCTCTTACTTCTGTTGTAGATGTATTTAGTGGCACGTAATTGCTACAGTAGTCTTGATGGTTAGCCCCAATACCCTATGGAAAGGACTGTAACAATGAATTTGGTGTAAAATCCATATGCAAAGCAGTGATGTTTGTTGTATTGGGAACCACTCAGAATGGGAAAAATTGTGTTACTATTTTCTTTTATTTTTATTTCATGTATGTTGGTGTTTTGCCTGCATGTATGTCTGTGCCACATGTATGCAGTGCCCAAAGATGTCAGAAGAAGGCATTAGAATCCCTGGAACTGGAGTTAAAGACAGCCACCATGTGGGCGCTGGGAGTACAACCTATGTCCTCTGGAAGGGAAGCCAGTTTTCTTAACTGCTGAGTCATCTTTCTACCCCTGTTACTATTTTTTTAAAGCTACTCATTTCTGTTAATTATATTTTGTTTGTAGAGCTCTGAATCAGGAAGAGTATAAGATCTGGTATCAAATGAAGCAATAATTTAAATTCATTTAATTACACTTTTTATTTATGAGGTGGGGGCAGGAGTGTGGAGTTCAGAAGACAATTTGCAGACTTGCTTGTCTTCTTCCACCATATGTGACTCTGGACTCAAACCCCAGTGTTCAGTCTTGGAGGCAAGTGTCTTTACCCTCCAATACATCACCACTGGCCTGAAAGAATAATTTAGAAGCTAAAATAGGGAATAAAGGGATGGCTCAGCAGTAAAGAGAGCTTGGTCTTCCAGAGGGCCAGGTTTACTTCCCAGCATCTAACATCAAAACACACATACAAGTAGACAGACAGACAGACAGACACACACCCACACACCCACCCACCCACCCCCCCCCCCACACACACACACACACACTCTTGACCAGCAATCATGCTCCATGTTCTCGATCTATTGGATATGTTCAATGAAAAATGAAAAGAGAATTTCTTTAACATTTATTCTCTTTGCTCTAGAGATGTCTCAGTGAGTAGTTGTGCAAGCAAGAGGACTTGAGTTAAATCCCTAGCACCCCCATATGCCAGGCATGGCCACATCTGTCTGGGGAGCAGAGAAAGTCTGAGTCAAGGAGTTTCTGGCCAGTCTAGCCAACATGGCACATTTCAGGTTTGGTAAGAGATCTTGTAGCAAACAATAAAGTTGTGAATTATAGAAGAAGATGCTATTGACATTTACCACTAAAATTAACATCTCTTTTTGTTGAAGTATTAAACATTCAAATTATGGATTAAACTATGGATGAAAGTTTAGTCCTCTGTGTTGTTGTCCAAGCAATATCCTTTCTATTCCTAGATCTTGCTATGGAAACAGATCCAGTTTTGAGTAAATTTTAATACAAGTCAAACTGGATAATTTGTAATATGACAATTTAAAAAATTTGAATTTCAATTTCTTTAACTCTAAGATGTACCAGAGCTCACACTGCCTCATACAATCACTCATCATGGCATTTTAAACTGCCATGCAAAATAATGTCCCAACCAAATAAACCAAAAGACTCCATAAGGAAACCATTTTCTTCCAAGGTTTTATTGTGTTACTTCTCATTCCACATTGAAGGTATGTCTCATTAGATTTGAGAAAGTCTCAAACAGTTATTTCTTTTTAAAATGTTTTCCTTTTGTACTTGAAAACATTATTTTAACACTTCAAGTGTACTAGGACTCAACTGATTAGCTGCTGTGCCATGATCAAGTACTCTTTCATAAAATCCTTCTATTCAAGCATCATTTCTTTACCTCATTCTTATTTAGTTGAAAATAGGATTGGTTTCCTTTTAGTACTTAAAATTTCAGAACTAGAGGTTACAACACTCTTGTCTTTGATGTTAACCATCTATGTGCAGGTAGAGTCAGTCTGATCTGCAATGAAGTCAATAGACGTCTGGCCTGTGTTTCTAGTTCTGTAATAGTACAGTAAATATCTGTACCGTCATATTAACCATTTTCCCTCCTGAGGACTATATTGTCATACATCAAAGATTGAGCACGACTACACAGTATTTGAACCACTTCTTACTCTTAATTCTTTGGATATATGGGCTTAGAGTACAAATAGTATGTGTAATCTCATAAAGAAAACAAAAACTCTTGCAATTTTTCCTTTGAAATTCAGTGGTCCTAATTTTTATTTTGTGTGTACAAGATTTTAAGTTAGCAGGCAACTGCCTGGAACATTTCACACACTGTTTTAAGTATCAAAATGTCATGATGAAATTTTCCTGGAATAATATCTATCCAAGGAAATTTCCAAAGCACTGTATGGGATTTTGATCTGATGTCTATAAATTATTAGACAGCCCTAAGTATTTAAGAGTCCAAGTTATTTTTACAAGTTGAGATGACATTCAAAAGTGTGTCATGCTTTCAAGCCAGTCGGCTCAATAGGGATTTTCTTGCACACAATTTTTATTAACCCCTTTGATTCATCATTCAGATGACCAAAACATTTGCATCTTAAGTGAAGTGCATGGCATTGAAAACCAATTTAGCAATCTTTTACTAAAAGAAAATAATTGAAATACAGAAGTTAAATGGCTTCTTTATAAAATCACTTTTGGGGTGGATATGTTCTTCTAGCATCCAGAAACCTGTCAAAGAAACTGACAGCCAAAACTAAAAAAGATTGCTACAGGTAGATCTCTAGTCCAAAAAAAAAATCTAGATAAACAAAGAACAAGAACAAAACAATGTCCCTGCTGTTTCAAAAATAGTAGCTGTATTGTTTGAAGACTCATACAGGCTCTGTGATTTGTGTCTGCTATGAACATTTTAAAGTCATCTGATGGATGCAGGATGCTCTGAGTACAATACCAGGTACTTTTCTCCTTCTTAAATGTAAGATAGAGTGATAATAAGGTGAATTAAGTTTAGAATAACCTAATTAGTGCCTCCCTTCCCAAGAGAATTTCTAGGTTGTGTTGTCCTAAGTCAGAGAGGTAATGAAACTTAGAAACATGGCTTTGTCAAGACCTCATGCTTTGTACTTCTAGATAATTAATATTATCTTTAAAATTTGGTTTTAGGACAAATTATTTTATTTTCAAAAATGTTTTATTCCCATCTCTTAATTTGGTGGGGTTAATAATGTCACAGGATTCCTATATTTACATCATTTATCCCTTCCCTTTACCCTCAATTCCTGTGTCTCCCCTCCCTCTCAAATGCATGACCTCATCTTTTATAAATATTATATATTTGTATAATGTAGATATATATTACACATATATATGTTATATTTGTATGTGTGTGTGTGTGTGTGTGTAGGACTGACCACTTGGGACTGGATAACATATGAAGGGGCTTGTTATATCCTCTCTTAGAATCGACTTGTAGCAGATACCAAGAGAGCTAATCTTCAAGCAGGAGGATTCCAGGTCAGTTCTAGCTTAATTCTTCAAAATTTTGTGGTTGAAGTCCATTCTGTCTTCAGTAATAGGGTCAAGTTTGGGAGGCAACAAAGGGCAATAGTAATAACCTGTATTGTTTTGGGAGTCTCTTGAACTCCCTTGAACTGACAACTTGAATAGATATAACCATGCAAGGCACTGGGGGTTTTATTAGATAATTTATGGCTGTTGGGAGAAAACATCATATTTCTGTCTGACAGAACTCCATGTCACATATACATGCACACATGTGTGTGTATAAGTAAGCCTATAAAATAATATTTCCCTCTGGATTTACAAGTGTTATTTATTTCTCCTTTCTCCTCTCCTCTGTATTATCCTCCTTTCCACTTCCTGATTAAAATTCTCTTCCTGCTTTCTTCCTTTCCCATTTAAAGCTCCTGGGTCCTATAACCTCCATCTCTAGAGTTCCTTCTCCTCAATCAGAGTTATGAAAATTGTATGATATCATAAAGGGGATTTCAACAGTGAGATTAATTTAACCATTGTCTTAAAAACATGTTGATTGGGACTGGAGAGACTCTTCAGTTGTAAGAGTTCTTACTGCCATACACACAGAGGGCAGAGGTTCAGTTCCCAGCACCCACACCAGGTGACTCACAGTCACCAAGAACGGTTCCAGTGGACAAAATTCTTTATGGCCTTTGAGGGCACCTGTACATATGTGCACCAAATAGACATAATTGAAAATAAAAATAAATTAAAAAACCCATGTTGATCAGTGATGACTGATAATAGAGAGCAGTTTAGTGGGGTGGTATATATAGCGGTGAGAAAATCATTCCACTTTAACACTCTATAATAGGAACTTGCAGCAAAATAAATTCAATATGCAGTTGAAAAATTACAGGGAGTGTAGAAAATAAATGATACTAGAAATAAGACTAGAGAAAATTGCAACCCAGACAACTCTTAACCAAAGGGAGAAAATAAGTAGAGTATTTTTTCCTTAATGAGACATTCAATAATTAATTTATAATGTTCACTTGTATGAACATCTAATAAAGCTGAAGCAATATAACACAGAAGACAATATATTGTACAATAACTTTTAGCTGATTTAAAGAGCAAGCTGTATATACTTATTGATACATTCTTAGATAAAAGGGATTACAAATAGCCTGATAGGTACACAACTCAAGTGATGGACAGAACAGCAAACAAGAGGAATGAAGGGAAAGAAGATGTTGGTTAGGAAGGACTCATGACATTTATTTTTTTAGTCTTATATTCTCATAGCCTAATACAGTACCTGGTGTATAGTAAGTAATATATATATCATTTGAACTACAGATTATTCAATTATATGATCAAGATATGGTTTGGTATTTGATGGGTTACAGTGAATATAACTCATAATTAACTGTACCTAATAAAACAATAAGTTTAGAAAATGAAACAAAGAGATGAGAATCCATGCATTGAAATACTGATTCTTGGTTCTAAAGGTCTCATCTATGACTTCCTTCCAGTTTGGTGATATTGTGGCGTCATTTCATCTTTGGTGTTTACTTAAAACTTGATGATTTATTTCAGACTATATTTTGTATTCAACAACCCATAGAGACAGTCACGAAGTCAAACAATCATTTAGAAGATATTTATGAGTTAAGGTTAAAGTCAATAAGATCCTGAGTACATCACAACTTAGCTTCTGGAATGTGAGTAAGAAGGCTGAGACATCTAGTCATGTTACAGTGTCATTTGGGTGTCTTTATTCCAGACCATCTCCTATAAGACTCTCCAGTCTTTTCAGGAAATAATTATTCTGCCTTGTTTTCAGAACCATTTACAAATTAAAGCCATCAGAGGAATTTATCACCATCATAGAGAGGAAAATGATGAGATAATGACAGACTGTAGCTGGGACCCTGAAGTCAAGGGCAATGCTTATTCTTATAGATGAAGAGAGAGCAGCATTAGTCTTAGAATATCATCCCCAGATGGAAACTTACATATATTTTTGGTGATCATATGTAAATTCTTTTAGATTTTGAAGTTTTAGTTGCTATAGGTTTATATAATACATATACTTAAATGCATGCATATAAGCATATCTTTATATTTATATATTATTTAGAAATTTTAAGCTACATGATACCAACTAACTGATATTATTTACTTTGAAATCTTTATCTATGCCCACATAAAGGTAAACTTTATTTACCTTGTTATTCTTCTCTTGGAGGATAATTGCTTTAAAGAAATAAGAAACCACATAGTTTTAGATACTACATACAGAGTGTTTATGTCCCACCAAATTCCTTCATTGAAATCCAATCCCCACTGCTATCATCTTAGAAGATGTGACCTTGAGAAGCCATTAGGGCATGAGGGCCATGACCTCTTGAATTGCCCCAGTGCCCTTATAAGTCAAGATCCCAAGGAGCTTCCAAGTTACTTCCACCATGTGAGAACATAGAAGGCAGATGTCAGCTACATGGAAAGAGTCTTTACCAGACATCAAATATTTTGGCACCATGGTCTGCTCTTTGTAGCCTTAAGGACCATGAAAAATATTTTTTTTCATTTTTCTTTATTAAGAATTTTCTACTCACTCTACATACAACCCACAGATCCCACCTCCTCCACCTCCCACCCCCCAGCCCTCTCTCCCAAGCCACCCCACATCTCCACATCCCCCAAATCAAGGTCTCCCATGGGCAGTCAGCAGAGCCTGGCACACTGAGCCTAGGCTAGTCCAAGCCCCTTCCCACTGCACCAAGGCTGCACAAGGTGTCACACCACAGGCACTGGATTCCCAAAAGCCTGCCCATGCACCAGGGACAGATCCTGATCCCCCTGTCTGGGTGCCCCCCAAACATTTCCAGCCAAACATCCATCTTCTGTATCCAGAGGGCCTAGCCCAGTCCCATGGGGGCTCCACAGCCACTAGTGTATAGTTCATGGGCTGTGGCCTGTCATCTCTGTACATCTTCCCATCATGATCTCAATGTCCCTCACCTGCAGAATCCCTCCTCTCTCTCATCAGTTGGATTCTGGGAGCTCAGCCTGGTGCCTGGCCATGGATCTCTACATCTGCCTCCATCAGTCACTGGACAAAGACTCTATGATGACAGTTAGGTTATTCACTAGACCGGTCACCAGAGTAGACCAGTGCAGGCACCCTCTGGACCACTGCCAGCAGTCCAATTGTTTTTAATCATAAACCATTCAATTTAAAACAATTTGTCGCAACAGTCCAAATGCACTATGACCCTGTTATAATAAAGGTAATATTTTGCTGTGATGTAATAATAGAGAACCCACTGCCTAAAGTGCTGTTTTACAAACATATAAACATAAACATGTACATACATATACCACACATACACACACAAACATGTACACACATATACCACACATACACAAAAACATGAACACACATATACCATATACACATATATATGTATATATATATACATACAAAATATACACACATATATTGTATATACTCACAAATGTACATACATATATCACAAACACACACACATACACACATATCACACATACACACACAAATTCTGGCAAAATAAAGACATTTTTGGTCAAACACTGAGCAAATTCCTTGTGGATAAATCCTCATGGCATGTAATCTTGTTTAACTATTTAAATATGCTAATATTCTGTAATTAGAGATTTGTTTGTTTGTTTATTTGTTTTATTCTTTGCCTTTTGGGGGCCCACCACCCAACTCCCAAAATAAATACATGGAAACTTATTCTTACTTACGAATGCTTGGTCTTTGCTTGGCTTGTTTCTAGCCAGCTTTTCTTAAATTTATCCTGTCTACCTTATTCCTCTGGACCTTTACATTTCTCTATTCTATATACCTTTCTTTCCTTCTTACTCCATAGCTGGCTGTGTGGCTGGCCCCGGTGTCCTCCTCTCCTCCATTTTTGGCTTCCCCTCACTTCTATTTATTCTCTCTGCCTTCCAGCCCCACCTATTTCTCTCTCCTGCCTCACTACTGGCCATTCAGCTCCTTATTAGATCAATGAGATGTTTTAGACAGGTAAAGTAACACAGCTTCACAGAGTTAAACAATGCAACATGGAAGATTGCGACACATCTTTGCATCATTAAACAAATGTTCCACAGCATAAACAAATGTAACACATCTTCAACTAATATTTTACAAGAAGATTCATTGCACTGCATATTTAAAATGGGTAGCTTATGGTGTGTAACTATACCTCAACAAAGCTGTTTCTAAAAGCTTTGGGGATTGAAGATGCCACTCAGTGGTGAAATTATTGTGTGGTGTGCGTGATGTCCTTGGGTTCAATCTTCAGCACTATAAAAATAAGTAAATAAAGTAAGTTAGTAAGTAAAAAATAAATAAATAAAGTAAAGTACTGTTTTAAAGAGAGTACTGCTGCTCCCTCCTGTATCTACGGACCCACTAAGAAACCATGCATGATGCAGAGACAGTTTGCATCATTCGGGAGACAGTTCTCACATCCTAGAATCTTAAATGTGTAGCTTCTTAAATATTCATTATATGTTTATATTGTCAGTACCTTGGAAATTTATATACCAGAGGAATTGTCTCTAATTCCTATAAATGCCGACTTACACATATCTGAAACTCTAGTCGTCAAAAAGCTATGAGACTTTACTGAACATTTTAATCTTTCCCAGTCGTTAAATGAGATAATTGCATGACCATTCTAGTCCTCAAAGAATGGAGTTTAGTGTTGATGGTGCTATGCTACAGATGAAACTAAGTAAGACTGTTAGTGACAGTAGTAAAGAAACTGATGGGGGTAAAAACAGAAAGTGTTCTTGACTTCAACGCTATCTCTTAAAAAGCGGAATATATGACCACACTGCTTATAGAACAGTGAAAGTATCTGCATATGATTATCAGACTCCAGTTGAAAAGAAGTCCAACCGTGTTTCACTTGGACTTCATAGTGCAAATATTTTACCTGTATTTTGATGACTTATTTCTTTGCCTAGCTGATATTAAAGAATAATCCCCAAGGAAGACAAGTCTTATTGAGATCTCTGTTTATCCTTGAGCACATAATTTTTGTGTTTTGCAAAGAGAAAGACATTGAACCATGGTTTTGTTTTGGTTTTGTAATATGGCATTGCTAACACTATTGCTCTTACATCTGGATACAATTTGTAGCGAAACCACTTAAACCCTGTGCACACACTGAAAACTGTGGGTTTGTCACAAAAAATTATATAAATATATAAACAGATGAAGAGCTTACTGGTTTTGCTTTAAAACATTGGTTTTATTTCTATATATGAAATAAAATACACTTAGTAAGTAGGGAACGTTAACAAAGTTATGCTACTTTGACCAGAGAGTAAGGATCCTTGAAAATCATCTTAGGTACACTAACATTCGATAGAATTGTTGACATTCCAGATGTTGACCTATTAGTATCTTGGTCAAGTTCTCTTTGGAACAGTGAAATTTTATACTTTATATCTATATTGAAAAGGATGGATAGTCATTTTTTACTTCTGATATGTGCATGTGTACTTTTTTCTTTATCTCTTTTAACCCAATAATCATAGTCTTGAAAACTAAAAGAAATTGAGACATACTAAGTAGCTCAATGCTACAATCCCCACTGTGGCACAGGTGTAAAGAAAGCCAAGTAGCATGGATTTTTTTTTTTTACCATTTTATTATACAATCTTGAATCATTGTTTTTTGCTTAAATGTAAGAGTAATGAGTCCAGTGTTTCTAACTTTATTTTTGGCAAATGTGGCTAGGTAGAGGGCACCTACTATAGGTCCATTCTAGCCTTCTCATGGGAGATAAAACCTCAACCGAATAAGCACAGACATGCTCACAACAGCAGAATAACCTGCTCACTGCCTCCAGACATAAATCCTACCAGAATACACACCTAACACTGTCTAAATCCTCAGTATCTAGGAGGGAGTTCAAATCTCATTGCTACATTTCATTCATTTTCAACTGCCTTCAGTTTCCAAGGCTAGCCAATTTCCTGTGTACTCTTTCTCATTTATGTTCAGTCACTGGCTTTCTGAGCTTCCTGACTCTGTTAATTGTTCCCTTGTGTGCACAGTTGGATCTTCTGAACCTGTAAAATTACCAGTCTTTCAGGTGAAATATATACATCTTCAACTACATTTCTTTTATGTTTTGTAGAAAGTCAGATTTATTCAATTCTTTGCAGTTACATAATCTCTGGGACTCACTTAGAGTACAGCATTTATCACATTTGATCAAAATTATTATCTATGTCCTCTGTTTTAATAGGCAGTTATTGCACCAATTCTTCCTGTTCATCCTTCTTCATACCTGAAACAGAACACAATTCACCTCTATGCCTGTCTTCAATTTCTTGTGCCAGTGAAGTGATATTTTATTTTACCTGTATTCCCTGTCTACAAAATTCTATCCATTGTCTATGTTCTCTTGTGATTACTGATTCAGATTACAGCTGATACCTCTTTTCTTATAAAAGTTTTAGAAGATGGCCAGCTGCCCAAGAGTAAGTCTATGGTTCTTATTTTTCATGCTGGCATTTAAACATTTTATCCTGATTTCTCTCTCTTTTAAAGCTAAAGAAACTGCTTTTCCTTCTACTTTGAGCATACTCCTAATGAATACTAAATTGTATCAATTACCAAAAATGGGAACATCTTAGGAGTCTTGGGATTATTTTATTTACATCCCACATGTAGTTGCCCAGTGTAGAACTCTAGTCATGTGCCATATTGTCCCTCATCCAAAGGTTCTTACAAAGTTAAAGGTGATTGAATTCGATGCCCTTGCTTCACTCATCTTGAAGTCCTCTAGAGAAAAACATGCTTAGTAATACCATGGATAATGCATACTTGCTCATCTCCCACGGGCATTTTGTCATGACCCAGAATCCTCTTTAAGGAGGTGCCTTTCCTTTGCCTTTCTTTTCTTTTCTTTCAGTCTTCTAAAGCCCCTGCTTTTTTTTTTAAGTTACTACAGCTGCTTCCTTCCTAACTGAGCTTTCAGCTCACAACATATATTTAACTGAAAAGATCAATTAAATCAGAATTTCCATAGGTTTCTATAGTATATGATCACCTGAGAACATTAATACCAATATTTATCTTTCCTTTGTATTAGTATAGAGAAATCCCTAGTATACAAAATCGCAATATATCTTTTCTGCAGGTCCCTCACAACAATCTGTCACGCTGAATCAGAACAGCACATAAGTAGACAAACAGACCCTATTCCAGGCTAGTCTTTCCTTGTCCAAGTCTTCCCTCAAGCTGTTGTCTGATTTTTTTAACCTGTTATA
This sequence comes from Peromyscus eremicus, assembly GCF_949786415.1. Lineage (NCBI taxonomy): Eukaryota > Metazoa > Chordata > Mammalia > Rodentia > Cricetidae > Peromyscus > Peromyscus eremicus. The sequence goes on from NC_081428.1 coordinate 66,989,624, forward strand.
GACACAAAGGAATCAATCTCAGCTAATTTTCATTTTCCCCTCCTCTAGCTCTCCATTTTGTAATCAAATGACGACTCTTCAGTTCTGAAATTACTTAAAATAATTTGTCACACTTGGTCAATCTCTACTTGCCTTAGTTTTGGGAACAGGGTGAATATTTACTCTTCCATTTCTTCCCTCCCGTTGACACTTCTCTTTTGCTGGTTCTTTTGTCTGGCCTTTAAGTTTGCTTTCCCTTAAGATTCAAACTCTTAGGGCCTCCCCATCCACTTCTGTATCTCCTTCCAGTTACTCCCCATCTCTGTGTTTAGTTAGGTCAGCATATAACAAGATGACTTTCATGTTTGTGCCTTCTATTCTGTTCCACTGATCTATGTGTCTGTTTCTGTGTCAATACTATGCTGTTTTTATTACTAAAGCTCTGTAATGTATTTTTGGATCTGGAATAATATTTTACTATGGAATTCTACTCAGATGTAAAGAAAAATTAAATCATGAAAAGTATCAGGAAGCTGATAGAATTAGAACATATTATACTGTGTAAAGAAGCCATGACTCAGAAAGGCCTACAAGGCATGTTCTCTCTTATTTGTAATTCCTAGCTCTGAAACTAGATGTGAACATAAAATCTCGAGTAATCAAAGGAACAAGGAAAGTAAAAAGGAATCAAGTGGGAAGGGTGCTCTAGAGTGGGAAATGTAAATCAGGCCAGCCACTGTGGAAATTTGTATGGAAGTTCTTCAGAAAGCTACAAGTAGAACTACTAGATGATCTTGGTATCCCATTTCTGGAAATACATTTAAATAAATGTAGTTCAGCATGTTATAGAGATATCTACACATCTCTGTTTAACTGAAACAATTTTGACAATATCCCAGTGAAGGAGTTAGCAGACAAATGCATAAAGAATATGCACTGTAATACACAATTGATTATTATGCATCTATAAAGACGAAATAAATTATGTCACGTGCAAGAAATGGATGAAACCAAAGTCCATTATATTCAGATAAATCAGGCTTAAATAGTTAAAGATTATATGTAGAACCTAGTTTATGCACTTGAGAGTTTCTTTTCTTTTTTTTTTTTATCATTATATGTTTCCTTTTGTTGCAGTGTTGGAGAGCGAACCCAGAGCTTTGCGCTTGCTAGTCAAGTGCTCTACCAATTAACTCTGTCCTGGTCCTACAAATTCTCAAGTGTAAGTACAGATGTCCTTCAGTGAATATAGACGTTATATCCTGATAAGGCTGTCATAAGTTGAAAACATTCTACGTCAAACTTGAGTTTATTACATCTAGCATTTTGAATACTGTGGGATACTGGTTGTTGACTTTTGAGACTAGTGTTTTAGCTGGAGCTTTAGCTTGCTGCCATTGTCCATAAGTCTATTGCATATGCTAAGCTTCAAGAAGTCATGAAGTTGGGAAGCAGAAGATATTTGTGGCATCTTACTATTCCCATCTCTAGATCTGTGCTCCCCCCCAACACACACATATACCATGGTCCCTTTCTACTTTTCTTATTTCTGCAGATACTCCAGGTTATATGTTTACACCTAAAGATTTGGGGCTAGGAACCACAAGTAAGACAAAACATGTGGCACTTGACTTTCTGAGTGTGGATTACCTTCCTCAATAGATTATTTTCTAGTCTTATCCATTTTCCTACACAATTAATGACCTAATATTGTATTACAGTTAAGTAGAAATCTATTCTTCAGCCTTGCTTGGTAATATCCCTAAACCCAAGCCCAACAAAGCCATCCTCATACTTCTAGGCATAGTTTGCATATTGTAGATTTCATACTAGCCTGAGCAGATCAAAACATTTGTCCCATCCACATCTTTTCTTTCTTACCACTGAATTGGAATTCCTCTAATGAAAAATCAACATGGGACATCTAAAGTATTGATCTACCAACTCCTCAAACCTATTCTGAAATCAACCATGTTTGAGAAACAACAAAACCCAAATCAGGGGTAGCCTAGAATTTCACATCTTACACATAGACAATGAGAGATGTCCACTGGACCAGATCTCACTGCAAAAATGAATATGAAGAACCAAGTATGTCTCCTCCCAGATGCACAAATCCTGAGAAATGTTCTTCAACGAGAATTATCTAGGTGAACCCCCAAACATGTACCTCAAAGAACAATAATAATGTTCATTGAATAATTCAAAGTTTAAATAAAAGGTTAATAAAAAGCTTAATGAACATATAAAGGATAGCAATAAAGGCATGAATAACGCCTAAGATAAAACCAACAAGCAGCTCAATGAAATGATAAAGGAACTTAAAAACTTCATTCAGTAAATAGATAAACTATTGAAGAAATTCCAGATGAAATGAAGAGTGAACTGAAAAACTCGATAACCCAATTAGAAAACACATTCCAAAGTGATGCTCTTAAGAGAATGTGAGACCTTTAAGAGGTGGAATTAGCAGAATATCATTGGTCAACGACCATCAAAAGGGACAATGCAGTTCTTGTCATATGCTGATTTAGATCTCTGAAGATCCAATTTGAATACCCCTACCCCTAGAGTTCTGTCTTGTCATATGACCTCTCTTTCACTCATATGCCCCTGCAGTGGTATCATCTGCTGTAGTGTATGTTGGACAGCTACCCACCAACCTCACAGTTCCCCAGAGTTTTCTTGAATGAGAGCAGCAGGAAATATTAGAAGGATTTAGAGTATAGAGATAAACAGATAAAAAATACAGGATATCCTTGAAAGGGCCTGGAACCTATTCCAATGGGCCCCAACAGTCTCTGCCCTAGGGTATTTATAGAAATGCCAAAGGGTGGGGAAAAAGACCTCCCCACCCCCCAGCACAGCAAAGTGCAGACCATCTCAAACACCTGCATTCAGGCCTGTCGTCCTAATCATCTTCTCCATGCGTACCTGCTGAGTAAAGCCACTAGAAACCTGAAAATGGGCTCCCACAAGTGTACATTGTAAGAGTGCACATTACAGTGCCATGCTGTTTTGACATTTGCTCCCCAAAACTGATGCTAATGAAATCCTTTTCCTTTATAAAGAATTCAGCTATAAGTGTATTATTATAGTAGCTGAAAATATACTAATAAAATCCCTAGTATGAAAATATCACATGTGGATCTTGACTCAGGATTTGTAAAAAAATAAAAAGGGGGGGTGTGGGGAAGGTTGAAAGAATAAAACAAGCAGAAGCTCAGGTCGAAGTGTATTATTTACTGGACCCACTGATTACAGAGATGGGTAAATAGACTATTATTAAAGAGAATTAGTTTAAAAACTCAAGAGACAAGAAACTTCAACTTTATCATGTTATTTCTCAAAATTTACACTACAGAAGTAGAAAACGTTTTCAGCTTTCCATAAATACTTCTGAACTATTATCAAGAGAGCTGACTGAGTATTTCTGTTCCTGTGTCACTGCTGTTTAGCTGTTAAGCATCTCCTCTGAATCTTTTCCTTTTGACTGTTGTGTCGTTGTTTGTTTTTATTGTTCTTTTACTCTTTTGGCTCTTTTGGGGGGGGGGCCTACCACCCAGTTCCCAAATAAATCACACATGGAAGCTTATTATTACTTATAAAAGCCTAGCCTTAGCTTGGCTTATTTCTTGCCAGTTTTCCCAACTTAAATTATCCCATCTACCTTTTGCATCTGGGCTTTTTCCTTTTCTTACCTCAGTATATCTTACTTTCACTCTTATTCTGTGGCTGGCTGTGTTGCTGGGTGGCTGGCCCCTGGTGGCCTCTCTCCTTCTCTTCTTGCTCCCCAGATGCCTCTTTTTCTCCTATTTATTCTCGCTGCCTGCCAGCACTGCCCTATCCTTTCTCCTGCATTGCTACTGGCTGTTCAGCTCTTTATTAGACCAATCAGGTGTTTTAGACAGGCAAAGTAACACAGCTTCACAGAGTTAAACAAATGCAACATAAAAGAATGTAACACATCTTTGCATCATTAAACAAATATTCCACAGCATAAACAAATGTAACACATCTTAAAATAATATTCCACAACACTGTTGAATTGATGTGTTTGCAACCAACTTAAGTACTTGACAATGAACTCATGTTTTGATAGATAACATAATACTTCATAAATATGTAAAAGCTTTATGTACCTATAAATACATTTAAATTGAAATGTGTGGGATAAGCAATATTTTTACATGTATTTACATGTATAAATTTTATGTTAGTACTGTGTGATGATCTATACACTCCAAAAACATGACCCCATTGAAAACAAATGGGAAGATGCTGGATGTATGCTAAATTTTGGGTTGTATAAACATGTCTCCTAGTCTCAGACACATTCTGTAACATATCTTATGTAAACAATGCCAAAAATGGACAAAATATTGGAAACATATGACTCAAAGATATTTGGAAGGTTCACAGAAGGAAAATAGAGTAATCACAACAAAATAATTAGTTATGGGGCATCACCTGGGCATCAGTCTTTGTCCTGGCTACTGCTCTTGTCCTTTATGGCTTACAGCCTAAAGAAAAACCAGAAATCGATGATTAAAAAATAACAATGTTCTGAATAACAATGTTCAATAGTAATTAGTGAAAGAGCCACTTTTAATGCAGATTAAGAGAGAGGGGGAAGGGCATACTAAACAAAAACTCAAAGATGAGCTAAGAGCAAAAAAGACTAGAAAATATATTGGAAAGGCCAGGCAGCTCTGAGTCATGCAGACAACTATAAGGAACTTGAAATTGAAGTTTACAGAAAGGATGCTGTAAATGCTTAAGCAGGGAAGTGATGCTGACATGATTTGTGCTTCTGTGGGGTAGATGTACAAAAGGGAGGGAAAAGCATTGGAAAAATCAAGATCAATTAGGAGGCTATTGCAATAGTCCAAGTTGGATGCAGACACCACTCAATAAAGACGAGGATATAGTATCAAATCATTGTGCGTTTTAAAGCATTTACTGTCAAATGTGGGCGCAGCCAGAGTGGTGGTTCAGCTCAGGATAATAGAGAGTGAATGACTCAGGAGCGATTGAAATGAAGGAAATTTAGATGGACCACATGTGCCTACTGGCTTTAAAAACCTGAAAGGAATGAATGATAAAAATGTAAACATCTATTATATTAAATTTTATATTGTAAATTTTTGAATTTTTTGTGTTTAGAGCATATAAACATCTATTATTCTATAAGTGTGTTTTATAAATGAATGCATATAAACATATACTGAAGATGTGTGCCTCACACTGCTCTTTTAAGAAATAATTCACAGCAAATCATGTGAGGCTCATTGGCTTATAGGACCGAAAACAACAACTCATTAGTAGCCTTATAAATCTTGCGTTTATTTTGGCTCTGCCTGACTTTCTGGTCTCATTTTCTGTTACGGTTTGTTTCCCCTGATACCAATACTAAGAGTTAGGATTGGGATGGATTTATTGGCGGTAACACTTGTAAAAGGAAAAGGGAAGAAGCAGGAATGAGCAGGATACAACCTTCCACAACCCTGGCCAGCACAGCAAGAGCTCCATGAGCCCTGTGTCAGGCAGAAATGACTCAGCTTCTGCAGTGCCATCTTTCAAATTCACTGGCCAGGACACCTTGAGAAAGCATGGCCTCTGCTCAAAGCTAACTGCATCCCAAGGAACAAACCCAACCCAAACAATGACAAACAGTCACATCTTTGAATCTATTATTATTATTATTATTATTATTATTATTATTATTATTATTATATTTTCTGTTCATTTTACATATCAACCACAGGTTCCCCTGTCCTTCTTCCTCCCATCCCTCAGCCTTCCCCACTAACCCACTCCCCATTCCCACCTCCTCCAAGGCAAGGTCTCCCATGGGGAGTCAGCAGAGCCTGGTACATTTAGTTGAGGCAGGTCCAAGCCCCTTCTTCATGCACTAAGGCTGTGCAAAGTGTCCCACCATAGGCACTGGGCTTCAAAAAGCTGGCTCATGCAACAGGGGCAGGTCCTGGTCCCACTGCCTGCCTGGGGGCCCACTAAACAGTTCAAGCTAAACAACTATCTCACTTATCCAGAGGTCCTAGTCCAGTTCATGGGACCTCCACAGCTATTGTGTTTCCACTAGTTTGGCTGGCCATCTCTGTACATTTTCCCTTCATGATCTTGATGTTCCTTGCTCATAGAATCCCTCCTCTCTCTCATCGATTGGACTCCTGGAGCCCGGCTGTGGATCTCTCTCTGCATCTGCTTCCAGCAGAGAAAAACAATGACATCATGAAATTTGTAGGCAAATGGATGGAACTAGAAAATATCATCCTGAGTGAGGTAACCCAGACTCAGCAGGACAAACATGGTATGTATGAACTCATAAGTGCATACTAGATGTAAAGCAAAGGATAACCAGACTGCAACCCACAGCTCCAGGGAGGCTAGCTGGCAGGGAGAACCCTAGGCAGGACACATGGATCACCCAGCAAAGGAGAAATAAATGAGATCTACTTGAACAAACTGGGGATGAGATCGGGTAATGGAGGGCAAGGGATGGAGGATGAGAACATAGGGGAATGGGAAGTTCAAGCTGGAACAGGGACAGTAGGAGAACAAGGAAAGAGATACTATGATAAATGAAGATATCATGGGAATAGGGAGAAACAGAGTGCTAGGGTAGTTCCCAGGAATCCACAAGGATGACCCCACCTTAGATTACTGGCAATATTCGAGAGGGTGCCTGAACTGGCCTACTCCGGTGATCAGATGGCTGAATACATCTCTGAATCTTGAAGGGAGATTTGAGAGGTGTGTATGTCTGTTGTCTTGATGCTAGTGACCTCTGCCCCAGTTACCTCAGAGACTTTTGTCCACCGTCTTTATGACTGAAAACCTGAGCTTCTCGGGTCTACAGCACAGTTCCACCACTAAACTGTAGCATTGGGGGCCAAATCTCAACTGTGTGGGATTGGGCCAATTACTAAACTTCTCTGTCCACGTATAGATGGTTGTTGGAGTTTTTCTACTGTAAATTAGAAATAACAATGAGAATCTAACAGGGCATTGTCATGGGAAAGTTAAAATGTGAATGCATTAATAATAGAAAGATGGATCAGAGGCTAAGATGTGTTGTTGCTCTTAGAGATCTCAGGTTCTGTTCTCAGTATTCACTTGGTGATTCATAACCACCTATAACATAAGTCTGTTTCCAGGGAAACTAATGCCCTTCTCTGGTCTCTGCAGTTGGCAGGCATATACATACCGCACACACACACACACACACACACACACACACACACACACACACAAACACACACACACACGGAAGCAAAATATTCATACACATAAAATAAAATATCTTTAAAAATAAAAAATATTTAAAATATAGTAGCTAGTGAGAAAAATATGGATTACTATAATATATATTCAATGAAATCTTTAATTAGAATATCATCAAAGTTCTTTATGCATTAGAAAACTATCTTATCACAAAAATGCTACAAAGCATATTGATTGACATGCACAATTTTACAAGATATCATAAATTTTGTGAGTGAATATACTCAGTATTTTATATATCTTCTGCTTGCAATAATGTGGGAGGTTAGTAGAGAGGGAAGTTTAAAACGTATTCTGATTAGCTACTTATGGGTGTTGCCCCATACACCTAAGGACTCAAGGGATTTAAAACAACAATAGTCATTAACTGGGTTGAAAAATCTGTAAGTTTGGAAAATACCTTGGGGACTAGCTAGTGTCTGCTTTGCATGACATCAGCTGGGTCTGCTGGTTTCAGGCTGGCTTATTCCCATGTCTGTAAATTGATGACTCGAAGGTCAGTTCACCCGGAATTGGTCTGGCGTTTTGGATCCCCATTTGAATCTTTCTCTGAGCTAACTGCACTTCCTTGCATGTGACAGCCTAAAACTCAGAAGTGTCTTGCCTTTCATGGCCTAGCCTTGGATTTCACATTGCATCACTTTTTCTGTAACTATAGACTTTGTACTATAACTATAGACCTCCCTCTACCTCAGTGGGATGAGCTTCAAGTCCCATAGTAAGAGTTGCATATAAGCTGAAGCACCATTGGAATCAGTTCTGGAAAACTCAGTTCACCCTTAGTGTGGTAATAATGTTGGCACTTTTCCACTGTCCATGCAATTACAAGAAAAAAAAACCATAAATATAAGGAAGTAAGAAAATAAGTGATGAAATAATTAGCAAAATGGAGTATGACAGAGGCTTAAAGATTAAAAAAAGAAAGAAAGAAACAACTATGACATAGAAATATCATCACCTCTCCATCTAGATAAATGAATCCTATTTTAAAGTTAATGTGCACCCCAGCTGTTTAGCGGGTTCCTGGGTATGTGAAAACAAATGGAAAGTATCCAATACATGCACTCGCTACTACAATGCCCTGAGGTTTAAAGCACTCTATGCTTTTAAGCGACACTGCAAATCTTCCACTTTAGTGTAACCAATAATATGAGATAAATCAACTATTTCTCTACTGCTCTTTCTAACTGGTGTTCCCTGCAAGTCACTTTGCTCTGCTCTGTCATTGAACTCTTCTGCCTTCTGTTATTACTTGTTAAACACTTGCTCTTTGTGGCTGAATGTTTTCTGAAATGGATGATTCCTATAAACTACTGTCCGACTAATCTGAGAGAAACTCTAAAGAGATGGAGACACTGTCAATTAATTTAGTTAGGAAATTATAGAGATCTCATCCAATTAAAAAGTAAAAGTAAAGTATCTAATATATATATTATATAATATATATTATATATATTTGTGTGTGTGTGTGTGTGTGTGTGTGTGTGTGTGTGTGTGTGTGTGTACAGTAGGTAGCCAAACAGTCTGGGATTCTCACTACATTTTGCTACTTATTAGCTGTGACCCTCTTGGACAAGTTATTATATTTTTTGGCTAGTTTTATTATTTATAAAGAAGTTGGTGATCAGTACCTCCTCATATGCTGTGATAATTAAAAGACATCTGTAATGGCCATAAAGCATGTGGTGGAACACAGTGAACAAATGCTACTTTTGCAGCTGCTGATTTCCCTAGGTTTCATCATGCTTTATCTCTGGAGTCCATTCAAACTTTCCATGGGAAGAGTCTCATTTATGTATTTTTAGCTTAATTTGCTGGAATAATCCTAACTCCTAGTCATCCTTCTTCTTAATGAACATACTTAACTCTTTCAAAGATATTTTTATTTATCTTTGAGAATTTAATACACATTTATCAGTCATATTATTTCTCTATGTATGTGTGTTTGGTCATAGTCATCCTCCTCATTTTTATCTCTTAATATAGAGGGACATATGTACTTGTGCCCATAAAAGGCTGCTATCTGACAGGGAAGTATTTATATCAACATGCCGGTTCTAAAATCTACTCCAAGGGAAACTTTAGGACATGCTTTTTCTCTCTGGTATGGAATAGTGACCAACATGGGAGAAATAGTTTCTAGATTTTTCCACATCTTTCTGTTTTTGATTGATTTCCCTTTTGCTTTCTGCAGAAGAGTAAGTTTGCAAACTCTGGCCGTGGTCAGACTTTCTTTGCTTTGTTTAATGGAGTGTTAAACCCAGTCTGAGTTACAGACTTTGGAAAAAGATAAATTCCCCATACAAATTTTTGAAAAATGGAAGCTGTCTCACTTTCTGGTAAGGGAAATTATTAACCCATTTATAGTTCATTTTTCTTCAAAATGTGTTGAATGTCTGCTCTGAACTACTCTTCGGGAGAGAGAATTGCTGGGATGAAGGAGGATTAGGAAACCCTTCTGATCAAGTTGTCTTAATGAGGGAGGTTTAAAAGTTCACACATCTCAGCCTATATCCATGGAAATAAGGTCAAACAAACACTCTAGCATTTTGGTTTGGCACACAAATGGAATAGGAACCTGTGCACAGCTGTATTATATGCTGAAGGGCCATGCTGCTTACACAGCCATTTGTGATGTGATGTACCTCGGAAACTCCAACTTTATTCGTGTGCCATTGTCTTATAAATATAATCATCTTCACATTTTTCTTCAGGGGGAAGTGAAATAGACACCTGACAACCTAGCTCAACCCCCAGAATACATATAGTAGGAGAGAACCGATTTCTGTGAGTTGTCCTGTGACTTCCACATGCACCCATAGGCATGCATGTGCATACACATAAACAGTAAGTAAATAAATACTTAGAAAATTAAAACTTCTTCAGGATCCAAATCTGAACCCTTGTCTTCACTCTTCTCTCATCCTCGATGAACCTATTTTCATAATTCTTACAAATTGCAGCCACTCCATTCTTAATCCAACAGCGTGACTCATACTGGGTGACTTTTCTTCTGCTCTCAATTAAAGTCGCTCTCTTCTGTTAAAAGCATTTTGTTTTGTCCTCTTTCATTAGCAATAATTATTATACTTACTGAAATTATGTATTGATTTAACTTTCTGTTTAAGGGATGCCAAGAAACTTCAAATGGAATAAAGCAATCGGGCGAGACAATTTTCATGTCCTGTATCTCTACCCAGCTCTCTTGCCACCTTACACTATTCATTTTCTATTTAATAGTCAGTGTCCATTTAGCAAGACACATTGATCCTGCTCTATTCTTTATTTATATAGATTCATTTATTCATTACTCTTTCCTTATTCCTCCCTCAAAGAATGTAGACTGGCCTCATTTACAGGGTTTCTGTCCCTCAACCTTCTGAGAGATTAGAATGTTTACTTTATCTGAAGATATATGTTTATTTGCCTCATTTCAGTCTACATGTAACCAAAACTCCATCTCTCTTCCCCTTTTCTTGTACCTACTGTCAGCCCCCTCTTTATTTATATCCATAACCTTTATTTTCTATCAAATCAATGCTAATAACTTGTCTTATTGTGTTTTTCTTCCTTTTCTTTCCATTCATAGCCACAAAAATAAATGTATTAACACACATCACTATCAGTGTTGTTTCACTCCCTAAAACAATTGGAACTTAGGAGTTGATTGTTCTGTAGTGGAGAAGTATTTTATTTTCATAGTGGGTGTATGTATGGATAGTGACTGTTGTTTCAGCAGTACTCTACTGGGAGATGGCTAAGAAAAGAGCCTGGTACCCTAAATACTAGTCTAGTAGAGGAAAATAACACCCCCACCTACTGAACACTGTAAATGCTTCTACTGAATAAGAAAAGTGTCTTTAAGGAAATTCAACCAAGTCTCTAACTCTTGAAGTACAAATCAACACCAGTAACATAAAAAAAAAAACATGATAATATATCTCCTCCAAAAGTTAACAGCATTACAGGAATGGCTTAAATGTGGGTGACTTAGATGAGATTATAGGACCAGGATTAAAATGAATAATTTTAAATATATTCAAATAAATCAAGAGGGCATGAATAAACTTAAGCGTAAATTGAAGAGGAGGGAGGCAAACTACTGAATGGAATAAGAACGTCAATCAATGCAAGACCCAAACATGAAATTCAATAAAGAGGTGAAAATACTTAAGAAGAACCAAACTGAAATGCTAGAAATGAAAAATCCAGCAAGTCAAATAAAAAAATTGAGCACAGAGACTCTTATATTGTGGATGGGGGTGGCAACTTATCCATGTTTGAAGACAAGATAGAGTAATTGGATCATTCAGTCAAGGACAAACACCAAAAACTACAGGTTACTGAGTAAAGCGGAAAACAGATGTGGACCTCCCCAGGGAAGAAGAGCATGCCACCTGGTTGTCTGATGTCACAGAATTAGCCCTGAAAACTTACATACAAGGAACACATAACATGTTATGTGGACGGAACATATTATGTTTAGGAATAGTATGTACATACAAATACATACTGGCTTATAATAACAATTAATAAAGAAAAGGTCACAAAGTTGAAGGAGAGTAAGGAGGCATATATGGGAGGAAAAGGAAGGGAGAGATGTAATTAAATTAGAGTCTAAGGAAATATGGATGAATTAACATCTTGTCATTATTTACAAATGGGAGGACTGAATTTCCAAGAGGGAAATTCTCATATTTAATTAGAAACAGAACAAGGAAAGTCACTCATGACCTCTGAGTCCTGTTTCTGATTTCAAGGGATACACAGTTTGGAAGGGGTCCAGTAGTTTGTCACCAAGCATGTGTTCAGGGTCAAATGTTCTGATCTTTGAGTTTGACAGTAAAGGTGATTTCTGCTTTACAAAATTCCTAGGTTTTAGAGAAAATTTCTGAAGTGATTTTGCTTCCATATGGACTGACACATCCACATACAGTGTTTATCTATTTGGGGAAGGAAAGAAAAAGTCACTTTAGTGAATCAAAATGAAAAAAAAAAAGGACCTATGAATGTTGGCTGGGTGTATTATGTAAACAGTTCTCAACTTAGAGCTACAAAATTAATACAAATTCTGTCTACAAATTAATGTCTGCCAATTATTTGAAAGTTTTTCTGGTAAAAAAAAGGCCTTTAATTTTTATTTTACATTTATCAGTCTTATTATTTCTGTCTACATGTGTGTGGTCATACACATGCTGTAGCATGCATGTGGTTGTCAGCATAATTCATAACAATCAATTCTCTCTTTTCACACATGGGTTCTGGTGATTGCGCTGAACTCATCAGGCTTTGTGCCAAGCACACTTACCCACTGAGTGATTTCATCTGCTCAAGTGTGGCATTTTAACATCACATGTTTGAAAAATCCTAAGAAGTACTTTTTTGACTTCACACATACATGTGTGCACACATGCCTACACACACACACACACACACACACACACACACACACACCAGTACACACTGTTTTACACTCTTAAGTCTGTACATCTGGATCAGCCAGTGAGTGAATCTTATTTTAATAAGGAGATATGCTTTGGAGATTGCCTGGGTGAGAATTTTGCTGCCTAGCTAAAGCCAGCACAGAAAACATGGTACCTGAGGAAGATGTCAATAATGGGGGACACCTCATGTGGAAAGATTGTCCTGGCTCATCCCTGTGACTTTCACTCATTGCTACTCTTGGTCTCAGTTTTTTCCTAATTGTCATGGAATCATTTTTAATGACAAATGCCCTTCTGCCAAGAGTTCGGAGATCAGAGAAATAAAATAATTTAGCTTCAACTGATTCTATTGGATGAGGTCCGAATGTGTTTGTAACGATAATGAATATGCTAAAGAAATGATATAGTAATTGAAGTGTCAGTGTTAGGACAGATTATACAGAAGCAGATGTTCCGAGGCTATGACTGTACTTTCAAAGGGGGAGTAAAAGAAAAAGAAAACAAGGACAGAATCAGTCTGGCTGAAGGGTCTGTGTGAACACTGCTCACACCCCTACCTGACTATGGGCAGAGTTTAGACACAATTGCCCTCTTTTTTACTGGGGCAGCAGATGCACTGGCAATTTTACAATTAATTTTTTTAAAGAAATCACAATATTCATTTATTGTGTGTGCATTTGAGCACATGTGCCACAGCACATATGTGGAGGTCAAAGAGCAACCTGAAAGACTCATTTCTCTCTTTCCATCATGTGGGATGTGGGGATCAATTTTAGGTCATCACATTTGGCAGCCAGTGCACTTATTCACAGATCCACCTTGCCAGCTGTGGCACAATTAATTTAGCATTGGCCATTGCCTCACCTTTTGTATAAGGAAAAACCAGCTACTTAAAATGATTAGTATAAATAACATAATTGAAACCTATTCTATGTGACTTAAATAGGAGTTCTTGACCTATTAATTACATGCTTCAGATTAACATACAATGTTTTATTTACCAGTGATCTCAGATGGTTCTTTGAAAGCATGAATCTACATTCTTAGCCAATATTTTTTCTTTAATTTTAGAAAATAATTTCTGAGAAATATTTCTGAAATCAGTATAATAAAAAACATAATTTGCAGATAGCATTCTAATAGAATATCACCAGACCTTCATTCAGTCGTCATGTTTTTTCAGTTTCCATAAATGTGAAATATTTCTTAACCTTGTCTAATGCTGATTATCCATTGCCACTGAGACATCTCACTGGCCCAGGAATGTGTGTACATGTGTCTTTTAAAACTTAATATGCATTTCAATTCCTAAAGGAAAAAAATGGATTTTTTTTCTTTACTTAAAAAATATAAAACACATTCCCTCAGAACTAACTGGCTTAAATCATCTCCCATTTCTGTGGGTCAGAAGTCATGATATGTGAAGGTTAGGTGCCTCAGGGTTTCTCACAGGCTGGGGTCAAGTTATTCATCTCAGGAACAGGCTTGGAAAGAAACAGCATGAGCCAATTTCGTTGATGTGTTTATTGGCAATATTTGAGTGATGTTGAACAGAAAGCCTCAGCCTCATGTGTGCTCCTTGCAGAAGCCATTTCCGGTCTTTGTCACATGCAGGTTTCACAGAATGCTGTCTAGCTTCCTTGGGGAAATTCAGAAGACAATAGGGGACTGCAAAGAAGGGGTTACATTTTTCATACCCTAATTCCGAGAACTGCATCTCACCAGGTGTGGAAATCCATTCATTAAAAGTAAACATCAACATCAGCTCGTCCACCAAGTGTGATTTTGGGGAGAACCTAGTCCCCTTACTGTCTACTTCTCTGTCTTCAGTTCCTGGAATATTTTGAAAAGTGCAGACCAGCTGTTTTAGTATTTCTCCAATTTGTAATGTTCTGATCATTTCCTTGGCATTGGATTTAGGTCTTCCAGTTTGGGTAGTCAACGTAACGATGTTTCTGTTTGCAGTGAACTCATTAGAAGAAGAATGATATCATTATGCTTTATTTGCTATTGGTGGCTTTAGTTTTATTATTTTAAATAGGCCATTTTTTCCTCTGCCATTTTCTTCTATAGAATTCTCCACAGAGAAATGATTGATTCTGCTTTTTGTGAAAGTAAATAGTCTGTTTGGCGACACTTTTGTTATGTAAATATTAACATCTCGCAAAAAATTTTACCCAGTGAGTTTATCTTTTGAAAGTAACTGTTTTCTCCTAAAATGCACAGGTTGATGTCCCCACCCAGCAAAGAGACCTGGAATTGAAAGAGGCACTGTTGAAATAAATACTTTAGGAAAGCCTTAACTTTTAAAATGTCAAAAATATATTTGTCAAATGGAAATAAAAAATGTTTTGGAGTTTTGATCCCACAGGAGTTGAGAGGCTGTGGATTCCTTCAGGATTAACATGGATCAGGTTTGATCAGGTGAGACCTCCTGAAATTTGACAGGTGATATCTATCAGCAAACGTTACTGAAGGTCTTCCCAGGACTTGGGTATTATTTCAAGATTTTCTCTTTGGACCCTAAAGATACTTGGTTCACAGACAGCATGAAGCAGAATTGAGGAAACTAAGCCCACATTTCCAAGAGTTGGGGTTATGGGTGGGTTTTTGTTTTGTTTTGGGGATTATGGATGTTGGCTATCATTTAGGGGAATATACTATATTGATACAAAGTTCAAGTTGTTACACTGTATGTATGTTTCTATTCTTTTTAAAGAATTTTTGTATATTGATAAAAATTGAAGTTCTTTTTGTTACAATATATTGTATATATGTTTCTATTCTTGTTTAAGGTATTATATCTATGCAGTTTATTTAAAAATGTAAGGTAAAATTCTAGTTTTGGAAAGCTATTATAAACTATATAGGATAATCAGGAATGTAGGTTTGTGATTAGTCACTTATAACAATCAAAATTGTAGATATGTTAGGTATTCTTTCCAGATCATATAGAGATATATTATAGATAGATAGTCTTCGGAACTTTCAAAGACCTTCAGAATATGGCATTTAAAATGTTTTGTTAACTTAAGGTTTTTCATGACAATGAGACACATCTGCTCCTGGCAGCACTAATTTACTTCAGAGATATTGGCATTGAAGGAATTCCTTATGGAATTTGCTTTCAATGTGGCAAGGTTAGTCACTGGGCAAACAAAATGTTTTTGCCTTTGACTCCTGACAATGTGCTGTCCAGACTGGACATGCAGGACACAGAGGAATGTGGCTGTTGAACTTTGCCCAAACAAAGCAAGACAGTCTTTCAAAATTCCTGCTTCACAGAAGAGATTGTCAGATATTCTGCAGGACACAGACAAAAGCAACTGATAAACTTTCCCAACACAAGGCAGGACTGTCCTTCAAATTTCCTGATTCATCGAGAAATCTACCAGATACTATGAACCTGTAGGCTGATGATGATGCCCCAGGGTTGCAAAAGGAACTTTGGGTGACTGTCCAGGCAGTCAGATGTCTCTGTCATTGCTAGAGTTTTGCAAGTTGTTTGCAATGCACTTTTTGTTTACTCAGATGATATTATGTCCTTCTGGGGTCTTTGATGGAGTTGAAGACTAGATAGTTGTAGTTGCAGTTTTCCTTAGTTATGATAGAGAGTAAATTAGGTTTAAAACTTTAGATTCATTAAGATAGGATAGATAATGGAGTATTTTCTTTTAAGTTGCCAAACACAAATGAACTAGAATTCATTACATTGTGAATGTAATCTTTACTTTGAGGATTGTTCTTATTGTGTACAGTCTTATTGTGTTAAAAGTTAAAATCTTTCATTTTTTGTTTAGACAAAGAGGGGGAAACGTTGTAGACTATAACTTCGGTGTGTTGCTTTTGTTTTTGCTCTGGAACATTTGTTTAATGATGCAAAGATGTGTTTGATTAAATAAAATTCATCTGTGGTCAGGAGGCTGATCAGAAATTATCTGACAGGAAGTGGAAGGGAGGAGCCAGGTGGAGAAGAGTTTATAAGGAGGGGTGAGGAGAAGCATGAGGGTGAGCAAGGAGAGGAGGTGAGCTACTTGCTATTTGGCCTCTCCGAAGAGGAGAATTCCACCTTAACCTTTGAATCTTCAGTTCTTTAGAGAGTGAGAGGTTTAGTTAAGTTCCTTTTGTAGCTGTGCAAGAGTCAGAACCTGAGGGAACAGAATTCCCTCCAGCTACATCCCTTGCGCGTAACCACTGGAGTTGGAGTTGCTGATTCGGACAGCTGTGACTTAAAAGGTAGAAACATTTTTAAAAAGGACAACACTATTCAAAATGCCAGCAACTGTAAACAGCCTAGATGTCCATCAGTGGAAGAATGGATAATGTAAATGTGGTTCATTCACACAATAGAATATTATTCAGCTCTCAAGAAAAATGAAGTTATGAGAATTTTTAGGCAATGGATGAAGCAAGAAACAATCATCCTAAATGAGGTAACTCAGCTGCAAAAGACAAATATTGCATATTTTCTATTATACAGAAATGTCAGGTTTTAGACCTTAGATATGTGTGCTTCAACCTAAATAGCCACAGAGGGAAACAAGAAAAGGAGGATTATATGAGGAGGGTGATGGAAGGGCAGGGGAAAGGAAGGAATAGGGGAGGGACAACTAACACTAAAGGCCTTTTGAAAATCACACAGAAACCTACTACTGTAGAAGCTTCCTAAAACATACAAATATATGAAAGGAATTTAAATAGTCATCATAAAATTGGGGAGACAATGCTCCAACTAGACATATTATGCTAGCAGTAAACCCTCCAGCGCCAGGAATGGGCTACATCTTGTTGAGTCATTAGTCAAATGTGTCCCATAGACCTCCTTAAACATCACAAGCTGTTGCTGAAGCTATTGGTTACTTTCCTTCACCGCACAGTAAATCCCTATTTCTGAAGATACCACTTATTTATGCCATCACATATGGAAAAGTCAAGCTAGTTCCCAATTAAAAGTTTCACCCCTACTAACTGTCACTCATGACGCTGGAAGGTACTTGGTACACTACCAGAGAAGAAAAGTAATTAGCAGTGTCACCCAGCTACAAAGCCTGTGACCTCCAATAGCAACCTGCCTACAAACAATCCTGGTACAACAGTGGCACAAATATTACACAAGTTACCAAGTTTTTGCTCGAATCCTAAATGGTCTTATAATAAAAACCCAGAGCCAGATATCAGGGTGAAAGCTGAAAGGTCGGAGAAGCAGAGCAAGCCACAGCTACCACCTCTTATCTGACCAGTTCCTCAGCCTGTCAGAGCCTCTGCAAGAGAGTGAATTCCTGTCTCCTCCTGCCTTAAATTCCTTCCTGTGTCCAGCCATATCACTTCCTGTTTCAACCTTCCTAGTGCTGAAATTAAAGATGTGTGATCCCAAGTGCTGGCATTAAAGGTGTGTGCCACCACTGCCTGGCTGTTTCTCTTTTGGACTGGATTAATCTCCTGTAGCCCAGTGTGGCCTTGAATTCACAGAAATCCAGACAGATCTCTGTCTCTGCCTCCTGAGTGCTAGGATTAAAGGTATGTGCCACCACTACCTGAACCTCTATGGCTAACTCTGTGGCTGGCTCTGTCTTTTGATCTTCAGGAAAGGTTTATTTCTTAGATTATAAACAATATGTTACCACACCAAGTTACCACTTTTATCGAACTTTTAAGACCACTCTATGAGAAGGACCCTATACCTTATGCTGCTAAAGTTGCCCAAAACTTGAGACAAGATAAATCATGGCCTCTAGGGGAAATTTTACTACTACTACATTGCTAAAGAAACACAGTAATAAAAGTGACTCCTAAAGACATATTGCTGTGCCTATAGATCAGTGCATTGTTCAACCCTCATCAGAGAAGCTGCTTCTTATACTAGATGTTAATTATCACAGAGATGCACAAATAGACAATATGCAGCCAGTGAGAGACTTCAGAGCACTCAGCCCTAACTGTGGTGTCTTTATCAAACCCCTCCTCTCAAGGCTCAGGGTCCTATGCAGAAGAGGAGGTAGAAAGGGTGTAAGAGCCAGGGGTGGTGGGTGACTCTGAAGATGCAACATCTCCCAGACACAACAGGATTGACACACAGATGAATTCACAGAGACTGTGAGAGCATGTCCAAGATCTTCATAGGTTCAAGCCAGACAAATCCCAACACCAAGCAAAGGCAGTAGAAACAAAGTCACACTTTCCAAGAGTTATCTGCAATTGATACCTGTTGGGAAAAGGAAAATACATTTTATTCATTGGATTGTTACTGGGGATATCAAACATACTCCAGAACAGGCTCTATGCCCAGGACTAGTTGACCAATAGAAAACAGAGTCTGTATGATTATGTGTACTTTTTTTAAGTTTGTTTTTATATATTTTGGTTTTTTCAAGTGTTGGTTTTCACTATTTTTTCCTCATTTTTTGAGAAAGAGAGAGATAAAGAACATGAAGTATGGTCGATAGGAAGGCATCTGAGAGGAGTTGAGAGAGGGAAAGAATATTATTAAAATACATAGTTATGGTGATATTTTATTTGTACTGAAATGTGATTTTATTTGTATGTTAATAAATAAAGTTGCCCGGGGGTCAGAGCTATTACGCCTTTAATCCTAGCACTTGGTAGGCAGAGCTAAGTATATCTCTGTGTGTTCAAGGATACAGCCAGCATTGGAGACAAACGCCTTTAATCTCAATACCAACCATAGAAGACCTGGAGGTCTATACAGACAGGCAGTGACGAGGCAGTCATGTGGTTGGTTTTACAACCAATGAGAAGGCAGAATAGAAAGTCTATATAAAGACAAAAACACAGGAAGTAGGTCTCTTGGCTGGAGAGGATAGCTGAAGCAGGAAGGGTAAGGCTCTTAGCTCTGACCTCTTGGGCTTTCATCTTTACATTGGCTCTGTGTTTCTTATTTAATAAGACTGTTACTTCTACACATTGTATTTCATTTTTTAATAAAAATAAATTACTAAAATGGCTTAATTATCTTTTAGTAGAATCTATTCATGATTTGAAGTTCAATTTTATTTTTGAAGTAAATTATCTATAATTGCAAGGAGAGATAAAGAAAGTAAAGCATTGTAAGTTGGAGTGCTAAACCAAAATATCTGTTGTCTTTAGATACTTGCAACAATTAACTCTCTTCATAAAACATACAGGAAACCATCACTTTCAGTTTTTGGCACAGAGAAATTTAAACTTGTTTTGTGCTGGACTTTTAATTCAAGAAAATTGAATGAATGAATGTTTCCACTAAGTCCTCATATCATCTAATTGAGACTTTCATGGTTCTGATTAATCTATGGAGCATTGTTTCCATGACTCCTGTTAAGATTTGAGTGCCTAAAGATACAGTATCACATGCTTTTGAGCTCCAAGTCACTAGGACATTGTTTCACATATTTATTTTAATTTTAATATATGCATTGTATAGGTGGGAGTTGTGTGATTGCAAGTATCCATGAGCACAGAGGCATCAAATCCCCTGGAGCTAAATTTACAGGCATGAATGCATGTCGTTCACAAGAACAGTGCACATTCCTCACTGCTGAAACATCTCTCTAAACCCTGAATCATTAGGACATTAAATGTGCAAAATTAATTGATTATGTGATTAAACACTTCTCATTAATTTTCAAACTATCTCGATATGACTGTTGACATTTTTCTAGCTATTTATTTTAAATAAGCACTGACTGTGAGAAGCAAGCTGATTGCCTTGTGTTTCTCAAATGTGCTTTAAATTACTCCTTCTAATCTCTGTGCTTTTCTTTTACTTGGAATACTTTTTAAATTGATGGTATGAATAGTATATTTAGCAACTCTATTTACAGAAGTCTTTTCAAATCATGACATTCAATGACCAATGTATATATTTTTAAGACATACAAATGACAAGCCTCAGGATAATTGTAGGGGAATAAAGGGGAAATGAGTCAAACCTAGGTGACATTAAACACAAGTTCATGTTTCATTCTGATTGCACTGGTCTCAACTGTACTGAGCTATCTGACACACGCCAGAGTTTTAATATGCAACAGAGGAGTATAACATACTGTCTCATGGACATCATGCTTCAGCTTGCTTTCCAAAATTTAGAGGGCTAAGTAGCCCATTCAGACTTTGCTGTCTCAAAACCACATAGATATATGCTGACGTTAGACCCTACAATTTGACCAAAATGTGTCTTTTAAAAAAAAAATGGAAGTATTCCATCCAAGGATGATGTTAGATAAAATAAGCCAGAAAAAGAAAAGCAAATGAGCTTGTGTTTTAAAAAGCAACCATTGCAGTATTCAGATTCATTCCATCATTTTCAATTAATAACTAATAATTTAGTGAGACAGAGCCCTAGAGGGCACTTTGAAAGCAGGTATGTCAGTGGCATGCATTTTTCTGATTGGGGACTTGATATTTAGAAGAGCTGCTTTTTTTTTTTTTTTTTTTTTTTTTTTTGCCTCTAAGTACATCACACAGAACAGCCAGTGATCATTCTATTTAGTTCTTTTAATGACTTTTAATATTGTAAAGTATAAAAGCTACAGAAAAGATCAGATTTCTTCCATTTTATTTTAGGTTTGGTTGGTAAGATGTGTCTAAAAGCCAAGAAAAATATGCAAATTAGATATTGGATTAAATATCTTTGGTTATAGATAATAAAATATATAATTGGCTATTAATTAATCTGACCACAAAACCTCTATGTATTAATTTAATTAATGTATATATACATGGGCATGTGAAGTAACATACATTTTCATATAATGCATATATATTTGAGTTCCTACATGTACATATATGATTTGTGTACAAGAATGAAATTCTCTAAACCAGTCATTCTCAACCAATGGGTCATGACCTCTTGGGAGTTGAATGACCCTTTCACAGGGGTTGTATATCAAATATCCTGCATATTAGATATTTACATTATGATTCATAACTGTAGCAAAATTACAGTTATGAAGTAGCAACGAAAATAATTTTATGGTTGGAGGTCACCACAACATGAGGAACTGTATTAAAGGGTTGCAGTATTAGGAAGGTTGAGAACCACTGCTCTAAACAATAAGTACCAGGTTCATAGCAAGACATATACATTACTTACATATATTCACTATATACATATACTTCAAATAAAAATGGTCAAATGGGTTTTCTTTCTATTTCTCTTTATCTCTTTCTTACTACCTTCTTTTATGCTTTTTTATTCTTTGTTGATGATTTTATACATAGATATAATGCATTTTCATTACTTCCCTCTAATTCCTGCTATTTCTGTCAATGACCCCAAGCCCTGATCTGTGACTTCTGGTTTTCTTTTGTGACCCATTTATTTCAACCAGGGCCATGTGTATGACAATTGGATTTGAACTATCTATTGGAGCCTGATGGAGTGAGTCATCAGTGGGTACACCACGGAAGGCCAATATTTCTCCTCTCCTTGAATCTATCTGTAGCAAATACCATGGCAACCATGCCTAACTGTTGACTGCCCCTTTCTTATATAGGTCCAGTGTAGGCATCCACACTTGCTATGAGTTCTTGATTGCCAGGCCACGTCTTGCCCACAGATGTTACTTCAAAGGTTTCTTATTTTCTCACAGTTACATGCTTTTTTTTTTTTTCTATCACTTTTCCTGCAATTTCCTTGAGCTTAGAAAGGACTGTATAAATTACTTGCTGGGGGCTGAGCACTTGTCTGTCACTTGTTTTCAGCACTCTGTGCAGCCACATGTCTCTGCATTCAGCTCTGATAACTGGAAAAACAATGCTTCCCTGATTAAGGTCAAGAGTTTACTTATGAGTATAAATGTAAATATTTAAAGGCAGTTTGATAGTAAGCACATTTAGCTACACATTTCAGTTTTGTTTTACCCAGGGCCTGTGCTTTTCCCTGCCATGAGTTTTGTCCAGGATTCCAGTGTCAAGCATGAGTTCCTTCTTATGGAACAGGCCTAAAATACAGTCAAAATATAGTAGGCTATCCCTATAGTGGTAATGCCATTATTGCACCTTTGGGCATATCTTGCTTGGCAAATTAGTTTCATAGATAGAAGGGTTCACAGATAGATGAGGCAGTGGTGCCATTTCTCTCTAAGTAGTCCGCATAATAAATGTTTGGGACCATGACAGCTATCTGTAGGGAGGAAGCTTTAAGCTTAGTTCTAGCTTATTTTCTCTATATCGTATGTGCATCCAAAATACATGGTGTCTTCAGCAAAACAGAAATGTCTCATGTCCAACACTGGTGCTTTTGTTTAATAACTCTTCTACAGGCATTCTAAGTAGATAATACAAAGTTAGACATTCAAAGCTAGGATGCACATATGGCATTTGTCTTTCTGGATCTTATTTTATATAGTTTCTTCATTCTACATATAAACATTTCTAGTTCCCCTCATTTGTATGTAAATTTCATTTTTCTCTACTGCTGAATAAAATTCCATTGCATATATGTACCACACTTTCATCAGCTGATGGAAATCTAGGTCATTTCCATTTTCTTTCTGTTGGGAATAGAACAACAGTGAACATGGATGAGTAACTATAACTGTAGTAGGATATAGAATCCTTTGGGTATATATCAAAGACTGGTATAGCTGGATTTTCTGGTAGTTCTACTCTTAGCTTTCTGCAGAATCGACACTTGATATCCATAGTGAGTGCTTCAGTTTGCCCGTGAACCAAGAGTGAATAAGTGTTCTTCCTCTTTCTCCAGTAAGCACTGGTATCTGATCTCTCTCTCTCTCTCTCTCTCTCTCTCTCTCTCTCTCTCTCTCTCTCTCTCTTCTCTCTCTCTCTCCTCTCTCTCTCTTTTTTTTTTCTCTCTCTCTCCCTCCTTACCTCTTCTTCCTCCTCTTCCTCCCAGTGATACTTCATTTGAGATGCCTGAGTTTTCTTTTTCCAGCACTTATCAGTTAAAAATAGTTTCTAGGTGGGACTTTGTTTCTACTTTACTTGCCTAGTGCCTGGATTTTGTCTGGTTAGAACCTGTGCAGGTGTTGTGTGTGTGTGCTGTTATAGCATCTCTGAGTTCATATGTGGATCAGTTCTGTTGTGTCTAGAAGACTCTCTTTCCCTGGGGTCATCCATCACCTCTGGCTCTTAAAATCTTTTTTTGCCTCTTCTTATTTGTAGATCCCTGAGCCTTGAGAGGAGGATTTTGATAAAGACATCCCAGTTATGGCTGAAGGCTCTGAACTCTGCCCATTGTCTGGTTGTGGGTCTGTATGTTAATTCCCATCTACTGTAAGAAAAAGCTTCTCTGCTAAGGGTTTAGAAATTCTCTGATATTTGGGTGAAACAATATGTCATTAGGAGTTATTTTATTATTGTGCTCCTTTTGCAATATATTAATAGTATGTTTGCCCCCTACAGACCATGCCCTATGTAGTCTCAGAATCTTGGTCACTTTAGTAGTGTTAGGTATGGACTCCATTTTATGTGCAGGGCCTTAAATCTACTCAAAACATGGTTAGTTACTCCCATAATATCTGTGCCACTGCTACACCAGTATATCTTGCAGGTACGTTGCTGTGGTAGACTACAAGAATTGTGGCTATATGATAGTGATGTTACTTTTCCCTCTGTTAGAACACAAAGTAACTTCAGTATGGTGAATGCTAGTCAATTCGGATGATAATATACTATGAACTGGGCTATTGATGTGTTCTCTAAACCTTAATTTATGTATCTGGAGATAGCACAATGACTATCTTATAGGATATTTATCATTAAATACAGTAGCATTTATGTTGAATTTCGTATGAGATCTAGTGATAATCATATGTTAAAAATACAATTAATGTTAGCTATCATTAAGACTATAATTATTAAACATTATTAAATAATTCATGTATTAAATATTGTTATTGAGAAATGCCTCTCTTATTGGCTATAGCCACATTTTTGTGAAGGTAACTATTTTTACTTTGCCAAGAAAATTCACAAACAAATGGTATTAAAACATTTTTGGTGGAGTTTCATTAAGTACCATAAACCCATTTAGAATCTAAGTATGAAAACATGCAGACCATTTTCTCGAGGAAACGTTTCTTCTCCTGATAACTATAAATTAAATTTAAGCCACAGAATCAAAAGTGCTCACTGTCCAGGCATGTAGAGAATACTGTGTCAGTTTTTGGTTAAAGTTATAAACAAAATTTCAACCGCACTGTGGATATGAATGTCAACTTTAAAAGGTCATGTATGAAAAAAATAAAAAGGAAAGGGCATGATTGTTCCTAGGTATGGTGAAGGAAAAAGTTTATTGGATAAAATAGAGGTAGGGAAATCTGAGAGAGTCCAGAGTTGTCATGACCTGAGCCATGTGAGGAAAGCAGGGAGGGGAAGGGAGAGGGGAGAGAGGTGAATCAGTTACAGCTTCCAGGAGACCAAAGGTATAAAAAGTGCAGGTAACCAAAATGTCTGGATTATATAGAGCCTCTGGAGGAAGGGCAGCCCAGCTCCTGAGCTGGAGAGTTTGAGGTAGAGGATAGGGTATGCCAGCCATACCCTAGAACAGGTAGGGACTAAGGGATGCTGGGAGAACCTGGCAGCTGGGTCTGTTTTAATATGTTAAATAGGCACTTCAGCCATTTGTCCTAATGTTTGTGATTTAACAATGTACTTATCAAATGTACCTGTATCTGTGGCAAAAATAAGATTGAAAAAACGTGGTATTATTGGCAAATACAAAATTTAATATCCTCATGAAATGGCTTTTGCATCCGTTACACTATATTTAACTACTTGAGATTCGAAACAAAGCAGGTCTAACCAAGCCATATGAAAATCACATTTAACTCACTTGTTTGAAAGGCAAAGCCTTTTTTCCTCTTACATTCAGTAAGTCATACTGACCTAACTTGAAAAAGAGGCAGCTACAATAGTTCAATATAATTAGATCAACTGCAGCTCTTCCATTTTTTTCTAGGAGAAATAATATGAGCACATCATAAATAAAATGATGGACACAGTTGCTGCTCCTTAGCAATTAGTAGGGATGGGCACAGGGTGGGGAGCTATTTGTACAGAAATCAAGTTCAGATTTTAAACCCATATTTATGACTGTGAGAAGAGCCAAGAACAGAAAATATCTTTAAATAGTTATTAGGGGTTTTATGGAAACTAAATAAGTGAATAGAATCTGCAATGGGAAGCAAACGTAAGTATAAAAAGATAATTCAGCACTGTCAGGATAACTTCAGATCTTGAAATAATATACATAAAACTGAAGACATCAGTTCTGGAAACAATGACAAAAACAATCAAAAATGATTTTTCCATTCTGAAGTCTCTTTGGGGTTTGATTACTGCTTTTCTATCACCTTTTGTTAAAGATTTTAATATGACATTCTGCTTTACACTGTTATACAAAAACAATGCTGCTACTTCTTTGCTAATCTACTTTTATTATTAAAATTAGATTTAAAATCTCAAGCATTCTGGCAGTTCCTTCTCACTATGACTTATATCCTTATAATATATATATATATATATAACCTCATTTTGTCCTGTAGATTTAAACAGCACAGTGTCATGACTGTGTGAAGGATATTTCATTGGGTGGTATGAAGAAATATACTGACCAGGTGTAGTAACTGTCCCAAATCATAATCAAGAGGAGAGGAGTTGAATGGGTAGAAATATTAATTACATGCACACAGTCAGCTGGAAAAGAAAGTTTCGAAAGACCAGGATATTGAATAACAAACTCAAATATTTATAAACACACTGAATGATGAAACGTGAATTGTAGGGATGCTGGAAGTTTATGGTAAAAGATCTTATTACTAAGTTGAGAGACTAAAAATTGAAAGAAGCCTGAGAAAATGATCAGTGCTGATCGAAAACATTTTAGAGGGCATGTACAATAAGTTAAATATTTGAGGAGGATCAATTTTTGATTCCTAGAATAGCATAAGGAAAACCCATGATTTATCTTAGAAAGTAATAGCAGAAAAACTCCTATAAAAATCATCTTCATTATGAAAACCTCAAGTAATCTAAGCAAACATTAATAAAGAATGAGCAGTTAGTGTATTAAAAAGTTCTTGTTGGGTGGTGGTGGTGCATACCTTTAATCCCAGCACTCTGGAGGCAGAGGCAGGCAGATCTCTGTGAGTTCCAGGCCAGCCTGGTCTAGAGATCAAGTTCTAGGACAGTAAGGGCTACACAGAGAAATCCTATATCTAAAACAAACAAATAAACAAACAAAAACCCCAAACAATGACAACAAAACAGAACCAAACACAACAACCATAAAGTTCTGTAAGTTTGGCCCTGGAGAGATCTCACTGGTTAAGGTCACCTACTGACTTGTAGAGGAACCAAGTTAAGTTCATCACACCCTTGTTCGGCTGCTCATAATAGTCTGTACCTCCAGCCACACTTGTTGTCTTTTCAGGCACCCACACTCAAATACACATGCCCACACATAGTAACATATTTAAAAACAATAAAAGTAAATCTTTAAAAGGTTTTATGAGTTTAAAATGACCCCTTTGATGGTCGTCTTCCTTTTGAATGTATTTGTGGATATTACACCTTTGTACAAGATGTCCCATAGCGTTTGCAGGACCCCAGACAAAAGTTCAAAGAAAGGGAAAACACCAAATGAAGTCATGTTCTCCATTTTTTCCCAGAGGGTCTCATTGCAAGGGAAACAATCTCTCTCAACTGAATGAGCAACACCTTTTCTGTCTTTGCCTCTGATTCCATTGGTGTGTGCTCTTATGGGTAGTGTACAAATCAGTACATCCAAGTCCATGCATCTTAGCTCTGTCTACAGAGACATACTGGGCATGATCCACCCTGGGAGGTAAGGCTGCAGAGGAAGCTCAAGTGAACTCAAGTAGATTGGGGAAACAATTCCAAGGTTTGGAGCACCTACATCAGTCTAAAAGTCAAGGTATAGTTTTGGGTTATGCAAGAACCCATAGTCAAGATATACTTTTGGGTTGCACATTTCCAGTCCCACTGAGTACCTCACCTGTGGAGGTCATGGCTAGAGGAAGACTGGGCTATAGAGCCTTTAGACAAAGGGATAGTCTCCCAACTTAAATCCATGAATTGCTTTTTGCCAGCCTATGATGAGATGAAATGCTTCACAAGAATAGAGATAAAGTATCACTTTCCTTTTTTTCAGAGGTAGACTTTCTGAAGAGATGCAGATCAGTCTACATCTTATGCAAGTTAATTTTCATAACCTCCCTCATCAAACAGTTTGTTCTAAAGCATGAAACTTAAAATGGGGCCATTCTTGACCAGTTGCAGAGGTAGGAACTAAGAGATGAATACATTAATAGAAACTTGTATTTTCATAGATGCCATCTTCCCTTTGGGCATTTATATTGTAAGGTATAGTTTTTTCACTGTTTATGACAATGCTGTAAGAGTCAAAGGTAAGTTACCATGGAAACTGCATTTGGTTCTCCTTAACTGTATTTGTTCAAATGGATTTTAAGACATAGCGTAGACGGGCATGGCTGTGCTTGCTTGTAGCCACAGCTGCTGGGAAGGCTACTGCAGGAGGATCATGTAAGCTGAATTTAAGAAGAGACAGTCTCACCCATTCAGAGGGCCTGATCCAGTTGGGGACCCCTCAGCCATTGGTTCATAGTTCATATGTTTCCATTCATTTGGCTATTTGTCCATGTGCTTTATCTAACCTTGGTCTCAACAATTCTCACTCATATAAACCCTCCTCTTTCTCGCTAATTGGGCTCCCAGAGCTCCACCCGGGGCCTAGCCATGGATCTCTGCATCCAGATCCCTCAGTCTTTGGATGGGGTTTCTAGCACAAAAATTAGGGTGTTTGTCCATCCCATCACCAGAGTAGGTCAGTTCAGGCTATCTCTCGACCATTGCCAGCAGTCTGTTGTGGGGGTATCTTTGTGGATTTCTGTGGGCCTCTCTAGCACTTTGCTTCTTCCTATTCTCATGTGGTCTTCATTTAGCATGGTCTCCTATTCCTTGTTCTCCCTCTCTGTTGTTGATCCAGCTGGGATCTCCCGCTCCCCCAAGCTCTCTTTCCCTCGATCCTCCAGTTGATTGGCTTGATCTGTTTGGGAGGCATCCAGGCAGTGGGACCAGGTCCTGTGCTCATTGCATGAGTTGGCTGTTTGAAACCTGGGGCCTATGCAGGGTCGCATGGCTCGGCCTGGGAGGAGGGGACTCGACCTGCCTGGACTGAGTCTACCAGGTTGATCTCAGTCCTCGGGGGAGGGGGGAGGCTTTGCCCTGGAGGAGGTGGGAATGGGGGCTAGGCTGGGGGGAAGATGAGGGGGGTGGGAGGGGGGAGAACAAGGGAATCCATGGCTGATATGTAGAACTGATTTGTATTGCAAAATAAAAAAAAAATGAACTCAAAAAAAAAAAAAAAGAAGAGACATGGCAAGACCCTCTTTCAAAAGAAAAATATCAATTAAAAAGGGAAAAAAGCATGAAGAATCTGGATGCTAATTGCTGTGACCCATAAAGGAAAATGTTCCTTTAAGTGAGTCTAACATTGTGTTTTGTCTTCTTACATGCCTAGTAATTTTAGGTCTAAAAAAATGATTCTATCAGTCTAATGTGAAACCATGGATATGACAATTTTTAATAAAAAGTTCAACTCATTCAAATTAACTATCAATTGACACAAATGGTAAGTTATAAGTATGCTGTGGATTCTGCCAGAGTTCAGTAACTGGAGAATTTGTATTACTATATCTTCAAAAAGATGAGGCTAGAGTTATAAGTTAGATATCATAGGTTCTCTTCTGATTTTTAAATACTCAGCTTATAGAGTAAATTAATTTGGTATTATATTATAATAACTAAGAGAATTTCTTCTTAAAGAATTATTTTGAGGAAAATATTTAATGTCTGTATCATTTCAATGGACAAAATAATTTCATAGAAATAATGGTTTTTAAATAAATATAACCTCAAATATATTTTTAATTAATAAATAAACATTATTTACTGTCTGAAACACTAATATAGTTAGATGACAAATTCTACCAGCAAATATTTTTTATTTATTTTACTTATTTTAAAAGTAGGCTGTTAAATAACAGTACTTAGAAATATTAGAGTCATAGAGTTCTAGTCAAGAAGAAAAAAATCTTCAGCAAAATGAATGTAAGGAGATTATTACTAAATTAATGTAATCTCAACAGTCAGGTTCCATTCTTATATAGACTTACGTGTACAGATCCAAGAAAGAGTGATTAGACAGTCTTTAAATAGAAATTGTAGCTCTAGGCTTTGCAATATATTTGTCTACTATCTACGACATGATCCAGCTGTTCAAGTTCATTTTAGGTTAAGTCTGAATGAAATCAAATAATGGATTTCAGGAATACCTCAAACACCAAGAGGTCGTGGAGAGAGGTTTGGTGATAAGTTTCTTTTGATAGAAATGGAAAATGTATTCTGGAGAGGACAAAGAAGTTGTTCACAACTCGGAAACTACCGCACAGCTTGCATTTCTAAATCAAGAAGTACCCTGTGTTATTACTACCCCTAGAAACAATGGTACCAACTATCGATTACCAATTCAAGCTCACTAAGAATAAGGATTATACACGATGCTCATTATATCAAATGTGTATCATCTGGGTGCTATCTTGTATATGGTCACATCATTCATTTGTCCTTTCAAATGCACATGGAGTAACTCATGCAGAAAACTCAACTGACAATTCACAGACAAGCTACAAGTTCATTATGGTCACGGTCATCCAAAGCACCATCTAGTAGGGGTGATAGAAAACAGCTGGAGGGGCAGGAGGAGGGAAGAGGGGGATCTTTGATTGGTACATAAAATGAATACAAATTTTTTCTTACTAAAAAAAAGAGTATCAGACACACAAAAAATAAAAACATACAGAGAGAAAAAAGAAAATAGATACAAATATTAGATATGATATTTCTTATAACACTAAATGTCTTTGAATAATCCTTTTACATGTAATTGGAGGAAATAAGGAATAAATCTAATAGAGGGTAATGATCAATGATGTGATGTTGTTATGCCCCAAATGAAAGAAAGCAACTAAATTGTGGTGCAGAAGATGCTATGGCATTTGTAACAGAGAATCCACAGCAATGAGTATGAGTAAGGTCCGCACTTCTGCTTTCTAGTGATACAGGTCATGCTGTAACATTGTTATGAGAGGCAACCATGGTAAATACAGGCAGGTTTCAGATGGACTTGTTTTCTTAACTATTTCTTATAGGGAAGTTCTGAAAGAATTCATTATAATATGACAATGAAAATGAATGCTAAAGACAGAATTATTCCACTGTGTGAGTGCATGCACTTCCTTTATTTTATTTTGTATTTAATCCTAGCTTCCACACAGGCAAAAAAAAACCCCACAATTCCTCTTTCTGTATCTACCTTACTTTCCCCCATATGATGGCCTATACTATATCTATTTTCATGCAAATTATGTGAGTTGTCTTCTATATCTGTACAATGCTATATTGTGTATATATTTATTATATATGTTACTAAATATTATTCATATATATGTATATATGTTATCCATATACATGAATATATCCATAACTCCTATAGGGTTACAGTCCCTATAGGAGAACTTACTACTATTTCTACTTCCATTTTGGAGCTTCCCTGAAGGTTACCCTGAGAGGAAACATGTTCATGATTCCTTTAACACTTCTGGTGTGTAGCAGCTTCCTCCCACGTTAAAACCTCCTGTCTTGGGGGGAAGTTTCTTGAGACGAAGGATGTGAAAGGAAAGGGAAACCACGGGAGAGTTTAGTACACAGTGTCTAGAGTGAAGTGAGACTACAGGATCTTCTGCTGGGAGGAAAAACACACCAACCTGCAAGGAAGCTCCATTACCACCGGGAGTAAACAACTGAAACAGCTTCTAGAAGTCCCTGAAACTAACCAGATTCCTGAGGTCTCTCCCTCCCCAAGACTAGGCGAGTACTAGCGACTGCTTCGCGTGATCTCAGAGGGGAAGGCTGCAAAGAAAATTCTTGAGATAAGCCTAGCCACCTGGGAGAACCACAGACCAGCCAAACCACCAAGGACACAAAATCCAGTTGAGCTACTGGACTAACTGAGCCACGGAGAAAGTCCGCTCCACCCCGTGGAGCTGCCATCAGGCTCCACAGTGCATTCTAGACACTCTGCTTGTGTGAGCTGTTACTCATGCTGAGGCGGACTTCCGCGATGCTGGTTTTGAGACATTTCTGCTCTTTTAAGAAGTCCCTCACTCATACTCCTGTGAGTAAGCCTAATAAAAGTCACTAGTTCATCAACTTAGACTTTGGTAATACTGGTATTTTGGTTTCTTGTTCAGAATGATCATTCTCAGTTGTTAACTTGACTATATCTGGGATTAACTAAACCTCAAGTGTCTGG
This sequence comes from Peromyscus eremicus, assembly GCF_949786415.1. Classification (NCBI taxonomy): domain Eukaryota; kingdom Metazoa; phylum Chordata; class Mammalia; order Rodentia; family Cricetidae; genus Peromyscus; species Peromyscus eremicus. The sequence goes on from NC_081428.1 coordinate 67,021,727, forward strand.
GTACTTAAGTGAGGGATATTTTTTTTTCTTAATTAAATCATTTGAAGTGGGAAGACATACTTTTAATCTATATCTTTTTTGAGACACCTCTAACACAGATCTTCTGAGATGGGAAGGGTCTGCCTTTAGTCTGGTCCAAACCTGATGGCAGCCCATAAAAAGCATGTGGAAGAAGGAAGCTTGCTCTATCCCTCTTGCTCTCATTTTCTCTCAGAAGGCCATCCACACACTAGCATTAGAGCCTACTTCTTTGGGATTCTGGCATATACTGAAGATCAGCTGAGACATCCAGCCTTGTGAACAAAATAACTACTGGATTTTTAAACATTCCATTGATAGACAGCTATTGTTGGTCTAGCTGGACAACAGCCTGTAAGCCGTTCTAATAAATCCCCATATATATGTGTGTGTGTGTGTGTGTGTGTGTGTGTGTGTGTGTGTGTGTGCTGTGTGTGTGTGTGCTCATGCATGCATATCTTTTCAGGTCAAGAACTGTAGCTTGTACTGTTCACAGCTCGGTGATACTGAGGCTTTCTTATCCTCCCCAGTAGCACACAAAGCTCCTTCCAGCACCCTGAGTGCTAGCATTAGGGATGAAGCTTACAAGTGAGAACCAGCTTGATGTTTCCTTGTTCTATGATTCACAACTTTAGTGTCTTCCGCAACAAGATCTTTTCATCAAGGTCTGGTGAATAACCAGGACTATAGCCAATAGTCTGTGATTCTTGGAGATCTATCTATAAGACCTCATTTACCAAAAACTCAAAAGAGGTAACTCATTTCTGACACTGGACTTTTTATTTGCTAGCTTGGGGTGTGTAGTCAGGATATTATTTCCCCATTGTAGAATAACTCCATTAAATTTAAAAAGTAAAAATAATAAAATTATTTTTCAAAAACAATGCTACAGATATTTGCTAATTACACCTCAGTCAACCTGGTAGAAACCCTACTGACTTAAATAATAAACATTCTCTTTCTCTCTAGATTTTAAATTTTGGTGTTCTTACTAAAGATGGAATCTTTTTTCATCTGAGGATAGGTTTTTCTTCACCTGCTTTCAGTCAATATAGACTGTTCAACACTACCTCCTTTATATGACTGGTGTCTCAGTTGGAAGAAGTTGAAGGCTGGGAATTGTTGGGATTATAGACCCTCTCATGTGGTGACAGAGTGGTTCCTATAGATTTCTGATGCCTTAGTTCTTTTTTCTGTTTCAATTTGTATGTGTTACCTGAGCATCTTATATTGTGCTGCCATCAGCTCACAAAATTAAAGCAAACTTAATAACCTGAGATGTCAACTCCTTCACACCATCCACCCAAAATTAATTACCTAGGAATAATCTCAACTAAGAAGATAAACTATCTCTAAATGAAACCAGAAACTACAAAGAAAGAAACTGAAGATACTAGAAGATGGAAAGACCTCCTATGTTATCATATAGGTAGCATTATTTTTTAAATGAATATGTTACCAAAAAAATGATAGAAGGAGTCAATGGAATCACTATCAAAATTCTTCCAAGAAGTGGGAGAAAAAAATCCTAAAAGTTATGTGAAAATACAAAAGATTCAGATTAGCCAAAGCAATCCTTGAGATAAGGAGCAGTACTGGGGCTACCCCCATCTGTGATCTCCCATTCTGCTGTATAATCAGAATAGCACCATGATATTGGCATAAAACAGACATGTAGACTAATGGAATAGAATAGAGCACTCAAAAACAAACATGTACTGGCACAGCCATCCATTTGTAGGTACACAAGAGTACCAAAACACACACGGGGGAAAGACAGTCTTTTTAACAAATGGTGCTGGAAAAATGGATATTCACATGTAGGAGAATGAAAGTAGATTCCTTGTCTCTCACCTTGAACAAGTGCCAATTGTATCTGAATGTATCAAATACTTTAATCTAAATCTCAAAGCTTTGATAATATTATAGGAAACATGAGAGAAGCATTCTGTGGTTCTTGTGGGCAAGGATTTACTGAAGAGTAATTTCGAACAGCTCAAGAAATTAAGAGTTCACATGTGAGAATACATCACATTTCAAAAGCTTCTAAACAGCGAAGGTAACTGAGTAAGAGCCACCTTAGAGTAGAGATAAGTCTTTACCTATTATTTTTCTTACAAGAGACTAACATCCAGAGTACTTAACAAGCTAGAAAAATTAACAGCAAAAGAAGACATAATCTAATCTTAGCTAATCAAATGATCTAAATATAGTACCCCCCAAAAGAAGTGCAAATGTCCAATAAAATATGAGGAAATGCACAATCTCCTTAGCCACAGGAAAAATAAAAATCAAAACTACACTGATATTCTATCTCACCCCAGCCAAAATTGTCTTTATAATAAATAAAAATAAATGGTGGTAAGGTTGTGTTTGGGGGAGAGTACTTATACATCATGGAGGAAGATGTAAGTTAATACTGTACCATAGAAAACAGCATAAAGGCCCCCAAATTGTTAACTGTCAAATAGTGTGACAGGCCCTAATAGGAGAACTTACTACTATTTCTACTTCTATTTTGTAATTTCATTTTCCTTTATAGTTTAATAGAACTCCGTTGTGTATGTATACCACATCTTCATTGTCTGCCTATTGGTAGATGGATACCTAGGCTGGTCACATTTCCTAGTTTTTGTGAATGGAGGAACAATGAACATGGATGTTCATGAATAACTCCTGCCAGCTTTTAGAGAGAGAGAGAAGAATGAATTGATAAAACTATAAAGAAAGAAAAAAACCTGTTATGTAGAAGCATGTCATAAAAATCAAAGTAGGTATTCAATCAGAATTGATATAATTACTTGAAAGTCTTCCAACTAAATTGAAGTGAATTGAATTTCCCATAACTTAAGATTTCATGTGCATAGTTTGTGTACAAAAGTACTCTTGATTTAGAAAAGATGTTTATTGACAGATTTCTCTCTGTGGCCATGGAACAGCAGGAATGACTAGAGCTCAAAGGTACCCTTAGGGTGTGGTTAATATTTAAACATCTTTAGGGACAGTAGAAAAAACTCCCAGGCAAATTGTCTCATTACAGGTCTGAAGTGTTCCCAAGGTTTGCAAACCTTAAAAGACAAACATACATTTCTCTAAATGCTCCTGAACCAAAATTACATCAATGTGTTCTTTAATTCTTGTATTTTAAAACCCATGATTTTCCTGCGGTAAGAGCCTCAGAGCTATTGAAGGCCTCAAGGCTAAAGATTTGCCAAAGCCAATTGTGGTTCAGGCGCATGAGCCGGCTCTCACTTTTTTTTCTTTCTTACAGCATTGAGTATGGACTCTTTCTTGCCTTTCTCAGGTTCACAAACCCTGGACTCTGAACTGAGGTCATCTTCATAATGAGGCTGGTGTACAGTGTCCTTGTGGTAATATAAGACTTGCTTCCAATTTGAAGGAATTTCACTCAAACGAAATTCCACCTTAGCACCTTTATGAAGAACTCAGAGCACCCTTATATTATTCTGGCTAATCTAAGAAGAGACTCAAAGTCTGTGTTTTGTATTTGCTATTGTGAATTCAAATATGTGAATATTGTGAGACATCCAGTCTCAAAGCTGTGCACCTTGACTAGGTCCATGCACCGCCACAGTACTGGATAAAGAATAGGTGCACTGAAACACAGATTTTAATTACAGATTATATGTATATGTATATATATATATATATATATGTGTATGTATCTATACAATTCATTAATTCTATATTTTCAGACAGTAATTTTAAAATGGTTAATATTCTTGTATTCCTTGTCCAATAATGGGAAGGATAAAAGCTTCAGGATAGTTTTTTACAAAACTCTTCCCATATGACTTAGAGCTAGAACATTTCATAAGAGATAGCCTTGATGTAACATGTCCGGTGATTACAACTGATGGTTTTTCTAAGGTGTTGATGACTGGCCTTAGGAGGTAAATATCTTTATCCTCTGCCCAGGGTCTTGCAAGCACCTCTGTGCTGACAAGTAAGCCATAGCTATTCAAAGGCGGCTGTTCTCTGTCTCTACTATACTCTGAAGGCTCAAAGTATACAGCTACTATGACAAGAAAGTGCCTTATGGCAGAAAGAAATGGACATCAGGGTTACTGGTCACATTATTTATGAACAAAAGGATTATATGTCAAATATTTAAATATAACTTTATTTACTTCCTTAATTCTACTGGGAAAATTACCAAGAATATAAAATTTGGCCATGTCCATAACATATAAGAAAGGTAAAATCTTTCAAGATAATCTTGTCGTGAGCATCAATAATCAGCATAATTATGAATTTAAAATGTGGGTTATGTGTCAGGAGGAGGAGCTTGGTCCTGCCTCAACTTGATATACCATACTTTGTTGACTCCCATGGAAGGCCTTATCCTTTCTGAGAAGTAGATGGTTGGGGGTAGAAAGAGGTGGGGAGAGGGAATGGGAGGAGAGGAAATTGTGGTTGGTATGTAAAATAAATTTTAAAAATGTAATAAAAATGTGGGGTATTGTTTGGGTGGGAGCTCCACCTCAACCCCTGGCACCCTGGCATTCCTATACCCAAAGAGTCTGGAATGTTTGGAAGGAGTCTGGTGGAAGACCCACCTCAACTCCCCTCCCCATCTCATTCCCTAAATCTGCCCCTTCAAAGCCGGACAAACACAGCTCCTCCCCAAATCCACCCATTCAAAGCCCACCAAACACAGCTCCTCCCCCAGAGAAAATCAAGATCACTCCCACAGGGTATATAAACTGCATCTCCAAAAACAGACACATGGTTCTTTCTGTCTCGTCCCCTTCTCCTGTCTGCGGGGTGAGGAATCGCCCAGGAATGCTTTACCCATTAAGCCTGGGCTTTCCAATTCAGTCAGATTCTGTTTGTTGCATTGGCAGAGAGGCCTTCAGGAGGCCTAAAACTTATCAGGTATGTTTTAGGTAAAAAAAAAAAAAAGAAACTTATCTAGAAATTCCAAAAATTAGTTTTGTATGATAGTCATTAGACGTAATGTTCAGCTATTGCTTTTTATGAAGGTAATATATAACACAAATCAGTATCTGTTATTAAACATTTTTATTTGTTTTTTTTTGTTATCTTTATATAGGTTGTTAAATACAGTTAACTGTTTTGATTCATTTTTACTGCAAAAGTTATACCAAGGGAGGAAGCTCTGATTTTTTACTTCAGGACAGTGATATATAAGTGGGCAGAGATTTATATCTTTTCTGTAGGACCAGTTCAATTCAACATATAATATGTGCATGAAGAAAGAAAATGATACTTATAGGTTGGGAGACGCAGGGGCTGGCCAGAAAGTTGTGGGTGGGACCCAGTCTGGACAATGTCAAGAGAGCAACATGGTTTAGATACATGTAGGGAAGTGAGTTAAAGGTTTGGACTCTTTTAGCCTGTGAGTCATAATGCCCACCTTCTATTACTCCTTTAATTTGAGTGAAACATTCAATAACATGTTTTAAATGTTTTTATAACAGTGCTCTCTCAAGGTAGAAAATCTGGTCCAACCTCAGCTCCTTTTCTATGTTACTCTGGATGCATACTGTGTGTCTTCATTCCTCAAGATGAACATTTACCAGTTGGGCACAACTTTAGTAGACCTAATAAGTTCCTAAAGTAATTGTCTTATGAACTCAGTACACCGTTATTTTCTTGCCTATTTATTATTATTTATTAGGGTTTAGAATTTTAAAAACTAGTAATGCACTTTTTATTTCAACACAATTTTGTTTTATTTCTAGAAGTAATCCTTGCTTTACAGTATTGCTTCATTTTAATAATATCTACTATGTGTTATTTTAGGTGAGTCTGGAATTGTGGATATCAGGATATATTCTGTAGAAGATAAAGAGAGTTAACTTAGTTAGATGAGAATCTTGGTTCTAAGCTTTTGGCAATAAGAAAAGAAAATGATCACAGATTTAAAATTTCAACTATAAATGGAATGAATGGTTCTTGCCCTGTTACAATTTCATAGAGGTGATAGTCATTAAATAAAACTGTAAAATTAAGTAGAAAGCAGACTAAGCAGATCTGGCATACTTTGTAAGGATTTTATTGTTTATCTCCAGACAGTGGAAATTTATATGTAAGTAAGAGATAAAGGCAACTATTTACTCATTTATTTTACTTGAGCTTTTGGGGAAATGTGTTGCTGAGAAGCCCAACTGCCCCAGAATTCAACGTCCTCCCGCCTCAGCCTTCTGAGTGTTAATATAAGTAATGTTTAAAAGTATACATACATAACAATGTGATAACTATTTTAGAGAAGGGTAAGATTAGAAGTAAGTAGTCTACTACAATTAAATAATGGCAATGACCTAGTTTAGATGTAGATGCTGGAGACCTATCTCAATTGGATTTTGGTTGGAGCTAACATCCTATTGGGTTGAGCTGGGGAGGCAGGCAGCTAGGAGTTGGCTTTCAGACCTGAGTAAAGGTTGTGACTGATCCACCAGATAGCACCAAACATTACTGAGTGAATAGCAATACAGTTGGACAGTGAATAAGAAAATGAGTTTGAATATCTACTGAATTCCTGGAGGGAGCTGTGATGTGAACTGAACTTTCTATGAGTGGGCAGTCTGAATTTCTGGGGTAGTTGTGGGATTCATCAGAATACAGGGGATCTAAGAGTAATTGATGCAAATCATAGAAACCTAACTTTTTATATTTGTGCACATTGAGTATTTTAGGACAAAGTGTGTAGTGTTTTACCCAGCCCAAATTTACACACACACACACACACACACACACACACACACACACACACACACACTACTATAATACAAACCAATAATTAATCAAAAGATGAAAATTATGATAAAATATAATGCCTTCATAGAAACAATTACTGTTATTATTTGACATCTCTCTTTTATTTCTCCTATAAATATATGAGTATTTGTTTACTTTTAAAATACAAAGATTTATATTGGAGGTATTGTTTTATAAAAATTTCATCATATTATATATAAAAAAATTGACATCATTTACTACCATGTAAGTTTTAACTCTCCAAAAAGCAACACTTATCTAGCCAATTTCAAAGAAAAAGAAACATTGAAGGGATAATTTTTAGTCTGCAACATCAAATTGGAGAAGCAGACACTGGCAAAGTATCAACTACATGTGTGATTTGAAGTTTGTTTTCACTCTCTAAGACTTCGTTGCATTGTTCATAGGTAAAATCTCCCACAGCTCAAAAATTTCGGCTCTATTCCATTTTATTCTCTTTTCTTCTAAAATGCCAATGGGTGATATCTTTGTAAATTCAGTGCGTGGCAAATGTATTCATGTGGTTATATTTCAAAGAAAACTGGTACAGAGAATAAGTGGCTAATTGATTTCTTGGGAGGGTGAGAATCAGGGCTGGGAAGAGAACCTCAAGTGCTTCTTTCTCTCCAGTATGTTGAGTTCTTTGCTACTCAGCAAAACCTTGCAGATCACCCCACCCTGCCACTCTGGAATACTGACTTACCCAGTCTGAACCTCTGAGGGTTCTGTGGTTTTAACATCACTAACCGTTATGGGCAAACGCCTGCTTTCAATCCCAGTGTGGCTTCCTTCTGGACATCCCTTCTTTCCAGGACAGAATTCCAGCTTCATCTTGGCAGCTTGGCTGCTCTTCGCCTCCAGAAGTCGTATCATGCCTTATTGTCAGATCCCATTTAATCTGCACTGACTATTATGTTGGATCATTCGGCTGAAGCTGACTCCAATGTTATATTCATTTTGACTTTTCTTTTGCAGACGGTTTTTGTCACAGTGCAATTTGTTTGGGGGCAGGATGGAGTCTATGATTATAGGCTACTATTACATTAGTCAGGACAAACCTTAACGTTCACAGCTGTTTCTCTTTTGTGGTGCATTTTAAAAGTTGTGTTTTATTAAAATTTTTCATGAAAAATATATATCCATGTCTCATCAACAATGAAGATAGGGAAGTTATTTTACAGGTTTCATAATCAATATATGAACTCAAATTGTGAAGAACCATCTTGATTTTCTTCATTCCCGCTGCATACCAATACTCACATTTGAGGACTCTGAAGTCTATGATGAAATAACTAAACAGAAAGATATTTTTACATACAAGTTTTAAATTTGAGGCTACATTTTATTCATGAAGTATATTAAGGCAGTTGTTTAGAATGGTCCTTAGACAGGAACTGGATGTAATACACATAAAAAAGTAAGATATCATTAAATACTCATTAATAGTCCATCAGTTTGCACAGAATTGTTAATGAAAGTTTAATGTCTTACTTGAAAGCTAATCAAACATGTTCACAACAAGCATCATTGTTGCAATGGATAATGGATAAATGTGAATCTTTTGAAGAATAGTAGATATTTTCACCTTAAAATAAAGGACAATGTCATAATCAATCAAAACTACATTTCAAAAAACTTTAAAAATCCATTTAAAAATCCTTTAAAAGTTTACTACCCCTCAGCTTCTAGGCGTGGTCTATGACATTTCCTTTATTTTACACAAGTGTGAAAACTTGCAGAGGCTTTGACTTCTCCTCACTTTTTAGTACCCAGGTACGTAATTACCCATTCTTACTATTCCTACCCAAACTACAGCACTGTTCTGCATAGTTTGTTAAGATCTACAGAGTACTCCTGTGATGTTTAGAAGCCAATGCAATACATGAGTAGAATCTTACATTTTTTTGTGGAGTAACAGAACAAAAGAGAAAGAGGATCCCTCAAAGTCCATGCCCTTCACTTAACAGCAGGGCACATTTGAACTAGTGCATGGCAATTTTCTATTATTGACAGAATTTGAAACTTTTATAACACAATGAGTCATTTTTTCTCAGGATTCTTCATGTTTATACCTGACTTAACTATTACAATTTTTGTGCCATATGTTCACATATTTTGGAATATTAAAAATAGCCCCCAATAGTGATACCTGCTTAACAAATCAATAGATATGACTTAGAGGAAAGATGAAAACTATGCTAGAGGTGGACACTTAATGACATGGGAAAGGATCGTGATGTAAAACAATAAAACATTGTAAAATAATGTACAATATACATTTCTCTTAATTAAAATAAACGATGATGTATATTACTCTAGGAAAAAAGTAGAAATGAATGTCAAACATCTTACTAGTAAGAAAAGCAAAATTCTATCCCGTAGAGTTGGTCTATGCTAAATTTTAATATCAGTTATATATATATATATATATATATATATATATATATATATATATATACATACATACATATATATTTGGCTTTTTGAGACAGGCTTTCTCTTTGTAGTTTTGGTGCCTGTCCTGTATCTCACTCAGTAGACCAGGCTGGCCTCGAACTCACAGAGATCCCTCTGGTTCTGCCTCCCGAGTGCTTGGATTAAAGGCGTGTGCCACCACCTCCTGGCCAGTAATATTTTTCATTGATTTTGTGGCCAGAAATATTCTCATAAAACATGATGGAGAATGCACAGTCTCTTTGCTGTTGTGTGCAATGTAGGAAATTGAACTGAGGGAGCATCACAACTACGTAAATAACCTTATCACTGAGCTGTGTCCTCAAATCTCTTTATTTTGTAAGAGTCTATTTTTAAGAATGTATATTCTGAGTGTTTTTTTTTTCATTGAAATTTTTGATAAAACTAACCAATGAAACAAGGTATGCCTGAAGTGTCCTTTGTGAGAAAATTTGTGTTTGATTTATGTAATAAGAGCTACTTTTAGGTTTGGATTCCCCCTGTATTAGTTTTGGGCCTTTATAAAATACAGTGGGATGCACTTTGAGCAGGCAATGGAAAGAAAGATTTGGGGGAGGAAGGGAGGGAGATATGACAGGCAGGCTGCAATTATATTCTCTATTCAGTTACTTAAGGACACATGACTAGTATGGCCTGTGTGCTAAAACAATAAATAAAAAAATGCCTTCTTTGAAACATTTGAAATAAAGGCTTAAGAGTTCAGTTATATCCATGTGCCTGTTTTCCTAAATTGAATTCAACAGCTCCTGGAACCTAAAGAAAAAAATCAACTTTGGTTTGTAGAAGCTTTATACTATAAATATTATTTGGAACAGCACATAGTGAATGCCAAGTTGTCTGTCTTAGTTAAGTTTTTTTTTCTCTATGTAGCCCTGGTTATCTTGGAACTTGCTCTATAGACCAGGCTGGCCCAGAACTCACAGAGAACTGTCTGCCTCTGTCTCCCCTGTGCTGGGTCTCCCAAGTGCTGGGATTAAAGATGTGCGCCACCACCTCCTGGCCTTAATTAAGGTTTTTAAAAAGCTGACTCATTTGCAGTGTTCCTTTTTATTTTTCAGATGAAAATTTCTGTGTGCTTCATGAATGTTTATTTCGAATTTAAATATTGACACATAAAACAAGCATTTACAATTTTATGAGGTCTCAGTAAACCAAGCCCTTTTGACATGGCTAGGAAGGACTGTGTTCTGTTTGATCTGTGGAGGGCAGAAATGAGGAGGATGAACATGCCAGAGTCTTATGATAATAGTTCTAAGACAATCTGTGTGCTTTTCTGAATCTGCAGGACACATAGTCTCAGTTTCTTATAGGAAGGCCAGCTCACTGGTGTGTCCTTGGATTTATCTCCCCTCTTCATTATCACTCTCCTTTTCTAAGGTTACTTCCTTAAATAAACTTCCTTGAATTCTACCCCTAGCTTAGGAGTTATTGACCACTGACAGCTGCTAGGGGAGGGAGAGTAAGTTTTCTTTGGGGATGTGGTCCCTGAGACGCTCTCCATGCTTCAGAAGATGATCCAGCATACATGAACATATAACTGGTATTAAGCTCATTCAGTACTTAAAATAAAATGGTACATGAAGTTGGTAGGGGAAAGTGGTAAGAAGCTAGAGAAGGGATGGAGTGTGAGGGGAAGGGAGTGAATTTTATCCAAATGAATTATGTATGTGTGAAATTCTCAAACAATAAAAAATGACAAAAAATAAACTTTCTACAAGTAAGCCTCTGTGTCATGTTTCACTTTTTAAAAGATGATTACAGCTAAACATTATGGAAGGGTGTATAAGAAGTCATTCCTTGCACAAAAGTCTTATATGCAACATAAGTTTTTAATTTCACACATGCATAAAAACTGCTCTTAGCATTGTAACATGTTTGACTCATGTAACCTGCCTGAGGAACACATGTCCAGTGCCTACCTTCCAGCACCTTTCCAGGCAGCCCCTTTAGTTAAGGATCCCAGACTGGGAATGCTAACCCCATCCATCCCTGCTAATCTCCCTTGGAGAAGAACCTAGACCCTTGCAGCCAACTCCACCTACCTCTGCCAGCTCCACGCATCCCTGTCTGGCACGTTTGACCCCTTCCCTAGACAGAAACACCCCACACCTGCAGAAGTGTTATGATGTCTGGTGTTTTATTTATCTACTTTAATAATGTGGGCTCTAGGCACCAAACACAGGTTTGCATGCTTGCAAGACAAACACATCACTGGTTGAGCTGCCTTTCCAGATCCCAGGCACTGTTTCTTTAAATAAGTTTTGTGTGAGCCTGTTTCTTTTTCTCTTTCCTTCTGGAATTATCATAATGTATACACTAATTCCCTTGGTGGTTTTCCAAAAATCACATAGGCCTTTTAATTTTCATTCTCCTTTCTCTTCTAAGTACACAACTTCATGGGACTTGATTTTGAATTTGATAATTTCCCTCTTTATTTAATAAAGCCTACTTCTAAAACTGACAACTAAATGAGGTAGTTGAGTTAAAACTGCAGCTTACTCAAGCTACTACCTTAATATCGTATCTTTTATACTATTCCTGAAACTTTCCATCAAGCTTAAAATCATCTTGACAGATACGAGTTTTCTTGGTGTAGCTTTGTATTGAAAATCAATGAGCTCCATATGTGAGAGTTTACAATCAGTGTACTTACTGTCAACATGAAAAAGAAATATTATACGTAGTATCTCGTAAATTGAGAAGGATATAAAATTACATATATGGGTTATTTGTATAAAATACATGTTTTCAAATAATGATAACTATCAAGCAAACTTAAATTGAGATTCATTGTGTAAAATACTTGACCTGCAAATCCCAAAACTATCAATGTTATAAAACACAAAAAAAGAAAGTTAATTAAATAGAGGAGGCAGACTGAATAAGAACGTGTTCAGAGGATGTCAGGAATGTTCCTGAAAAAGGAAAAGCATTGGGACAGAACAAAGTTGAATTGGAAAAAAAAATGTCTGTAGATAAGCTAATATGATAATAGTGTTAACCTGCTGAATTTGATGATCACATTAAGCTTTTTGAAGAGATTATCATGGTAATATGTTCAAAGCATAAATTAATTTTCCCTACTATTGTCACATACTTCGAGACTTCAAAATGATTTTAAGAGGAAAACATTTAAGTGACTGCACAGTAAAAATACGAGCTGATCAAGCAAATTGGAAGGGGTGGTACTTTAGGCAGCTGGAGGGAGATAAATACAGAAGAAGTTGGGAAGAAGGTAAAAAATATATATCAGGGTATAAGTAATCTGATAGGGAAATGGGGAAAAGGGTTCCTCTTTGGGGAAGGGAGGGACATAAAAACAGAAAAAATAGGGGGAGGATTAAAAAAAACAAGGGTGTATGAAAAAGCAACAAGAAATCATGCTATTAACTATTTACTTAAAAACAATAATGTGCATAATTCAGGGTATAAATATACATATATAATTTTGTGAACTTTTCTCCTCTGAACTGATGATACTCCCATCAAGAACCAAAGACTATCTAAAAAAAAGCTCCAATATAGGACGCAAAAAAGCCCCCTTTTGAGTTGTTGGCCGGGGATGTCCAAGAAACTCCCAAAACATACAGCCCATTGCTGAAGACACCATGAACTTCAGAAATATGGTCCAGAGATCTCCGAGTTGGGACTGCTCTGAATGTACTCTACCTGAGGATTAATTAAGGTAACAGTCATGCTTCAAAAGGAGAAGGGCAATCAACAGTTATACCCAACTAAGATGCCTTTGAACCACATCAAATACAATCATAGTATGATAACCCTATGTGTGCAGGAGTAGTACACATACCTTGGTGGTAACCCACAGTTCTGTAATTGGACTTAAGACTCACTCAACAAGGAGGAAACTATAACTGTTACTGGAGATGTAGCTAACTATTCAGTGCTAATGAAGTCATGGTTATTGGAGGAGAATCTACAAATTCTTATGTACCAAACCAGCATAATCCTTAACAACTACTTACTAAGAGTTATCATTATACACACAGGTAAGTGTAGTCTTTGCCCTACATCAAGAAAATTTCTCTTTGAGGCAGATGGAGATAACTACAGAAAACATCAAACAATGGAAAAACAGAGTTGTAGAACCCAGTCCAAATGAATACATCTGTAACACTACTGGCCAGGGAACATTGAAGATGACATTGAAAGATTCTAAGAACCAGAAGATCAGGGAGTTTGATGTAAGATTGTGTCTCCTAGTAGTATCAGAAGCTACATACATCAAGTCTCACTAACATGATTGCACAGACTTGAACTGAACAAGGAGAACACCAACAAACATGCCCCACTGGATGGGGGAGAGCCCATGAGTCCTCAAGTGTACACAAAGTATCATAGGCAACTGCGTAAAACCAGGAGCAGGAAAGATACTACTCCCCAGGGAAGAACACACCAATTGGTTGTCTAGTGCCAAATGTTGGCCTTGGCAACATTCATATAAGTGATATTATATGGACTGAGAATGTTATATTTAGGTATATATATATGTATATACATATACTTATATGCATTCATAACAATTCAGGCAAAAAGAAGCCACAAATTTGAAGGAGGGTGGATAAGGGTATATGAGAGAATTTGGAAGGAGAAAAAGAAAGGGAAATATAATTATATTATAATATAATCTCAAAAATTAAAAAACTGTGTTGAATAAGCAAATAATTGGAAAAGAGAAGGCATTACAATGATAATCATATGAAATGAATGCAAGAACAGCTCTAAGAAAAAGAAATGTAGCAATGAAATACACTTCAAAGCATACGGGAGAAACTGACATATCCAAATGGTGTTACTTTAACTGAGAAGGGGAATAAAGAGTGTATTTAATAAGTAGATCCTTTTCAATTAATAGTTCATATAGAAAATAAATTAACTTTTATTTTTTAAGTTTAAACTTCATTTCCAACTGGATTAAACATACAATATGACCATATGATTTCTTTAAAATGATACGAAAACATGAATCAATAAGAAAGAGACAATCCAATGGGAAAAAGACAAATGCCAGTATAAACCTTCCCATAAAGTGGCCAGTAAGGAAGTTGTAAAATGCTCAAACTCACCAGAAATCAAACCATTAAATATGAGCAATCTGGAAAGGTTGAGTTTTGCTGAAATGTGGAACAGAGAAAAATCATATAATATGATTTGGATATGACTTTATAAGGTCATGTTAGAGAAAAGCTAGCAGTATTCAAAAGTTGGATATTTTTGTACTCTGATCTAACAAGTTCTTTCTAGACAGTCATCTGCATAAAATATATAAGAATCTTAATAAAATTGAAGATAATTGCCTGAGTTTTCAATGATAATAAAGTGAAATGGAAGAGGAGGAGAAATAAATTGAGGTGTAGAAATACAAGCTACTGAATAGTTTGGGAAAGAATTGAAGGGATCATCACACACACACACAAAAAGGACTCTCAGAAATATGTTGAGCCAAAATAGCAAGATAATGAATAACACATGCAGTGGGATGACAGTTACACTTATTGTTTGGAACAAGCAAAATACTAATATAGAGGTTGAAGGATATATAAAGCAAAAATAAATTATGGACATCAATTCAGACTAGATGGTTTTGCCAAAAGAAGGGAAACACATAGAGGAATAAAAAGCATAATAGAGGAATAAAAAGCTAATTCCCCTTTATTCAAATCTTTCTTCTCTTCACACAACTGTTAAGTGGCAGAGCCTACTGAAACTATCCATACTAGCCCACTGGCTTGTCCTGCTCTCTTTGTACTTACTCATGGAAAGCACAATCAAGGTTCTTGCCCAGTTCTCTCCTTCTGCCTGCTGATGCATCTTGCTGTTGATCCACACAGTCTCTGTGGAATGATCACTTTTTGGGGGATCTGCTAGCATAACAACGTGTCTTTTTGTGTCACCCTTGCGTAGGGGCCATGCTAATCTTCTCTGTATCATTCCAATTTTAGTATATGTGCTTCGGAAGCGAGCACCAACCTGTCTTTTCAATGTCATTGCCTCTCTTACATTTACCATACTTCTACAAGAACAATCACCCAAATGGAGCAGCTTAATACTGTTATAAAACGTCTCCATTACATAGTTTAATGTTATATTAAGACTCTGAGGAAAGTAGTTGAATCCCTTTCATATTTTGTAGAGCAATAAAAGTTTACAAGAGTAAAATAACTCAGAATTGCAGAGATGAGTGGGCAGAATTCCCCCAACTACATCAGCTTAATAGAAGAATCAGCTTTTGCATCTATGCTTCAGAGGAATCAGATTTGCTTCATATTGTGTGTGTGTGTGTGTGTGTGTGTGTGTGTGTGTGTGTGTGTGTATACTTTTAGTTGAGGAGTTCATGATGTATTAAGCAATGCCACCATATGCAGAAAACTGCCTTAGAAAATTGTGCCATTTCCATAATTTTAAGTTTTATTTCCTGAACACATTTTCAGTTTTTCCTCCTAATCTATCTCCTTTCAAGACCATTGTCATGGAAGCTTGTGACAGGAAATGCCTTATATACTGTTATTTCTCATGATGCTGGACAGCTGTACTCTTTTCCGACTGTTTAGAAAGCCCATTGTAGAATTTGCATACATAGCTAAATTAATCTCCAAGATATGAAGACTTATATATGAAAACTCAAGACTGGAAATATGATGCACAATCACTTACTCTGTCTTGACCTCACCAAGTGGAAAGAACTGATTTAGCCAGTGAGAACCACATATAGTGCACCCTGTTCATTTGGTCGTTATACCCCAGATTCTCTGTAACTACAGCTACCTGCTTATTCTTTGCCTCATGTAGTTCATCTGTTACCAATATGAGATCAGTGGCTCTTTCTTCCTTTCTCAGCTAACTTTGCTGACTGTTTTGTGGTGTCCATTAATTTGACTTAGATGTTTCATGGACCAAACATTAGAAAACTGTGTTTAGTAACACCAAAAGACATGAACATGGGATAGGGTGCAGTAGGAAGAAGGGGAGACTCACAGGGCCATGAGGATGTAATCAGAAGGTATTATATGCATGTATCAAACAATAAAAATTATTGAAAATAGTCAATACTGATTAATTATGCCATAATCACTGTACAACAAAGGAAGTACGACCAGACGTATTATTCAAATATGGCATAAGATAAAGCAAATTACATAGTTTAGGAAACGTTCTTTAAAATTTACCCAAATATGTATTTCTTTAAATTTTAGGTCAAAATGTTTTTGTAATATTGTTTACATATTATATTTTTGGAGAAAATGTTTTCTTACAAAGAGACTCATATAGGAAGATAGACATTTTTAACAATAAACAATAAGATAAAATATTTAAAATACTTGGAATAAAGAAAAGATCAATCAGTACTGCAAAACAGTCAGGAACTTAAGAAATATTATAGAGCAACTGATCTGACACATTTACCAGATGAAGCATATAAAACAGTAAACATATTAGAAATTGATGAATGTAGATTTGAGAAGACAGAGGACATATCCAATCTACTGCATACAGAGGGGATAGTGTAGGAAATACATGGGTCACATACATTTTAAGGTAGTAATAAAGTGTTCTCTGAGTAACTCAAACAGGCATCTCCTGTTAGCCCAAGGGCTACTTCTCCTAGAGCAATAAGTAGGCTGAATGCACACCCATACCTCTCCAACTGCTCCTAAGATCCAACCCCTTCAGTCTCATCTCCAGGTCTGTAGCAGGAAATCTTCTGTGGTCTCCCTTTCCTATCTGACCCCATCCCCACTGGATCATAAAGATCTTCTCTTCCAACCTCCCTCTCCCAAGTCTTCCTAGTTACCCAGCCTCCAACATCAATAAGAATTCCCTGTGAACATACCAGCTGGACACCCAGGAAAAGAGGCAACACATAGCCAACATACTCTCTGAAAATACAAAGAAGAAACAGAAACCAAGGAACAAAACACTCACCCCCCAAAAAAATTCAGAAATCAGCATCCAGACCTATAATCACCCTAAACACAGAGGTCAAGACACCAGCATAAAAACATTATTAATAAGAGCCAAGGCAATATGTCTCCACTATAGCCCAGCTATCCTACTACAGCAGGCCCAGAATATTCCAGTATAGCTGAAGCACAAGAAAATGACCTTAAAACAGCCTTTGTGAATATGATAGAGTTTCATAAAGAGGAAGTTAATAAATCTCTTAAAGAAATCCAGAAAAACACAAATAACAATTAGAGGAAATAAATAAACATCTTAAATAAAGCCAAGAATCTACAAAAAAATAATTGAAGGAAACAAAACCACTCAGGACCTGAAAATGGAAACAGAGTCAACACAGAAAACAAAAACAGAGGGAATTCTGGAAATAAAAATAATTAGGAATTCAAACAGTAACTACAGTGGCAAGCTTCACCAACAGAATACAAGAGATGGAAGAATCTCGGGCATTGAAGATACATTAGAAGAAGTGAATACACCAGTCAAAGAAATTGTCAGATCTAAAAAATTCTTAACACAAATTATCCAGGAAATCTTGGACACCATGAAAAGACCAAACCTACCAATAATAAGAATAGAAGAAGAATCTTAGCTCAAAAGCCAATAAAATATTTTCAACAAAATCATAGAAGAAAATTTTCCTAATTTACTAATCTAAAGAAGGAGCTGTCTATAAAAAACAAGAAGCACACAGAACACCAAATAGATTGAACCAGAAAAGAAAGTTCCCTCAACATTATAATCAAAACACTAAACATATAGAGCAAAGAAAAAATGTTAAAAGCTTCAAGGGAAAAAAGAACAAGTAAAATATGAAGACAGACCTAATAGAATTACACCTGACTTCTCAATAAAGATTCTAAAAGACAGTAGGGCCTGGATAGATGTGCTGCATACTCTAAGAGACCACAGATGTCATCTCAGACTACTATACCCAGCAAAACTTTCAATCACCATAGATGGAGATAATAAGATATTCCATAATAAAGTCAAACAATATCTATCTACAAATCCAACCCTACAGGAGGTACTAGAAGAAAAACTTCAACCTAAGGAGATTACCTACATCCATGAAAACACAGGAAAAAAATAACCTCACACCAAAAATCATAAGAAGAAAAACACATTCATGCATGCATGCATGCACATGCATACACACACAAACACATTACCACCATCACTACTATCACCACCAACAACAAAATAAGATGAATCAATGATCATCAGTCATTTGTATCTCTCAATATCAATGGTCTCAATTCCCCAATGAAAAGACACAAAGAGAATAGATATGAAAATAGGATCCTTCTACTAACTCCAAGAAACACACCTTAACATAAAGGATAAATATTACCTCAGGTTAAAAGGTTGGAAAAAATAATCCAAGCAAATGGACCCCCAAAAAGCAAACTCATGTAGCCATTTTAATATCTAGCAAAATAGACTTCAAATCAAAACTAATCGAAGAGGTGGGAAAGGATACTACATACTCATCAAAAGGAAAATCCATCAAGATGATATTTTGCTTTTAACATCTATGTCCCAAACATAAGGGCATCAGAGTTTGTAAAAACAAAAAAAACAAAAAACCCAAAAAAACTACTATAGCTTAAATCACATATTGACCTACACACAATGATAGTGATTCTTCAATACCCTACTCTCACCAGTCAACAGGTCATCCACGTAAAAAACTAAACAGAGAAATAAATGGAGCTAACAGACTTTATAAACCAAATGGACCTAGCAGGTATTTATAAAACATTTCATCCAAACACTAAAGAATATACCTTCTTTTCAACACCTTATGGAGATTTCTCCAAACTGACCACATACTTTGACACAAAGCAAATCTCAACAGATAAAAGAAAACTGAAATAATTCCCTGCATCCTATCAGACCATCAGTGATTAAAGCTGAAAATCAACCACAACAGAAATAACAGAAAGTTTTCAAACTAATGGAAACTGAACAACTCTCAACTGAATGATACCTGGGTCAAGTGAGAAATAAGAAAGAAATTAAAGACTTCCTGAAATTCAATGAAAATGAATTCACAACATACTCAAACTTACAAGACACAGTAAAAGCAGTGCTATGAGGAAAATTCATAGCACTAAGTGTCTTCACAAACAAACAAAACAAATTGAAGAAATTTCATACCAGCAACCTAACAGCACACCTGAAAGCTGTAGAACAAAAAGAAGTAAGCACACCCAGGAGGAGTAGATGGGAAGAAATAATCAAACTTGAGAGCTGAAATCAATAAAATCGAAACAAAGAAAACAATACACAGAATCCATAAAACAAAGAGTTGGTTCTTTGAGAAAATCAGCAAGATAGACAGACAGACAAACCCTTATTCAAACTAACTAAAAGACACAGAGAATATCCAAATTAACAAAGTCAGAAACAAAAAAGGGAGACATAACAACAGCTACTGAGGAAATCTAAAGAATAATATGGACATATTTTAAGACCTGTACTCCACCAAATTGTAAATTCTAAAAGAAATGAATAATTTACTTGTCAAAGTTAAACCAAGATTAGATAAACAATTTAAATAGACTCGTAACCTCTAGTAAAATAGAAGTCATTAAAAGTCTTCCAACCAAAAAAAGCCTAGGGTCAAATGGTTTTAGCACAGGAATGTACAAGACTTTCAAAGAAGAGTTAATGTCAAACTCCTCAAATTATTCTATCACAAAATAGAAACAGAAGGAACATTGCCTAATTCATTTATGAGTCCACAGTAACTCTGATAACCAAACCACATAAAGATCCAACAAAGAAAGAGAATTACAGACCAATATCCCTTATGAATATAGATGTAAAAATACTTAGTAAAATACTTACAAACCAAATTCAAGAACATTTCAAATAGAACATTCACCATGATCAAATAGGTTTTATCCTAGAGATGCAGGGATGGTTCAACATGTGAAAATCAATATATTTAATTTACCATATAAACAAATTGAAATTAAAAAAAACCTATATGATCGTCTCATTAGATACAGAAAAGGCCTCTGAGGAAATCTAACATTCCTTCTTGATAAAAGTCTTGATGAGATTGGAGATACAAGGGACACACCTAAACATAATAAAGGCGATATACAGCAAACCAATAGACAACATCAAATTAAATGGAGAGAAACTCAAAACATCAAATTGCACTAAATTCAGGAACAGGACAAAGCTGTCCACTCTCTCCATATCTTTTTAATATAGTTCTTGAAGTTCTAACTAGAGCAATAAGGCAACTAAAGGAGATTAAGGGGATACAAATTAGAAAGGAAGAAGTCAAAGTATCATTATTCACAGATGATATGACAGTATACATAATTGACTTAAAACATTCCACCAAGGAACTCCTACAGCTGATAAACACCTTCAGTGATGTAGCTAGATACAAGATTATCCCCAAAAAGCCTGTAGCCCTCCTATATACAAACAATAAATGGGCTGAGAAAGAGATCAGGAAAAATAACACCTTTCACAAATAGCCTCAAATAAAATCAGATGTCTTGGTGTAACTCTAAGTAAGCAAGTGAAAGACTTGCATGATAAAAACTTCAAGTCTTTGAAGGAAGAAAATGAAGAATATACCAGAAGGTGGAAATATCTCCCATGCTCATGGTTCCTAGGATTAACATAGTAAAAATGACCATCCTACCAAAAGCAATCTACAGATTCAATGCACTCTCCATCAAAATCCCAACACAATTCTGTACAGACCTTGAAAGAACAATTCTCAACTTCATAAGGAAGAACAAAAAACCCAGAAGAGCTAACACAATCCTGAACAATTAAAGAACTGCTGGTGGTAACACCATCCCTGATTTCAAATTGTACTTAGAGCTACAGTGTGGAGGCCCACAAAGGTTCCTAGTGAGATCAGAGCTTGCTTTACCCAGCAGAGCTGCATTAGAGGATGGCTTGACCACATGCATGGTTATGAAGTGAATGAAAGGGTCTATAATTGGCTGTGCTAGGGAGAGGTCTTTTGCTCCACCCCTTGGCATTCATATAAAAAGCCCTTTAGAAGAGACACTGAAGAGGCTCATGGATTAGGATCCAGGCCCTCCCAAGGCTATCCTGTGTTTCTGTAACTCTTTCCCCTCTATCCTCTATCTAAATCTCTTATCCCTATCTCCTCAAGAGTACCCTTGGGGGGAGGGAATTGGGAGCTGGTCCCTCATACTATAGTAATAAAACCATATGACATTGACATAAAAACAGATAGTTTGACTGGTGGAAGGATTGAAGTCAAATTGCAGACACAGACTTAAATCCACGCCCATTTGGACACCTGATTTTTGATGAAGAAACCAGAAATATACAATGAAAAAAAAAGACAGCATCTTCAACAAATGGTGCTGGTCAAACTGAATGTCTGCATGTAGAATAATTCAAACAGATCCATATTTATCATCCTGCACAAAACTCTAGTCCAAGCAGATCAAATACCTCGACATAAAACCAGATACCTTGAATGTGATAGAAGAGAAAGTGGGAAATGATGTCGAGTACACTGGTGCAGAAGATAACTTTCTGAACAAAACACCAATAGTGCAGGCACCAAGATCAACAATTAATAAATGGGACTGCATGAAACTGAAAACTTTCTGTAAGGCAAAGGACACTGTCATTTGGACAAAGAGGCAGTCTACAGAATGGGGAAAGATTTTTTTTTTAGTAATTCCACATCTGATAGAGGATGAATATCTAAACTATATAAAGAACTCAAGAAACTAGATATAAAAAAAAAAAAAAACAAGAAATAACCCAATTGAAAATGGGGTGCAGATCTAAACAGAGGATTCTCAATTATAAGAATTCCCAGTGACTGAGAAATGTTTAAAGAAATGATCAATATCCTTAGCCATCAGGGAAATGCAAATCAAAATGACTATGAGATTCCACCTTACATTCTAGATGGCTAAGATCAATAACACAAGTGACACCTCATGCTGGTGGATATGGAGCAAGGGGAACACTCATCCATTGCTGGTGAGAATGCAAACTTGTACAGCCACTATGGAAATCAATATGGTGATTTCTCAGAAAAAAAAATGGAAGTCAATATAACCATACCACTCCTTTGGATGTATACCCAAAGGACACACCATCCTCTTACAAGGACACTTGCTCATGTATGTTCACTTGCAGCTTTATTCATAATTCCTGGGAACTGGAAACCATTTAGGTGTTTCTTAACAGAAAAATAGTGTTACATTTACACAACAGAGTGTTGTTCAGCTATTAAAAAAATGACATCATAAATTTGCAGATAAATGGATGGAAGTAAAAAAGTCATTCTGAGTGAGGTAGCCCAGACCCAGAAAAACAAATACCTTATGTATTCACTTATAAGTAGGTGTTAACTGTTAAGCAAATGATACCAAGCTACAATCCGCAGACAAAGAGGTTAGGTAAAGAGGAGGGTTCTGGGATAGGGGAATGTATGGATCTCTCTGGGACAGGGAAATAGAGTAGATTTTACAGGTGGGGTCAAGGTGGGTAGGGATGGGCACAGGAGGAATCGGGGAGTAGGGAGATGAGATGGAAGGAGAGAATGTGAGGGGAGATGGCTGGAATCATGGGGTTGTGTGGAAACTGTTAGCGCCATGCATTTACATGCAAATTTCATTTTTCCTAATAGCAAAATAATACTTCACTATTTAAATGCACCTTTTTTTAAATTTAATTTAATTTTATTTTACAATATAATTTAATTCTACATATCAACCACAGATTCCCTTGTTCTCCCCCCTCCCGCCCCCCCTCCCCTTCCCCCCAGGCCACCCCCCATTCCCATCTCCTCCAGGGCAAAGACTCCCCTGAGGATTGAGATCAACCTGGTAGACTCAGTCCAGGCAGGTCCAGTCCCCTCCTCCCAGGCTGAGCCAAGCCTCCCTGCATAAGCCCCAGGTTTCAAACAGCCAGCTCATGCACTGAGCACAGGACCCGGTCCCACTGCCTGGATGCCTCCCAAACAGATCAAGCCAATCGACTGTCTCACCCATTCAGAAGGCCTGATCCAGTTGGGGACCCCTCAGCCATTGGTTCATAGTTCATGTGTTTCCATTCGTTTGGCTATTTGTCCCTGTGCTTTATCCAACCTTTGTCTCAACAATTCTCGCTCATATAAACCCTCCTCCTTCTCGCCAATTGGACTCCTGGAGTTCCACCCGGGGCCTGGCCATGGATCTCTGCATCCAGTTCCCTCAGTCATTGGATGGGGTTTCTAGTATGACAATTAGGGTGTTTGGCCATCCTATCACCAGAGTAGGTCAGTTCGGGCTGTCTCTCGACCATTGCCAGCAGTCTATTGTGGGGGCATCTTTGTGGATTTCTGTGGGCCTCTCTAGCATGTGGTACATATACACAATGGAATACTACTCAGCAGAGAAAAACAATGACATCATGAGGTTTGCAGGCAAATGGATGAATCTAGAAAAAATCATCCTGAGTGAGGTAACCCAGACTCAGAAAGACAAACATGGTATGTACTCACTCATAGGAGGATACTAGATGTGGAACAAGGATGACTGGACTGCTACTCACAAGACCAAGGAGGCTACCTGGAAAACAGGACCCCAAGAAAGACACAAAGATCACCCAATGACGGAAATGGATGAGATCTACATGAACAGCCTGGACGTGGGTGGGGGTAATGAAGGGCGAGGGTCGAGGGAAAGAGAGCTTGGGGGAGTGGGAGATCCCAACTGGATCAAGAACAGAGAGGGAAAACAAGGAATAGGAGACCATGTTAAAGGAAGACCACATGAGAATAGGAACAAGTAAATGCACCTAATTTTTATTATCCATTCATTAGTTGATGGACAACTATGTGGTTTCTGATTTCTGGATACTCATGAATAGAGCAGAAATGAACATGTATGAGTAAGTATCTCTGGAGTCAGATATAGAGCCCTTTTGCTATATACCCAAAAGTGACATAACTGGACCACGAGGTCGAAAATTTCTTAGCTTCCTCAGAAATCTCCACCATTATTTCCACAGTGGCTAAACCAGTTTTCACTCCCGTCAACAGTGAATAAGTGTTCCCCTTTCCCTGCATCCTTGTCAGCATGTGTGGTCACTTGTTTTTATTTATCTTGGCCCTTCTGACTGGGGTGAGGTGAAATTTCAAAGTAGTTTTAACTTGAACTTTCTTTATGGCTAAGGATGTTAAGCATTTCTTTAAGTGTTTCTTGTCAATTTGTTTCATCCTATGATATTCTCCGCTCAGTTCTGTACCTGGATTGTTTGTTCTGTGTTTTCTTTTTTCTTTTTCTTTTTTTTTTTTTCACTATAAGTTGAAACTAGAATAGGAATCTCTAGTGCAAAACTCTCAGTGAGGGTTTCACAGATATCTGAGACTGGGGAAATGGCATTGCCAGTAAGTACTTCTTGCACAAGCATATGGACCTAAGGTTGGATCCCAACACTCATGTAAAAGGCCAAAAGCTTGTGTGACAGCGTGTACCTCTTATTCCAGTATGACCCAAACCAACAGAGACTTCAAATAGTGAGATAGAAGTTCTTGGAAGTTTAAATATGATGAGAGCAGAAATATTTACACTAAATAAGGTATTTTTTAAGTATATTAATTATGATGGCATAATTATCATGACTTTCTCTGGGAAGTAAGCATTGATGACTGCAAGTGAGCACTATTAGTAGAATTGGTGACTGTCACTTTAAACAAATTATTTAAACCCTCAGGACTCTAACTGCTCTTAAAGAGACAATTGATGATTGAAACTTTAATATATAGGTTTTGGTAACGTTAGTCGCATAATTGAAAAGGAAAACTAAAAGAAAAGAAATATAAAATTAATATGAATGTGTTATGATTATAGCATATATATTATTCAGGATGATAACTACAGGTTATAATGAGGGAAACTAAAATGTTAATTTGAAATTGACCTCTTTTTCTTTTTTAATTTGGTGATTACAGTCTTTAAATTTTTCTAAGTCAATCATCAGGAGTAAAGATAATAGCTAGTGTTGCCCAGATGGGTGGGAAAGGGAACTTTTTTTTTCAGGACAGGGTTTCTCTATGTAGTTTTGGTGCCTATCCTGGATCTCGCTCTGTAGACCAGGCTGGCCTTGAGCTCACAGAGATCTGCCTGGCTCTGAGTGCTGGGATTAAAGGTGTCCACCACCACCGCCCAGCGAAAGGGAACTTTTGTACACTTTTGCTGAAACTGTCAACTAGTGTAGCCATTTTGGAAGTCAATCTGGCATTTTTCTCAAAAAAAACTGTAAATAGAATTTCCATATGACCCAGATATACCACTCCTGGGTATACACTCAACAGACTCTATCCTACCATAGAAACATTTGCACATCCATGCCCATTGCTGCCCTATTTACAATAGGTAAGGTATAGAATCAACTTAGATGTCCATCAGGAGATTGCTGGGTTAGAAAAATATAGCACATACACTCAATGGAATATTACTCAGTTCTAAAGAAAAATTAAACCATGAAATTTGTATGTAAATGGGTGGAAATGGAAACAATTATCCAGTGAGGAAATCCAGGCAGAGAAAGGCAAATGCTCTGTGCTCTCTCTCATATGTGGATCATAACTTCAGGTCTAGTGTTTTCTGTATTTCACTTGGAACACAAGTAGAAACTGGGAAGCAGAGAATGGCCTATTTGTAGGAAGGTGGACACATCAGTGATGGGGGATGTTATAGTAAAATGAAGCTACTGAGGTGGAACACTGGGGGCCAAAACATTTAAGTAGGAAGGAGAGTGGGAGAATGGGGGAACTAAGAGGCATAGTGGAAGTCTAACCCAAAGAAAAGGGCACAAAAAGGTACACAGAAGCCTACCATCTTAAAATCCAAGTTAAAATACAATTAAGTTGATTGATGGTATAATATGTGAAAAGAAATAGGGAGAAAATGGAGGATTAAAGATTAGGCAGGGATGGGAGTGGGAGATGAGGAGAAAAAGTGATAATGGGTGGGTTAATTAAAACTAAAAATCTATGTAAGACCCACTAGTTAGTAGCTAATTTAAACAACAACAACAACAACAACTTTTAGAGTTCAAACAGAATTACCTAGCATGGTTAGACAATGTTTCCCTTAGGTTTATTCAATAACATTTTATTGGTTCAATAATATTTAATTAATTCAATGTAAAGAAAATCTATATAAAATCAAATTTCTTTGTATGTATAAATGTATTAAATTCTCAAAAATAAAAATTTCAAAAAAATTGTCTAGTCCATAGACATTATACACTGAAGTTTAGAATCAGTTATCTTATCACATCTAAATATGCCAAGTCCTTCAATTCAAATTGTTCTTTAATTTAGTTACTTAGATGGAGCATTTTATCCTTAGTATCTATGGCAAGTACTACATTGTTTGTCCATAGTCAGTGGCCTGAATTCTGGACATACTGCTTAAATGCAACCTCTGGTTCTCTTTATCTCCAACATCCTTAAAAATAATAAGAATATCTAGAATTTGTTTAGAAAAGGTATCCAGTCATTATAACCACAAATCATTTATGCCCTTATGACTTTAAGTTGCCTTCATAATAACACCATGAAAAGGCCAAGAAAAAATTATGTTCTTTTGTCTGGTGAATCTACACTTCCTGATTGAGCTTCTACCATGCTGTTTATTGTCCTACTGATGCAAAGAAATCAGGGTGGTTTACCCACACCCATTGGTCCGTACTTATTCCATAACAAATTGGCATTGACCACAAAAATGATTGCAGCTTAAAATATACAGTCTATATGCTGAGAATACAAATATATTTATACAATAAATTGTGTATTAACTTAAAACACCATTAAAGTCATTTTAAATAATCATATTCTTTCCATGTGGTGTCAGTTAGCAGGAGGAAGAGAAGAAGAGAAATGATAGGAATTAAAGAATCTGGCTCTTGAGTTCAGAGCCAGACAAATTCATCATAAAAGAATCAAATACGTCCTTGCCTTGTGTTGAGGTTACATATCCATCAAATGAAGCAAATCAAACTTGACTAATGACTTCATTTACAAAGTGTATTGTTGAAAAATGAGAAATGTCTTCAAGAGTCAGAGAGGCCATAGGCATTTTTTTTGTACCCACTGGATGGGACTTTTTTAATTTTTATTTTTTAAATTACACTCATGATATTCATTAATTAATTACACTCATGATATTAATCACATTTGTGGTATTCATAGATTACATTCGCAGTATTCATTCAAATATATATATATATATTTTAAATGCCCAATGTGATTTATTGAAGGAGGGAGGAGGTCATAAATACAGGCTTACAGCACAATGGGAGAACCCGGAGGAGGGCAGAAGTTCGATACTGATGTTTTACAATCTTGCATCTAAGCCGTTAACACCCATTATTCAGGATACACAGACAAGGAACTTCCCTTAAGCATTCAGGAGGGTGGAACTTGGTAGGGAATTAGCATAGGGAGGATATCAAGGTCAAGGTCCGCAAGCAAGGCAACAGTTACCCAATACGGGGGCCAGGAACCTACAGGTCCCTCTTTTATTAAAAAATGAGCTTCTGACTTGTGTTGCGTGGGACGTCAGCAGGTCACCTTACCCATCATGGAAATGCCTGCCCAGGCCACACAGGTGCTCTGTCTTGGGTTGGTGAGTGCCCCCCAGGGATTACTCGTCTCTGAATACTCATTATCATACAGGCTCAATCGTATGTGAACTGCAGAGTTAAATGCTGCCAAAGATCTCAAAGTGGCACTGGGCTTGCGATCTGTGTGTTTGACACAGAAAAGACCAACAGAGGTCCTATCTCACCCATAGCCAGTAGGCTAAAGGCAACTGAGCCATTCCCTTCCTTAACGAGCCTTACTGCAAATTGGAGTCCTTGTAAGATGGTATCCCAAAAGCAACTGGAACTTGAGTTTATAAATTTATAATTTTCAAAGCCAATCGAGATGTATATAACTACTGAATTAAATTTATCATGCCCAATAGAATGGAAGATTAACTAACTGTGGTAGCTACTTTTGTTACCCTGGTCTCCACTGTGCTAGCTGTAGTAAGCAATTATGAAATGGTAATCCCAGAAACAGTAGCAGCGGTGGCCGCCATTGTTGTAACAACAACAGCGGAAGCAGCAATGTCAAATTCTCTTCTGGAGCATGTGGACATCTACATTTAAATGTATGAAAGTGTTCAGATTAATTGCATTCTGCAAAGACTCCATTATTGTCTTCTAAATGAATTAATATTCAAAATATATTTTACTTTATTTTTTAAGTATTCAAAGTATATTTCTAAATTATATCTTTCTTTCCCTCCTCTGGACATTGGAATAGATATAGTTGTACCTATAGAAACATTAAAACAATGTAAACAGGTAACTTTTGGTAAAAATAAAGAACATGAGTCTTCTATAAGACATCTCTAATTTTAATAAGAAGGCTATGTTTTCTAAAAACATTCTCCCAACTAGTTAATTGATATCTGAAATTACAAGAAATAAAGCAAGATTCTAAATCATCATCAAAGATGACATTTAAAATGGATATACAATTTCTTTGGGCTATGTTATTCTGTTTTATGTCAATACACTAGCACACAAGTCTGGAAACGTCATACAATTTAACTGATTTCTGACGCTTGAGGAATCATTTAATAATTTCTCCTGCCTGAAGAAAAGTGAATGAATGAGGAAACTACCCTGTCCCCCCACCCCCGACAAAATAATCTACTCAATTTTTATTTAGGAAAAAAAAATCTTGTTACTCTAAAGAAGATAGTCACATAATATTTATTGTTTTTTATTTTTATTATTTTAAATTTCCAAATAAATGAGAACAAGATTGTGTTTGATGATGTGATGGCTATTTTGGTTATCAACTGGGTACACTGGGAATTAACCAAAACCCAGGCAATGGGTATACCTATGAGGCATTTTTGTCCTTAGGTAAATTATTTGAAGTGGGAGGTTTTTAATCTGAATCTTTTGAGGTGGCAATACCCACCTTTAATCTGGACCACACCTTCTGATGGCAGCCTATGTACAGGACATGGAAGAATTAAGCTTGATCTATTTGCCTGCTTGCTCTTGCTCCTGCTGGCCATTCCCTCCAAGGCATTGGAGCTCACTTCTTTGGGATTCTGGTATATACTGAAGACTATTTGAGACATCCAGCCTCGTGTACTGATAAGTACTGGATTCTATTGGTAGATAGCCATTGTCGGACTAGCTGGACCACAGCCTATAAGTCATTTAAGTCATTCTGATAAATACACCCCCTCTCTTTATATATATATATATATATAGTTATAGTTGTAGTTATAGTTATATAGTTATAGTATATCATTTCTATTTCTCTAGAGAACCCTGAGTGATACAAATTAATTCTAAGAAAGCTTGAATGTTCATGTTTCTGTTTATCAAATAAGTAAACTCTACAAAGTTCAAAGTCATGTAGATATTTAATAAATGTCAAATACATAAATTTAAAACCTCAAATGCATGTGGAATTACATAGTTCATCTCTAGTATTAAAGGCAACTTGAAAACAGCCAGAATTAGCAATATTTGTGAATATTAATCAACTTGAATCTTAGGTTACATATAGCATTTAAGACAAAGAGAATGGCATATTTTGTATGTCTATTTATTCAAAGGAAGATTTATGAAAGCAAATGCTGCTCTCATGATTTCCTTTAAGAACTTATTAACTCCTTAGATCCAGTAAATGATATACCATAAACCACCCGTCAGTTGAAACAGTGGTAAAAATCACATACTGATGCCCTGGAACAATGTAAGCAAATTTCAAATACAAGATCTCTAGTTTGCTTTAATGACCATGGATCATATACTTTAAACATTCTGACATTAACTACATTCATTAAAGGAGATGTCCAGACACTTTTTTCTACCCTTTATAATTTTATTACTACACAGAGGAACATTGCCTGACCATAAAAAGATCTAGATTAAGTCAAAGCCATGACCAAGTTATGACATCCGGGTATAATTACTTTTTTTGCAGTGTAAAAACAAGCAATGCTGAATTTAAAACATTAGTACTAGAGTAGTCTTTTATAGCTCTTAGATTCTATGAGTAGTTTGAAGGAAAATGGCTGACATATGTCATATATTTGAATACTTGACCTCCAATGGGTGAGACTTTTTAGAAAGATTAGGAGGTGTGACCTCGTCAGAGAAGGTGTGTCACTGGAGGGGTGGACTTTGAGTATTCAAAAGTTCACATCATTCTTAGTTAGCTCTCTCTGCCTGGTACTTATGGATAAGATGTAAGCTCTCAGCTTCTGCTCTAGTCTTACAACTGCCTGCCACCATGCTCCCCACCATGATAGTCATAGACTCACCCTCTGGAACTGTAATCTACAAATAAACATGTTCTTCTATAAGCTGTTGCAGCCAGAAGTTTTACCATGTTCCACAGCCCCTCGATCCCAATAAACACATAGAGGCTTATATTAATTAAAAACTGGGCTATGGCTCAGGCTTATTGCTAACTAGTCTTTTATCTTAAATTAACCCATTTCTATTCATCTATGTATCATCATATGTCTCATGGCTTTACTTGTGTTCCATTACAGCTTGTTCCCCTGGCAGCTGGCAGAGTCTCCCCTGACTCTGCTTTTTTCTCCCTGTATCTTCGATTGGACTTCCTACCTGGATATAACCTGTCTTGCCATAGGCCAGGGCAGAGTCTTTATTAACCAATCATAGCAACACATATTCACAACATACAGAAAGACTATCCCACAGTACTTCTCCTTTTCTGCCTAATCAAAAAGGAAGGTTTTCATTTTAACATAGTAAAATACATATAACAAAACAATTATCAAGAAAGAATTAGAGTTACAATATCTAGCCCATTTGTATTTGTCAAAATTAAAGAGAATATCTTATCATCTATCCTACCTTCATGAGTCTAAATTGTTTTAGACCTTTTTACACCTAATTTATCTTTTATTATAACTAAGGAAAACTATAACTATTTAGTCTTGAACTCCATCAAAGACCCCGAAAGTATATAACATTACCTAAGTAAACAGGAAGTACATTATAAGCAACTTCCAAAATTCTAGAAATGACAGAGAAATCTGGCTGCCTGGACCAGAAAGTTCCTCTGTAACGTTGGGTATCTGTCTTCAGCCTACAGGCCTCTGGCATACTTTTCTGCGAAGCAGGAAATTTGAAGGACTGATCTTCCTATTGGCAAAGTTCATCAGTCACTTTCCTCTGTATCCTGCAAAATGTCTGGCAGTTTCTTCTGTGAAACAGGAACCTGAAGGACAATCCTGCCTTGTTTTGGCAAAGTTCAGTGGTCACCTTCCTGTGGGTCCTACATGTCCAGTTTATCAAGCAATCCAAGCAAGAGCAGTTTCATGCCCAAGTGGCTAACATTTTCCACATTGTAAGTGAACTCCATAACGAGTTTCTTTGATGCCCATTATCCTCTTTGAAGTAATTGGTGCTGCCAGAAGAGATGTGCCTCACTGTCCAGAACAGTCTAAGTTCTTAAAACATTTTAAATGCCATGTTCTGTAGGTCTCTGAAGTGTTTGAAGACCATCTATCTATATGAAATATAACTCTGTATATGTAGAGATACTAACTAACATGACTATAAGCTTGACTATTAAGATTACTATTAAGTTGTATTTTTAATTATATATTACATTTTAAGTGAGCTGTATAAACTTAATATCCTAAACAGGAGTAGAAATATACATACAGAATAGCAAAATTGACCTTAAATTTATATTAATAAACCAAAATCCACACCAATGTAAAGTATTTTGAGATTAACAGCTGTTTTGTTAGATTAAAGTAGATTTAATAATCTACCTTTTTTCATCATTTCTATATCATACATCCCTTTAAATAAAAAACATTCATAAATAATGTTTTGGGAATTTGACATAACTTTCTATACTATTTCCTGATAATTGAGAACTCTGGCAATCTTATGGGAATCCTGAGAAAATTTAGGCTTATGGTTAAGACCTGATTGGAGTCATCTGTGAGGTTGTACCATCTCAGCCAGCTGTCTTGAAGCTGTTCTAGATGTTGGATCATCAGGGCCATCAGTCCCATTGGAGACATCTCAGGGAGTCTTCCTTGATGGAACCATATTAACTTGGAAGGAATTCATATCTTCTCATCTTCTGTGGAAATAAAAGCAGAAACTCTTTTTCCAAAGCAACATAACCTTAAGTGCAAATTTTGAAGTCAACATACCTTTAAGATATATACGTTGGTTCAACTTAGCAGTCCCTACAACCAAATGTCTCTCTGCAGTTAAAAATCCCGAAGACAACACAATATACAATATCCAGACTCTCTGTGTATTTTCCATCTTTATGTGGCTTTTAAAAAAATCTATTTATTTTTAAGGACTTTCTCTATCTCTTTTCTTTTTATCCCAAGCCTATGTATATTTTAAAACATAGTGTAACCCATTTAGAGTTTTTTTTCCCATCTGAATCTGTTTTATTGTGTATCTTTAATTCTTTTCTGAACCAGAAAGTTTTTAAGCTGCTAAGCTTCCTGGCTAGGACTGAAGCAGCAGGTCCTGGTTGATGCCTCTGCCCCATTCAGCTTTTCAACATGGTGGAGGTAGGTTTACCACCAATGCTGAGAAGCAGTAGGTCTATTCTGCCATCAAGCAGCTTGCAACATGTTCCCCACAAACCCTATTTAAGTGCTCTGTAGCAGGACCTCTTGAAAGAGCCATCAGTACCTCAGTACCACCAGCATAAACCAGGAAGTTGTCTCTTAAAGGAGCCATGCATCTGTTAGCCTCTAGCAGCAGAGCCTATCTGAAAAAATGCCGATAGCAAGAAGCTACATTTGACTCAATTTTTTGTGGGTCTAGAATTCCTTTTTAAGCTTTTGTCAGGTTGTATGCAGAAATTCTGGCCCCCATTGGAACACCAGATGCAGCTGGAAGTTTTCCTGGGTTCTGCAGCTGCTTGGCCCCAAATAAATACATGTAGGCTTATATTAATTACAAACTTCTTGGTCTATGGCTCAGGCTTATTGCTAAGAAGGTCTTTTATTTTAAATAAACCCATTTCTATTCATCTATGTATTGCCATGTATCTTGTGGCTTTACCTGTGTTCCATTACATCTTGTTCCCCTGGTGGCTTGCAGAGTCTCCCCTGACTCTTCCTTTCTTCTCCCTGTATCTATGCTTGGATTTGCTGCCTGGCTATAACCTGTCTTGCCATTGGCCAAGGTATCTTCTTTATTAACCAATGATAGCAACACATAATCACAGCATACAGAAAGACCATCCCACATTAAGCTACCTTGGTTGTATTGTCTTACCTGTAATAGAAAAGTAAATAAGACAATGAGTCAATGAATTAGAATTAAATATTTTTGAAGATCCACTGAGAACCATGTATAAAGTAAATATACTTTAAGACCAAAAGATTAAAAAAATATGTTAAAATTCTTGAAAAATCTTCACTAATATAGAATCTATGTAATAAATTTTGCCACTGCCTCTATATGTATCTTCCACAGGTTGAGAAATGAGGAAAAGTAGACTCTCATATTCATTTCCTTTTCTTTAAAAATGCTAGTTAATGCATTATTAATTGGGCATAGGACCTGGCAAATAGTCATTAATAAAAAGAAATAATAATGAAAACTTGCTATTTTTTATATGGCAAAGTTCCCCCAGAGTTTGGTAAAGGGTAGAACGATCATTCAAAACAAAAGGCTTATTCAAGTATGTAAGGGATCCAAGCTTTACAGAAAGACACTTACTTATTCCTTCATGTTTATTGTCAGGATTGAGACATGGGAGTTTTAGCCTTCATGTTTATAAATGAAACAATAAGAAGTTTGATTCATTTGTCATTTTTTTGGTACAAATCACATATATCATAAGTTACATTTTCTCTCTTGTATTTTTAGAAATGTTTGTGTTTAATTTTATATATCCTTGTCTTTATGAATGATATTTTAAAATAATACTTTATCATTCTGAGAATTTTAAATATTTTATAATTTTATAATCATATTCTCTCTCCACCAACTCTTCCCAGATCCACCCTCACTTCATTCTCACTCAATTTCATATTATTATTTTTTTAAAAAATAAAAAATTAAAGTCCAATTAGTGTTTCCCAAATACTCTTGAGTGTAAGGCCATCCCTGGAAAGTGGTTGAGTACCGTTAGTTACACACTTTAAGAAAACTATTCCCTCTCTCCTAACAGCTATCAATATTAATAGCTATTTGGCTGTGGATGGGACTTTGTGCCCACTCCCCACCCCACACTGGGATTGAGCTTGCATGTAAGTAGCATGGAGCCATACAGAAAGAGTTTTTTCAAACTATTAGTTATATTTTATGCCCATAATAATTCATAATGTCACTTAGTCTACTTGTAAAGGCAGGGATTATCATTTTAATTTCTAGGTTACATTTGACCACAATTTATGTATTGGTTTATAGTGTGTGATAAGATGGAAACCATGGCTTGAAGCTTCATTATACTGAAAAACCAAATACCTGTGCAGAGATGAGGGCTAGAAGTTAAAAAGCTTAGACTCTGATGAACAGCTGGCCATAAACAAATATTAGACAAGATTAAAGGAAGTTCTACTAAGATTACTCTAATTATATGTTGAGTTCTACACATATGGAATATAGGTCTTTATATCCATGTCAATGAGTTCATAGTTTAAATCTATACACTATTCATTGCAGCTAAATATAATCAATATGCTTGGTATTATGAAATCTTTATGCAAAGACAATATACTTAGTTTTATATTGGAGAAGAGAACATAACAAAAAGCAAGCCATATTGCTATCCATTGTGACTTAGAGTTCATAGATTGCTGGAAGAAAGAGTTGAGATGAACTCCTCCTCATATAAGCCCATCTGTATCACATCTGTCTGGTAAAACACTATGTCCTGAGAAGAAAGACTCCAAAAACTGACAGGCAGGACACCAGGGCCAAATAGACAGAGTCAGCCTTTGCTCTGCTCTATGTATCACCACTGAATATCACTTAAAAAACCTCAAAAGCAGCAGAAAATCAGCATGAAGCAACAGATTCAGGGACCATCCAGAGCAGCCAGTACTGGAAATAAAGGCCATGGATGAATTTTAAAAAGCGCTAAGACAAACTTGTGCACCCAGGTGTACTTATGGCAGTGTTTCCTGAGGAGAGTGGCACTGTATTTAATCTCAAATGTGCCAGTGAGAGTATCAGCACACTAATGCTGAAATTTATTAAGATACATAGAATGATGAGTTTTCATCCTGTCACAAGAGCAAATTTGATTTTAACAAACTATTAGGTATTTGCTCAGAGACAGCCAGCAATAAATTAAATTTTAGGATCACAGCACATCTGGGCTTTGATATTAAATGTGGGGATCCTGTGGTCTTGATATGAGCTAAGTTGCTGAATTCATGATCATCAGAGGAGATGGTTTCTTAGTTTACCTGTAAGTGGCTTAAGCAGTGAGAATTAATCAAGACTACTGAAATTACTCTTGAGTTTCAGGGGAATTCACTGAGACAACTAATGAATACTGAGATACTTAAAATGAAAGTCTTCTGTTATAGTGAAACAGACTTTAATACAGTTGAGGCTATCAAAGGTCTTAGTAAAGCATGATTAAATAGGTCATATATAATATATACACAAGGAAAATTATCATATCTTAGATATATGTAAGAATTTAGGTGAATATGTCTTTGTACAAAAGATTGAAAGACAAGTCAGGAAGTCAATTTTTGAATTTGAAGATTTTGATGAGTAAATGCATAAAAGGGAAAAGTAAGTAGCATGCTTGATGAATAATAAGAGCATTTGGAGGGTCATTACTCATAGGTGAGCAGTGGGTGGGGATTACACTACTGGTCCAAGTGGGTAGAGTCCAAGGATGTCTCTAAGCTTCCTACTGGACAGAATCCTACAACCTCTTCCCTATTCATAGACATCAGTGAAGTTTCCTCCCTCTAATATAATATGCCAGCTCACCACTGGGACAGTTATAATAGTTAAATAATTGTACTGCTTCAGTGTGTCAGGAACTTGTCCTCTGTTGGCCCATGGCCATGTGTTTGCAGCTGAGTTGGGATATATCCAGTTCTCTGATGTCATACCCATGTCTACTCTCTGGCTACCTCTGTCATCAATTATTTCAGTCTAGCTTCACTTGTAAGGCTTCTCTGATACAGGGATGCCTGGATAAAATATCCATGGGAGATATTGTCGACATTGACTCCTGTGGAAGAAAAGTGAAGTCAGCATTAGAAAGTGATAGTTCAGAGATGTCTTGAGTAGGGTTGGGAGGATGACGTACTGATATGTCCTTGCTCATCAATTACTGAAAACAGATTGCTTGGGATGATCACATCACCTTGCGCTAGGTCATCCTCTTTGGTTTACAAAAGTTCTTTATGTCACTGACACATGGCAATGTTTTTATAGTAGTGTTGTAAATGAGAGTGATAAATTCATTTTCCTAAATAGCTATGTCTTAGATATCTTAGTAAATAATGACATTTTCCCAAGAGTGAGTTTAGATTCCCAGCTGAAAAGGTTATGATGACAGTGATAGCAATGCTTTGAGCACCCACTATATCCTTCCTTGTCTTCTTTTTCCTCCCTTAGAGGTGAATCGCATCCGATAGTACCTGCATGACATCTACCCTACAACCTTTTTCTTCAAGGAAGGGGCAATCATTTGAAAATACTAATGTCAAATGTATAATTTTATCCTTTAATATTTCCTCATACCTCCAATATTCCTGAATCTATCCCTTCCTTCCTTCCTTCCTTCCTTCCTTCCTTCCTTCCTTCCTCCCTCCCTTCCTTCCTCCTTCCCTTCCTTCCTCCCTCCCTTTCTTCCTCCCTTCCTCCCTCCCTCCCTCCCTCCCTCCATCCTTCTTGCTTTCTTTCTTTCTTCATTTCTGTTTCAAGTACTTGCTGGGGGAAAAACAGCTTCTGACATTTAGAAAATGACCTGGCACCTGCACACCCACAGCTGATCATATTACTCTATAACAAAATCTCAACAATTTTACACAATACTACCAGAGAATATTACACTGAAACTATGATAAAATAAGTAAAAACTAGGCCACTTCATCGTTTTTTGAAACAGAAGTTAAAAAAAGAGGGAAAAAGTCACTGTGATGCCTACTAAACAAAAAAGATTTCCCTTTCTGTCCTAAAGGACTGGTTGTTGTTTTTTTCACAGAGTGGCTTATCATCACATAGTCTACTCTCTGAGTGTATGAGACTTATCAAAATGCACTAGCACACACCAACCTTCCTGCTAATACACCCACTTCCTTCAGGCTTCCCCAAACACTCCTTCAAATAGAATTCCAAACCCAGTAACACATTCTTCATGGCCCCTTTTTACTTAAATACAGCATGAACCCCCATGGTCTATAAACGCCTTTATTGTGCTGAGTTACAAACCAGCCTTCTTCAGTATTGGCATCCTCCTGAAAGTTTTGGCCAAAAATAATTGTCAATGAATAGATTGCTAATTTTCACTAATGCTAAAAGTTTAAGTGATAATATGATTCTAAAAGAAGAAGCATTTCATATAACAGAAATATCACTGATGTTATACTCAGAAAATCCTGCTGGACATTATTTTTCTCATGTGTATTAGCTCAGATAATTTTTGTCAAAATCCTAATTTTCTCTAATCATTAGTACTCCTATCTGATTCAAGGCATACTATCATTTGTTGAAATAATACTGTGCACATCTCCATTCAGGTAGCAAATAGTTATTGTCTATGTCTAATTCTATGCTACATACTTGAGATGTAACCTATAGGCAGATGCATGGTTTTAGTTGTGAGAACAAAGATCCAAAAATCTGATGGGGAGTACAAGCATTACTGAAGTAATCACCAATGACACTGTTAGTAAGTAAAAGAAATAAAGAGCACCCACTTCTAAAGAAATTCATCTTTGCTACAGAAAGTAAGGCTAGAAAAGTCTGACCTGGTATCCTATGAATATTTCCAAACAAGTTAACTGGCAAACAGCAAGGTAGTAATGTGTGAATATTCTATGCCAGGGAGAAAGACAAAAAAAAGCCACAGATGCTAAAGTCAAGAAAGTAAGAAGATAGGAGCTGTAGAGATGACTCAGAGGTTAAAAGCAC
The DNA here is from genome assembly GCF_949786415.1 of Peromyscus eremicus. NCBI lineage: Eukaryota > Metazoa > Chordata > Mammalia > Rodentia > Cricetidae > Peromyscus > Peromyscus eremicus. Next base: position 67,060,151 of record NC_081428.1, read on the forward strand.
TGACTGCTCTTCCAGGAGAGTCTGGGTTCAGTTCCCAGCACCCATGCGGTGGCTCACAGCCATATGTAACTCCAGTTCCATGGCACCTGATGCCCTCTTGTGCCCTCTTCTGGCATAGAACACGTGTCAGGAACATATATACATTCAGGCAAACAGAAAATATGTTTATTTATAAAATACACATTTTTTTACAAAAGGAAATAAGATATGATTCAAGATGACACCTAAAATTGCAATAGTCTAAGGCTGAATATGCAGCATGTGTTTAAACAATTGGTCTATATCCTGAGCGCTAGTTCCTAGGAGCTTCTAGGTTCTTTATCATTTTATCAATGTCCTAGTCTCCTTTCTGAATACTAAGATGTATAATCATGGAATTGTCCCCATATTCAATAAATACGTCTTCAGTTCCTGTTAGGATGTCATCTGTGGTTCACAGTTCTATTTAGCTAGTGGTGCAGTTCATTGTTCTTAAAGTCTAGAATGTATGATGCAGACTAGGTATTGAAGAAGCAGTCACTTCCTGACAAGACTGTATGCTAGTGTGTTCTGTAAGCCTTTCATAACCCTGTCTTGGAAAGCAGCTATGACCAATATCTGTCCGATATTTGTGACATTTTTGCTCCAGAGCATCCTAGGGTGGCTTAAATGGCTTCCCACATTCACTGCTGTTTTCTCAGTTCTCTAAATCGATTTTGCATGTGAGAAAAATGACATTATGCTAGATTTGGCTGCATTTCCTATTCCCATGTCCTTCTACCTTCCCATCTGCTCTATCTTCCCCTTCTTCTAGTGATGTAATTTTTAGTGCACTAATGAAATGATAAGCATAAACTTATCAAAATAATCTCCCTTATAGGCTTTAACCAAATACTTGTCATTTATAATCTCTGACATACCTTGCTTTGCTCATTTGGAAATCTCTGGATGGGTTAGTGATTCTTAAATCTGGAGTAAGGCTACATGCATCTGAGCTGAAGTCTGGATTCTTCCAAGCTTCCATACTTTTTTAAAATATATGCAATGACACATCAGTAGGCCAGGGGCTTTCAGGTTCCTTTCCTATTCAGATTTTATTATCTTAAACTATGGGTATATGGTAGATTATAGCTTACTGCATGAAAGTATTTGTTTCCAGTGATCCATGACCAGTTTTTCAGTTCCCTTTCTATGGCTTTTGTTTCAAAAAACTCAGGCTCAGATCATTTGTTTTTCATGAAGTTTGAGAAGTTCTAAGTTTAATGGTCCCTGTATCCGTTTAATGCTGTGATCATTCATTTAATGAAGTTTTATGACGTATTCATAGAGTTACAGAGGAGGGATGGAGACAACAGAGAGAGGTAAAAATCAGTAAAATTATATTCACAATTTGGAGTCATTATTTTGTTTCTGTCTTTGCTCAGGGTTCTTAAACTAGTTACTAGGAAGCAGCTGTTGCCTATACATAATGTGTCTCCTGATGACAGTGACTTTTTCTCTTTTAAAAGCTGAAGAAGGAGATATTTGGAAAAGCTTTCAAAGTAAAATTCCTATTCTGTCTGGCAAGCATCTTAGAAACCCCAGGGATGTGATTTCTCACTCTCATCCTGGCTTGCCTTTTCAGTGTTTCTCTGTACAACTCTTTCCGTACTATCTTGCTTCCCTGGACCTGAGGGCATGATTTTGTTATTCCTACTGCAGACCCAATTCTTTGTGTGAGGATTGTTCTCTTTTTCCTTTTTATTTAGTCTCTGAATTTAATTATGCTAATTCAGGAACCAGTCCATCATCTGATTATCTATGAATAATGTTCTCCTGGGTTCCAAGAAGCTAGTTTAATACTTTAACCAAAATTCATCTTTGAAAACAATACAAATTAAAGATGAGTAATGTCAGCTGAAAGAAAATAAATGAAAAGCAGAAACTGTACATCTTAAAAACTGAAGTTTTAATGTTAGAATCTATGAAACCAAAGTCTGACATCCTGGGATGGGATGAGTCTCAGGAAGAAGCCTAGAGAGAAGACTCTCGCCAATGCCTCACCAATGTCCCAAACTGGATTAAATGTTGCAAATCACCTTTCTTGTAAAAATAGAATCTATGTTTCAAATGAACCATTTCTGAATCTAAAGTTGGTTCGGTTTATAAGAGTCTTCCCATGCTTGAATCACTTTGAGCAGTAAGCTGAGGAGCTCAATATTTGAAGAGAGGCATTTGAAGCAGAGGAGAACATTTCTGCAATGTTGTTTCTAGATTAGAAAGATGAGATGATTCTGGATAAAAAGACAAAGTCTACTCTTTAATTGTTCAAATTAAATGTACTTTCTTTGCCGCGAATCTTAAGGAAAAAAAACCCTTCCCACCCATAATAATGGATATGAATGGTTGATGCAACATACAACATACTTCTGCTCTTCTGAGATTCTATTTCAGTCAAGATACTTGTTTTGAATGGCAAAGGACTCAAAACAATTGGCATAACCTATACTTATTTATAAACTCATATAATAATAAATAGATAGATAAAACTGTCTGCTACCTCAGTAGTTCTGGGGTGCTAGTGTGGAACAAAGGGAGAGGAAGAGGGAAAGACTATGGAGTCCATTCTGTATTGACAAACTACTCCTGAGTACGTGGCTTGCCTTGCAGTGTTGTTGATATGCCCTGTGCCACACCATTGGAGAAAACTGGTTTTCCCTCTCCCAGTAGGTACTAATTACAAATAGCTTTTTGGTTAAGAATGGGACTTTGTGCCTGCTCTCTCTTCTCTGCGCTGGAAGTTTTGTCTGGCTCTAATTTGTACCAGGCTTTTGTTCGTTTTCCATGGCAATCCCTGTGAGTTCATTAGTGCATCAGCCCTGCTGTATCAGGAAAATGCTGTTCCCTTGGAGTCATGGGCCACCTCGGCCTCTTATAATTTTTCTGTCCCCTCTTCCACATAGATCACTGAGCCTTGATTAAATCATTTAGGGATAAGAGCCCCAAGGTCTTTCACTGTCTACTCATTGTTGAGTTATGGGTCTCTGTGTTAAATACCATTTAGTGCGAGAAAAATCTTTGCTGATAAGGTTTGAGAATGCACTGACCCATGGGTATAGAAATATGTGATTAGCAGTCATTTTATTGCTGTTTCTTTAGCAGAATAATAGTGATAGACTTGCACCTAGGGCCCCATGATCTCTCTAGTCTCAGAGTCTTAGCCTCATTAACAGTGTTAGGTGTGAGTTTCATCTTATGGAGTGGGCCTTAAGCCCAATTTTTAAAAGGTAGTTGGTTACACCCATGACCTTTCTGCCACTACTGCACCAATATATCCTGTGGGCAGTCACTGTTGTAGTTCTCAGGACTGGTAACTGTGTGAGATTGATGATTATTCTTCTCCTCTTGCAGTAAGTATAACCTTCCCATATTATTAATACTAGTCAGCAGGGGTAAAAATTCTAGTTGGGCACCAACTCAACTTCTCTATTCTTGGTGACATAAGTAAGTGGTTTCTTCAGCAGTACTACCTTATTATACAGTTATACAGGATAACCAGTGGCATTGCCAATAGGCTGTAATGTTTTGGGAAGTCTGTGGGAAGCCTTTGGCTAAAATGTCAAAAAGATATAGCCCATTCCTGGTTCTTGGGGTTTTACAAGGTAGCGTATGCTGTTTAGCTGAGACATTCTCTTACCCATTATATGCTAACTCCATTTCAAATAATTTTGTATAGATTTAGGAAGATTCTAAATTAGTAGGTTTCTATGTGCCTGTTCAAAAGGCCTTTATTGTTACTTCCCCTCTCCATATTATCTCTTTTACCCTGCTCCCACCCACCCACCCCTATTCCTGGTCCCTTATGAGCTACATAAGCTCTGTAGATATTTGAAAGTTAACATATATATATAAACTTGAAAGATAATGCACATATAAGAGAGAACATGCGATATTCTTTTGGGGCCTGAGTTACCTCACTCAGGATGATTGTTTCTAGCTCCATTCAACTAGCTGTATGGATATTTTCATTATCCATTCACCAGTTGATGGACAGACATAGAGGCTGTTTCCAACTTATATATATATATTTATGGGTAGAACAGCAGCAAACATGGAAGAGCAAATTTGTCTGCAGTAAGATATAGAGTCCTTGATGTGGATGTAGAGTTATGCCCCAAAGTAGTATTAGATAGATCTTGTGGTAGATCTCTTGTGTTCTTAAGGAATCTCCACACTGATTCCACAGTGGCTGTACCAGTCTGCATTACCACTAGCAATGAATAAGTGTTCCTATTTTCTTTCATCACATTTTATTTTTTTCCTTTTATTGAAAACATTTTCCCTTACATAATCTATCCTGATTGTGGTCTCACCTCCCTCTATTTCTCCCAGTTCCTCCCTACCCACCAACCCTTGCATCCATATCTACCCTCTTTCTTTGTCTTACTAGAAAATGGGCTCCCAGGGGATAAGAATATACTATTCTACGCTATACTATACCAAAACTACCACATCAGAGTAGGAAAAAAAACCCCAAATAAATAGAAAGAAAACAGCCCAAGGGAAGGCATAAGAATTAGAGACCCACTTATTGGCACACTCAGGAATCCCATGAAAACACTATACTGGAAGCCATAATATATACACAAAGGACTTGTGGGGTGAAAAGAGAAGAAATAAAAATATATAAGTAAAACGAAATAAAAATAGAAAATAATAGGATAAAAGTTTGATTTTTTTTTTTTTTTTTTTTTTTTTGCTGTCTACTCCCTTGGGGTGTGATTTCTTCTTTTTGTTCTAGAGTTTTCCGGAGCACTGTTAAATTGCTAATATGAGACCTCTCTAAGGTTTTTTTTTTTTTTTTTTTTTTTTTTTGCAAGCACTTAGTGCTATGAATGTGCCTCTTAGAAATGCCCTCTCATAAGTTTTGGCATGCCGTGTATTCATTTTAATTCACTTCTAGAAAGTCTTTAATTTCTCTCTAGTTTCTGTTCGTTCATTAGTTAGTTGTTCAGTTTCCATGAGTTTGTAGAATTTATGCTGTTTCTATTACTGCTGATATCCAGTTTTAATCCGTGGTGGTCTGATAGAATGCAGGAGGGTTGTTTCAAGTTCCTTGCATTTGTTGAGACTTGCTTTGTGTCTGAGTGTGTGGTCAATTTTGGTGTAAGTTCCATGAGAAGAAGGTATATTCTTTTTTTGTGGGGGTGAAATGTTCTGTAAATATCTATAAGGTCCATATGATTTTAATGTCAGTTAGACCCAACATTTTTCTGTTTCATTTTTGTCTAGACAACCTGGATATTGGCAAGAGCTGGATATTGAAGTCTTCCTCTATTATTGTGTGAGAGTGGATATGTGATTTAAGCTGTAGTAGTGTTTCTTTTATTAACTTGGGTACCCTTGTATTTGGTACAGAAGTTTTAAGAATTAAAATGGGCTCTTGGTGATTTTTCTTTTGATGAATATGTAGTGTCCTTCCCATCTCTTCTGATTAGTTTTGATTTAAAGTGTATTTTGTCAGGTATTAAAATGGCTACACCAGCTTGATTCTGAGGTTCATTTGCTTGGAAAATCTTTCCCATTCCTTTTATCCTGAGATGATGACTATCCTTGATATTAAGGTGTGTTTCTTGGATGCAGCAAAAGGATGGATCCAATTTTCACATCCATTTTGTTAGTCTGTGTCTTTTTATTGGGGGGGGGATTGAGGCCATTGATGCTGAGAGATATATCAATGAGTAGTGTTTTTTTATTCCTTTTATTTTGTTGTGGTGTGTGTGTGTGTGTGTGTGTGTGTGTGTGTGTGTGTGTGTGTTTCCCCTCTTTTGATTTGATGGTCTGGATTATTTATTCATTGTATCTTCTTGGGTGCGGTTAATATTGAGTTACATTTTGTAAACAATTATTTTATTTTCAATTACATGACTATGGGGATTGTTGTGGTGAAAAAATAAATGTAGTACCTACAGAGTCCACAAGAGGGCATTGGATCCATAGGCTATTGTGAGCCAAGGATGATTTTAGAAACTAAATTAGAATCCTCCACAAAAAGCATTATGTGTTCTTAACTATTGAACCCTGTGTTCTGGGCCCTTGTGTCACTTGGTAGAGGGATTCATGCCTTCTGACAGTTAAAGATGAAAATCTGAGGAAGTACTGAATCTTTCCTTCAAAGACTACAGCATTAACATTTTATAAACTGTCAATCTTTTCTGATCATCAAGTCCAAAGTTTGTTACAGTTGGGAAGGATCTTAGACATCATCTAATGCAACGGACATAAGCTCAGCTCTTCTCCTGTATAAGACTGATAGAGGCTGTGGATGGTACACAGGGCGGCCGCATCTCATCCTCTTTGGCCTGAGGTCCTTTATCACACATTATCTTAAGCTCTTTTTTCTTCTTGAGAAAATGTCCCTAGAGTTTCAATATATTGTGAGAGCTAAGGATCACTTATTTGAGGAAATCTAGAGATAAATGAAGTATTCTTATACAGCTATGACACAGCTAAAACTTAATCATTTTATAATATTTCCACTAAAAACAATTGAAGTTTTAGCTTACTTACTAACTTACTTACTTACTTACTTACTTACTTACTTACTTTATTTATTTATTTATTTATTTATTTATTTATTTATTTATTTATTTATTTATTTATGGTACTGAGTAACAAATCTAGGGCCTCACACATGGGTAGAGAAATGTTCTAACACCAAGCTACTACCTAGCTACCTTTTCATTTTTTAATTTTAAGACGAGTTCTTATCAATGGACCCATACAATCCCTAGTCTTGCAATCCCCCTGTCTCGGCTTTGTGAACAGCCAGAACTTCAGACCCGTGTCTCTGATCTCGGCTTTATACTTATTCTGTTGTTTCAAAGAATCAATTAGCCTTAGAAAATTTGAGTGATGGCTGTAGATTCAGGGAACTATATATGTATTTGTTGCAGAACCTCCAGTAGAGAAAATACGGGTCGGCATATACTGAACATAACAAGTGTTTGTTTAATGAATCAATGAATGACATTGACTGTGCCTGGTGCGCTGTATTGTTGCTGTTGGCTTTCTGTGAACAAAATGAATATTTCAACCACACGATGGAGCCATTTCACAGTTTTTGAGAAGTGGGACTAAAGAGAAACCCAACTAACACCATAGTTTTTCTTGTAAAGTAATTGAAGTCCAGGGCAGTTAATACTGCTTTCAGAAAACTTAGCTAACATATCACTTTCAATCCCATGTACAAGGTTAACTGGCCACCACTCTGGAATTACTGATGAAGAGCAAGTGTGTGGCTGAAGTGTGAGCCTTTCTTATGTTGGCGGAATGTGGAAAAAGAATGTCTTGATCCAAATCACATGGTGGTAGGTAGACAGCACACTGAAACGCTCTTGGTCACTCTGCACTCTGAATCCAGATGTGTAACATCTGCTGTATAGGTACTGAACTGTGTGACTATAAATATCTCTGAGGGAGGAACAGTCAGAAACGCTAGTTACCCACATTTTTACATTTTCTCGGGTCACAATTAAGTCCATGAACAGGGACTTAAGAGAGAGAACATTGTCTGAAGGAGGTGGGGTGGTAAGGTGTTGGGGAAGGAAGCTATGAATTTCACTCATGTCCTTCCCAGAGCAGATGATTCCCATTTAGTTTGTCTTTCGCATTCAGTAATTCAGAAAGAATGATGAGAATGTTAGCATCCTTATCCAAGGTCCTTAAGTGGACATTCTGTCTCCAAAATACCCAGAGCCTTATTCCCCCACCCACAAATGCTTTCTGTATCTCAAAGCATCTAACTGCACTATCCTGCCTCATCTTTACATAGCTGCTCAGTTGTTTAATATGATATGCATTACTAACAGTCAAATTATTACTTCCTTTTGAAAAGCACAGCGCTCTAGGTGAATTTATCTTATTGTATATTATATTATCGCAAGTGCTTAGGACAGCATACTCACAGGTTTGTGGGTTTCAGGGATAGTCTTTGAGCAACAGTAAAAAGAAACAAACTAACAACAACATCAAGACAAACGAACAAACAAACCCCAAACCAAAAAACAGAGCAGCAGGCAGAGCCCTAGGGAAGTTCAATCTGTTAGGGAAGGCAGCTGGAGGGCAGGAGCCTGTTCTACAATGAGGGTAAAAAAAATGGGGGTTTGAAGGCAGCACACATGTATCAAAAATAAGTGCCATGTTTAGATATGGCCAGTTAATGTATAGACTATCTGCCTAGTGATGCTGTGGTGGTCTTTTTAAAATTGGATTATCAGTTAATTGGACTAGTGCCTTTGTTTGTCTTTAAAAGTGCCTGGTTCCCTAGTTGAACCTATCCAAGATGAGAGTATTCATTGGAGGCTGACAAACATTAATTTGTAATAGAATTGATTATTTTACTCTTTGGTTATATTTTCCTCTGGGTGATTAAGAACAATTAACTTCGTTATTATTAAGACCAGCCAAAGCTAATTAGGTGTTGCTCTTATAGACTCACCTATGAGGAATCTCTTGGATATTTTAAATTTCGTTTACCAGTCGGGTCATGTGCTAGGGTAGATCAGCATCTAGGGCTGTGTGGATTCCCTTGAAAATGCTGAGGACATTTTCTTCCTCTCTGAAGAATGTTCGCTGTTCAGCGTCTCTGTTGTTCTGTGGCATCTGCTACCAAGAGGACAAGTGAGTTATTTCATCTGCAGGACCTTTTCACAGGTATCTTGCAACCACCTGATGATATAAGAATGATCTACCTGACCCAGGTTGTAAGGAGTAAAATGCTGGCAGAATTTTAGCCCCTTTAGACTTATAGATTTTTATAGAAGTCTGGGGTTGTGGTTTGAGTGTGAGGCCCCCCTTTACACTCTCAGATTGAAATGTTTAAGTCAACAGAGAGCGGAACTGTTTGCAAAGGATTAGGAGATGTGGCCTTCTTGAAGTAGGTGTGGACTGGGAGGGTGTGTGTGACAGTGCTGGGCTTTGAGGTTTCAAAAGGCCACATCCGGCCAGTCTCCTGTCTTGCCTACTGGCTGTAGATCAGGATATAGCTCTGAGTTACTCCTCCAGCATCTTGCCTACCTGCCACCATGCTCCCCTGCATGATGATCATGGACTTCTGAAAATGTAAGCAAGCCCCTATTTAAATACTTTATTTTTTAACAGTTGCCTTGATTATGGTGTCTCTTCATAGCAATAGAACAGTAACCAAAACATCTGGGTTTCTGGTAAAAGACTGAAAAAACTTCTGTGTTTGAGGGAGTATAAATATAAATGTCTACAGTCTGAACAGGGCACCATTGACAGTCAAATAAACTATTCTACCTAAGTTCAACCTGAATTTTCCTTTCTCTGTTAAAGGCCAGACCTGTAGGGTATCTTTTATCACTTCTGCTGTGCTGTCTCTCCACTCTCTAATTCTTACTGTGGTTTCCAAACTGTGGGACCCCAGGGAAAGCTCTTTGGCACAGATCTGGATTCTATTCTCCTTACGTTTTCTCCCTTCACCCCCGCTGTAAGAACAGAGGTCAGAATTTACCCCCCAAACTAGAGGTTAAAGAAGGGCCCTATCTGTATGTCTCTTTTCTCTTGTCATTCCTTCCTTGTGTTGGCAAGTTCTAATAAGCAGCCATCTCAGCCTCCATAGCACATCTTATTCAGCATAAAAGTGCCATGCAACTTCAGCAATGATTTGCAAACAATCTCATCCCATGTGTGCTCATCTCAAACTACAATGCCCTCTCTACTCTTTCATCTGTTTTCAGTGTTGTGCAGTATCTACTAGAGAAGATCACCTGGACACAGTTTCAGTCAATAGAAAGTCTTTATTAGGCAAATGTCGACTGCATTGGATTTTCGGGACTTGAGTACAGTCCTAAGCTGATCTTGGGGTGAGCTTTTAAAAACAAAAACCACATCCTAGTTTGACACATCTCAGTTAGCAAGAACAGTTAGCTGGAAACAACTATAAAAGCTAAAAAGCAAGGTTGGTACAGTTATTGACTTTCCTAGAACTATGGACTTTGATGATAGTCCTTGTTCTCATTTTGGCAGGTGTGGGTGCCTAAATGCTGTGTTCCGAGGCCTGAATGGTACTTCTGTCATGAAGTCAGTTGTGCTAAGGTCTGGGGGGTCTGCTATATCAGGGTATCTCCATACTCGCAATACAGTTTCCACTTATCAAGGATGCATGCCACTCTGTGTTACTTGAAGATTATAAAAAGAAGTGATTCTGTATGTGATAGTAGGAAAACAATCAGACAAAGAGCTATATATGAGGCCTATGGGGAGAGATTTGATGAATTATGAGGAACACAATAAGACACTTTTGTTTTTGGTGTCTGAAGATCAGATTTACATTAGTTCTTTAGAATAGACTTCAATGGTGTATTAAGGATGGAAATGGCTGGTCAGTTCCAATACTGAGAGGGGAAGACTGGTGACTAATTCTGAATGAGGCATCCATGAAGAACAACTCAATTCCAGCTGTCTGCAAGGGACTGGAGTTGCAACTTTCCCAAAATGTGGCTTGTTTCTTGAAAGAAATTCTGGATGGTATGTCTCTGGGAGACTCAAGGTGCAACTGTTTAAGGAGGTCCCCTCCCTATTGTCGAACTCATTGATTGGGGGCCAAAACAAAGGGGAAGAATCAACAATCTGACGCCATGGGAAAAGCCTCAGATGAACGTGTATCTGGGAGGACTGGAAAGAGGAAAAGGGAAAAGGAACAAGAGCATTCACAGCAAGATGTGCAGATCTGTCCAGCAGCTGCTGTTCCTTGGTGCTCATCTGGAACATAGAGTGTGCAGAAAGAAATAAAACAGGCTATGTAATGTAACAGACTAGCTTGTAGATCCACCCTTCCCCAAGCCTCAAGTTCAGGTCCCAACAAAGAGGTGCTTTGGTCAAATATCACCAGTTACTGGTAGAAGATCCCTTTTGTGGTGATATTGTGTTCCCCAAAATATTGTGCACCCTACTAAACTTATCTGGGGTCAGAGAATGGAACAGCCACTAGATACAGAGGCTAGAAAATGGTGGCATTTATGCCTTTAATCCTAGCATTCCAGAGGCAGAGATCTACCTAAATCTCTGTGTGTTCAAGGATATAGCCAAGCATGGTGACTCACGCCTTTAATCCCAGAAAGTGAGCCTTTAATCCCAGGGAGTGACGGCAGAAAGCAGAAAGGTATATAAGGCGTGAAGATCAGAAACTAAGAGCTTTTGGCTGGTTAAGCAGTCAGGCTTTGAGCAACAGTTCAGCTGAGATTCATTTGGATAAGGACTCAGAGGCTTCCAGTCTGAGGAAACAGGATCAGCTGAGGAACTGGCGAGGTGAGGCAGCTGTGGCTTGTTCTGTTTCTCTGATCATTCAGTGTTCACCTCAATATCTTTCTCCAGGTTTGTTTTATTAATAAGAACTTTTAAGATTTCTGCTACACCCTTTCACTGAAAGGAATGGTAAAGAGTGTCACTGATACCTGAGAGTTGCAGGCATTTTCTGTGAGAACAGAGAAGGATTTGGATTTTACAGGAAAGTAAAAATGCCAAAAACCATGTCCCTGAGCCTCCATGGGGACCTCTAAAGAACCCAATGTGGAGAATGTTCCCAGAGAAGATAGGTGATCATGATAGTGGTGTGATCAGGAACAGGGGGTCTTTTGCCACACGAGGGGCATGAGATTGTGAAGCGTTGAGACATCTCCAACACTTCACAATGTGACTTCAGGGGTTCCAAACTGGAAGAAATGGAAGAAAAAAATTAAAACTACCATTCTACATGTGTCACCAGTGTTGTAGAGGATCTGGTGTGTTGGTCAAAAAATTCACCTTACAGACCATAGTACGAAGGAAAGTTAATTTAGCATACTGCATAGGCAGAGGTAGGCACTGTAGTAAGAGAAGCATCCAAGTGTGGTGATGATCTATGGGGTCTTCATTTCAGAGGAGTCTTCACTAAGTGATATTGTTTAGGGAGGTCTAGCAGGTATGACTTTGCTGAAGGAAGTAAGTCATTGTGTTTGGGCTTTGAGAGTGTAAATCCTTATACTGAATCCAGTTTGCTCTCTCTGCTTCAAGCTTGTTTTTGAAGAAGTGAACTCTTGGCTTCCTGACTGCTGTATCTCCTAACCAGGATGTCAGCTGTAAACCCCAATACTGTCTTCCTTCTGTAATTTGCCTTGGCCACAGTAATTTATCACAACAACAGAAAAGTAACTAATATAGAAGTTGGCACTGGGAATGGGTCTGTTGCTGTGAAGAACATGCCTATGTTGTTTCTGCAAGAATGTGGAAGACCTTCGTATTTTGGACTGGGGAAACAGGGACATGAAGTTATGGGAGTAATCAACTACTTTCAAAAGTTGGATTTCAGACCTACTACGTGGGACAGAACCCACATCTGACAATGTCAATTAAGCCAAGAACCTGTTACTAGCTAGGCCAGAGACTCTTGGGGGAAAACTTACTACTATTATTCTGCTTAATGAACATAGCGATAAAACAGTTCCTAATGACATATTGTCGTATACATGCATCTGTACCTAGACTAGCAACATGTGTTAAATGAGTAGCACATGGTTACAGATAGATTGCAGTAGTGATTTATGTACTTGTCTCTAGAACTATTCACTACAAGAACTAATAATGGGAGAAAATGGAGAGAAAGAAGACAGAAAACATACGGGTGTGATCTGCAACAATCTACACTTATAAACCTGGGAAAATTGAGTAACAACATCAGAAAATGTGGGTTGCATCAGAAAATCTCTAGTGTTGATGAAAATTTAAAAGGCCTCCTCCAGCCATGATATAAGGGAATGAGTCTAGTCTTATTGTAACTTGTCATGTTATGTTTGGTGGATATCCCTGGGAGGCCTCTTCTGAAGGGAAATGGAGGGAGAAGGAGTGAATCTGAGGGAGAGGAGACATGGGAGTAGGGACTGGGAGGAGAAGAGGGAGGAAAGACTATAATTGGAATATAACGCATGAGAGAAGAATAAAGAAAAAAGAAAAAGAAAACTCTGCATGATAGCTGGGTAGAATTATGAATTAATTTCTTAAGACGACTGTAACAAAGCCTCACTAATATAGTGACCAGAACAGCATCATGTATAATGCTCCTTCCAGAAGCCATAGGAAAATTCTATTGCCAGGACTGGGATACCTCCATACATGTTGTTGGTCAGTGTGGCCCAAGAGTCCTTCCAAATAAAGTGGGTTATTGCCATTGCTCATCGTTTTCCATAAGAACTAGATGGGAAGTCATTATTGATGAAGATGCCACACACCTTAGTTGCAGGATGGAGAGGAATGAAGCTGGGACTGAGCCAGAAGCTTCCTTTTTGCTATCTGTTTTCATGGTGCTGAAGGGTGTTGTGCAAGATGCTTTAAGAGAAAAGTTATCAATGGCTCACCCAGCTTTGACTGTGAACTACAATAATGACCTGCAGAGCAAATGCCTGCAACTGGAGAGAACGTAGACCCTAGGAGAAATCTACTATTGTTACTTTACTGAATAGAAGTACTGTCAACTGCCTTCTTAATACCCTTTTAAATTTAATGTTTATTTATTTACTTTTACAGTGTGTGTGTGTGTGTGTGTGTGTGTGTGTGTGTGTGTGTGTGTACTCATATTGAGCTGCATATGAGGATGTAAGAAGATAACTTGTGGGAGTCAGCTCTCTCCTTCCAATATGTGGGTCCAGAGACTCAGACTCCAGTTGTTGGGCTTTGGAACAAATGCCTTTACACACTGAACCATCTCACCTGTCTTAAATACATGCATTTATAGTCATAAATTAATGCTGAATTTAGCCTTCTTCAGGGAAGCTTCTTCATGCACCATAGGGCAGTTACTGCAGATTGTAACTGGTCAATGTTCTGAGAACAAGTGAGTATTGAGTATTTGACCTAAGTTGAACATATATATCACCTATCCAGGCTCAGGAAACATTTCAAAAGAGAGGACAGAAAGAATGTGGGAGCCAGAGATTGGGAAACTGTGCTGGAAATGATGCCTTCTGAATATGCCATGGCTTTTATATTTATAAACTCATAGCAGATGTGATTATATACAAGTTATTCAGAAATGTTGCCCATCAATTTTCATCATGGATTTTGGGGTTGGGTGTGTTAGCTCTCAATCCCCTCTAAGAAGTAGTTGGTAATTAATAGCTGCTTAGGAAGGGGGAATCAATGGTATAACAACTGATAATCTTCCCGAATGCAAATAAATAACCCACACCCATGTTCATGAAAGTAAAACTAATTAATATAAGTCGTTTTTTAAAATAAAGATATAAAAATGTAGGAGGGGACTCTAGGAAGAAGAAATTATTTAGTGAGAGAAGGAGGGTATCAAAGAGAGTAACAGTGGTAAAGAAGACCAAAATTTACTATATGTACTTATAAAATTGTCAAAGAATACAAAAAGGAAAAGGATTGCTTTCCGTGTCCTGCAGGCCCGAGCCAGAAATTTTCACTGAACTAAAACTTAGGTATTGATGACAGAACCCTTATACTTTTTCAGACTTTTGGACTGGATGCATTGAGTTGCTGATGAGTCTATCATTACTTGACATGTAACTTTTCTGTAACCCCTGAATTAGTGTTCACATTGACCCTACTCTTACAAGTATATAATGTCCCTTGCTTTACTTTTAAGAGATCATAAGGACATTTATGGTGACATTTACCTCAATTATAAATACAAGATGATATTTCCCTATCAAGATTCTTAATAATATCTGAAAAACTCTTAACATTTTAGTTAATATTTACAGGCCCAAGGATTGTGATTTGGTACTTTTCCAAGACTATTATAACTTACTACTAATAGTTTTACATTTAACTAGTGATATCAATTTTGAGTAGGTTCTCAGAACTACTAATATCTTATGCTTCTCAAAGGTGACTACACATCCCTTTTCAACCTTTCATCTTTACATATTATCTGTCCAAAATACTTAACTAAAGGTATTTATTGAGTGTGCACAAGGAAATGATGAAGGCTTTCCCTGAGGCTGTTGTTTTGCAAGATGCTGCTGATCCTTCTCAAGTTATATTCCTGTTCTTTGCATTTTATTCTAGATCAATAATTAGTCCCAACAGGCCCCACAAGGAATTTTTCTAACATAGTCACATAGAAATCTTTTTTTAAATGTCTGGATATGGATACTAATGGTATAGAATAATGGAGGCAGGGACATAAACTTAGCTAGTGATGAATTTGCTGTTAAGGGTAAAATAAATGGATATTCTGGGTTTGGTATCACACCTTGGGGATTCAGAAACTTTCTAACCATTTGTGTGGTTATTTGCTGAGACATGAACAAATGTTCACCTGTATCAAATGAAGTTGACATAATAGCCCTGCCTTCTTGAATGGAGAAATAACCCAATGTCCTGGAGAGATTAAAGCTACAGCATCTACCATGCAAAAGCTGCTCACCCATGTCTCAAGTCTTCAGAGTTCATAACTTTCTTAGAATTAAATTCTGTGAGCAGAAGGCCAGCATTCTCCAGGAGCTTTGTGGTAACTGTTCTCTATAGACATTATAGAAGAAACTGCTACCTCTGAGTAGGGACACCTAAATGCAAAAGCAGCACTGGATCTCCTAAGGTGCACTTGCTGTTGTGGAGTAGTTGACACAGGGCCAAAGGAGAAATAAGAATAGAATAATTCATACAGACAGACTCTTATCCTGGTCTAGGCAATCACTGCATTGCTAGAAGTGAATAGTTTATGAATTTTTTCCTTGATATATACATAGTAAAAGCAGTTTTGGTCAACTGAACTAAAGTTTCAGTTGAGACATAATACAAGGACTTATTGCCATTCAACCTTCAAATCTTGGGCCCAATTCAGGGGAGACTACTTTTCAGAATGTATGGGCCTCTAATCCTTCTCTTGGCTTCTTTCTCTCAAGGTATGCATGCCTTTGAAAGTGTAAGGTCACTACATCCTACTATAGAAACACTTGTTCATTGCTACTACTTTATTCATGAGAACCAGAAATTAGAAACAACCTAGATGTGCATCAACAGATGGATGAATAAATGGATAAATAAATGTGGTACCTTTACACAATGGAATTTTACTCTGCCATTTAAAAAAATGAAATTGCAAGTAAATAGATAGAACTATTAAAAACACCCTGAATACTGTAACTTAGACTTAGAAAGACGAATGTGGTATGTTTTGGCTTATATAGAGATATTAGATGTTAAATAAATGATAACCAAGCTATAATCCATATAACCATAGATTATGTAGAGAGTAAGACTAGATATGAGGGATGGATCTCCCTAGAAAGGGTAAATAGAATAGATAGTTATGGATGGACAAGTAGGAGCAGGTGGAGGGTGGAATGGGAGGATCAAACAGGGAAGAGGTGGGAAGTGGGGAGAGAATACAGGGAGAAACAGTTAAAAATTAAGGACTACTTGAGTAGTAATGGGGAAACTGAATAGAGCAGAAGCTTCTTAAAATACATACATACATGAAGATGATCTAAAAGCGATCACCAAATAATGTGAGAAACAGAACTCCAAGGAGGCCTCTCTCTCCACCAAATGAAGCTTCCAGTATCAGAATTGTGTTACATATAATTTAGTTGTTGCCCAAAGGGGTCCTTTGGGAGCTCTTGTGCAACCCAGGCTATTGCTAAGGTTATTGGATGCTCTCCACAAACTGAAAGAAAGTCCTGTTGTTAAAGACAGCACCTACACAACTCACTGAACATAGAGAAGTAGTGTTGGGGCCTAAATACAGCCTTTACCCCTAGGTACTTGCTTTGTGGAAGAGACTCTAGAAGGTAAACATCAACACAGCTACAAACCCTTAGACATACGGTGGTAACCTGTCTGTAAGATTAACTGATGCAGTAGTGGCACAAAGCTTGTGAGCGTAACCAACCAATATCCAATTTAAGTTAAGGACCATTCCATGAGATGGAACTCATACCCCGTGCTACTTGGGATCATATGTGCATCTGTCTTGTATCAGGAAAGCCTTTTCTTTGCACTTTACTACCACCTCTGGCTCTTAGTGTTTTTCTGTGATTACCCTCTTCTGTGATGATCCTTAAATCTGGTTGGGAACAGTATGATGTAGATGTCACCTTTAGGGCTGAGCATTCCAAAGTCTCCTGTTCTATTCATGTTGCCCACTTTGGTATCTCCATATCATTTGCTATCTACTTTGAGAAGAAGCTTCATTGATGACGTTAGAGTGATGCACTAATCCACGGATGTAGAAAAAATTATTAGAAGTATTTTTTTGTTTTTTTTATTTAATTTTATTTTATTTTACAATATCCATTTAGCAGAATAATAGTAATAGATAATACCCCAGGGCCTATGATTTATCTAGATACAAGATCTTAGTATTGAAAATGGTACCAGTTGTGGGTTTCATCTTAAGGAGTAGGCTGTAAATCTGATCAGGAAGTGTTTAGTTATTCCCATAACCTTCCTGCCATTACTGCATCAGTGGGTACATCTTGATAGACAGTCATTTCTGTAGCTAACATAGTTCACAGCTTGGTAATATTGATGATTATTCTTCTCCTCTGATAATGCATATAGCATATAGCGTGTGTGTGTGTGTGTGTGTGTGTGTGTGTGTGTGTGTGTGTGTGTATCTCGAAGCTTCTGAAGTAGTGGGTTTCCATATAGGTTTTATAAAAGACCTTTAGTTTTAGTTACCCCTCCCCATATTTGTTACTTTACCATGCCCTCACCTCCCCTAGTCCATTTAATTCTTCTTATTCTATTATTCCTCCTCCCCCTTTATATCAATCACTACATTCTGTCTCCTTTTCTCTCCCTCATGGCCTTACTAGTTTGCTAGCATTTGTAGGTGGTAAATGAAACATGCATATACAAAGAATCAATACAACACTAACATTTAGAGAAAAACATGCAATATTTGTCTTTCTCTGTCTGGGTTACCTCAGTCAGGGTGACTGTATTCAGTTCCACCCATTTACCAGAGAATTTCATTTTTTTTAACAGATGAGTTATTGATGTGTGATTATTGTGTAAATATATTAGTTTTTATCTGCTCATTAGTTGATGAACATACAGGTTGTTTCCATATCCTGGCTATTGTCAGTAGATTTTTAATGAGCATGGATAAACAAGTATCTCTGTAGTAAGATGTACAATACTTTGGGTGTGTGCCCAAGAGTGATAAAGCGATCCCATATGGTAGATCTATGTCTAGCTTTTAAAGAAATCTCCACACTGTCGTTGATAATGTCTTCACCAGTATACACTTCCATTTTCCACATATTCATGCCAGAGTTTGTCATTTTTTGAATCTTTGCTTTTCTGACTTGAGTAAGACAAAAATCTCAGACTAGTTTAATCAAAAATTCATTAAGACTAAGGATGTTGGATGTTAAAAATATTTATCAGCCAGTTGTGTTTTATCTTTGAGAGCACTCTGGTTAGTTCCATGTCTCATTTTTAAATTTTTTGTTTGTTTTCTTGATGTTTAGTTTTTTAAGTATTTTTGTATGTTTTAGATACTAACTCTTTTTCAATTTATAGCTGATGAAAATATTTTCCCATTCTGTAGATTGTCTCTTCACTTGAATAATGGTGTCCTTTTCAGTACAGAAGATTTTTAGGTTCAAGTGGACCTATTTATCAATTGTTGATCTTTATAAATGGGTCTTGAAAGTCAGTTCCTGTGCATTTAAGTTAAAATGTAATCCCTACTTTCTTATATATCAGATTCAGGATATCAGGTCTTATATTGAGAAACTGTCTCTACATAGAGTTGATTTTTGTGCAGGTTGGGAGAAATAAGCATCTAGTTTCATTCTTTATATATACCAATCCAGTTTGAGCAGCAATGATTTTTGAAGATGGTGTCTTTTCTCCATTGTGTATTTTTTACATCTTTGTCAAAAATCAGGTGGCCTTAGGTATGTGAACTTGTTATCAGGGTCCTCAGTTCTGTCCCATTGATCAACATGTCTGTTTTTATTCCAGTGTCATGCTGTTTCAATTATTATATCTCTGTAGAATGACTTAAAGTCAGCAATGGCGATACTTCCCGGATGTTTTTATTGTGCAAGATTGTTTTGGATATTCTGATTTGCTTATGTTTCCATGTGAAGCTTAAGATAATTGTTTCAATTACTATGTAAAATTCCATTGTAATTTTGATGAGGATTGCATTGGATTTATAAAATACTTTTAGTAGTATGGCTCTTTCCATAATCTTACTCCTACCACTCCATTAGCATGAGAAGTATTTCCATTTTCTGGTATCTTCTTCAATATTCTTGTAATACAAGTCTTTCCTTCACTAGTTAGATTTAATTCCAGTATTTTTTTTGAGGTTAATGTAAATTGGATTTCCCCCTCCATTTTCTTTCTGAGTGTGTTTGTCATCCGTATATAGGAAGACTACTGATTTTGTGTGTTGATTTTGTATTCTGCTGCTTTAGTGGATGTATTTATCTGCTGTAAGAACTTTGTTGTGGAGTCTGTCAGATCCTTTTTAAGAACAGAGTCATATCATCTGCAATAAGAGTATTTTTCTTTTTTTCTTTTTGTGTCTCTATCACTGCCTCACTTGTCATATTGCTCTAGCTAAACCTTCAAACACTACTGAACAGGAATGGAGAGAGTGAACATAAATGTCTTGCCCCCAATTTTAATGGCAGTGCTTCTAGTTTTTGTCATTTGTCATTATGCTAGCTGTGGGGTTATTATGTATTGCCATAATTATGTGGAGATATGGTCCCTGCCATCCTAGTTTCTCCATGACTCATATCATAAAAGATGTTGGATTTTGTCTAAGGAATTTCCTGCATCTAATGAGATTATTATGTGATTACTGCCTTTGAGACTGCTTTTGTGATGGATTAGAATTCTTAATTTAAATATGTTGAACCATTCCTATATCTATGGAATGAAGTTTACTTGATCATGATGAACAATCTTTCTGATGTATTTTTAAATTCAGTTTGCAAATAGTTGATAATTTTTGTTTCTATGTATAACAGAGAGATTTGTCTATTTTTTTGTAGTTGGATCTTTGTCTGGTTTAGATATCAAAGTAATATTGGCTTCATAAGATGAATTGGAAGTGTTACTTTTTTAAATTATAAAGAATAATTTGATTATTATTTGTATTTGTTCTTTTTTCAAGGTATGATAGTGTTCTGTGTTGAGTGCGTTTTCTGGTCATGGACTTTCCTGGTCATGGGAGTGGGTGGAGAGATTATTAATCTCTCCTTCTATCTCATTGGCTATTGTGAGTCTATCTAAATTAGTTATTTCATTTTGTTTTAATTCTGGCTGTCACATATAGCTAGAAACTTACCACTTCTTTTAGTTCTTCCAGGTTACTGTAATGTAGAGTTTTCTTTTGGTTAACTTGAGTAAATATTTATCAATCTTGTTAATCTTTATAGAGAGCCAACTCTTTGTTTCAGTGATCTGTTGTGTTGTCATTTTTTTCAATTCTATTTCATTAAATTCAGCCCTAATTTTATTATTTCTTTCTGTCTACTCTTTATGGGTGTTAGATGTTCTTGTTTTGACGAAGCCTTGGAGTTCATTATTAAATTATTAATATGAGAATACTACATATTTTTTAATGCTGGTACTTGGTGTTTATAAACTTTCCTCTTCAGACTGCCTTTATTGTACCCTGTAGGCTTTAACATATTGTGTTTTCACTATCATTCAATTATAGAAGTGCGAGTTATTATTTCCTTCTTGATTTTTCTCTTGACCAATTTTCAAAAATTTTTTTATTCAAATATTTGTTTCATTTTACAAACCAGCCCTTGTCAACCCTCTCCCCCTTCTCACGCACCCCCTCCTTCCCCCATTGCACCCCAGTCCCTCCTCATATGGGGTAAGGCCTCCCTTGAATATTCAACACAGGCTGGCATACCAAGTTGGGGCAGGACCAAGCCCCTCCCCGCTGCATCACAGCTGAGTAAGGTATTGCACCATAGGGAATGGGCTCTAAAAAGCCAGTTCGTGCATCCAGGATAAGTCCTGGTCCCATTGCCAGGGAACCCACAAACACTTCAAGCCACTCAACTGTCACCCACATTCAGAGGGCCTAATACAGTCTCATACAGGCTCCACAGCTGTCAGTCCAGATTTTTATTCTGTGGTGTGTTCTTAAGTTCCGTGTCTTTGAGCACTTTCTATCATTTCTATTGTTGTTAATATCCAGCTTTATTTCTTTGTTATCAAATAGTATAAAGATTATTTTTTCAATTTTCATACATTTTTAATAGTTTGTGTCCAAATATGCTGGCAGTTTTAAAGAAAGTTCCATAGGCTATTGAGAGTAACTTTTATTCTTTAATGATTCAGTAGAACTTTTTCCAATTTTCTGTCAGATCCATTTGGTTTATGATGTCATTTCCCAGTAGTTTCTCTACTTGTTTTTTGTCTGGATGACCTCTCTGTCATTGAGAATGGAGTATTAAAGCCACCAACTGGCCACTGGGAGTTTGATCATGATCCAATAAGTATATGAGCAATACAATTTGGACTTGCTGTCTTTTTGGTTTAGTTTTGCTTTGTTTTTTTTTTTTTTTTTTTGGAGGGAAGGGCATAAGGATGGTAGGGCAGACCTGAGAGTAATGGGAAGCAAGTGTGATGAGGGTGCATTGTAGGAAATTCCCAAACAATTAATAGAAATATTTTGTTGGAAAAGAAAAAAAACACTCCTCTTGCCTGAATGCCTTTGACCTGGGACAGTACCTTTTCCTGTCTTTGAACTTGCACCTCTGTACTGGTTCTTCATGGCCTTTAGCTTGAGAACCCTTGGACTATAAGTCCATAGACTCTCTTGGTTCTCAATATTCTGACCTGTCTAGACTATGCCCTCAGGTAGCATCAATTCCTTATAATAACTCCACAGGTAAATACATGTTAAGGTTTTTTTGATTCTTTCAGGAACTCAGATTCACAGAGGTGCAAAGTCTTAAATCTATCAGAATTATCAATGATATTGAAGTTAATTTCAGCTAATTATGTTCTGGTACTATCTTTCCTGATCTAAATGTTTTTCACTTTGGCCAAAACACACATTTAATCATTAAACATCCTGCAATATTTTCCTCATTACTGCTTCTGTTAGAGTGGAATAAACAGATCCATCTTTATTTGTTGAAATGGAGCTTGCATTCTCATTGAAACATCTTCAGAAATTCTTCCTTTTATAGACTATTTGGCAAATGCATTTTTTCTTTCTAATCACTGTACTTGTTATAAATTATCATCTGCTGTTTTTACAGCTTCTTCTTCCAACCAGTGGGGAGAAACTTGCGGGAAGCAGTTATAAATGAACTTGTGAACTTTGTGCAAAACACAGTTTTGCAGGGTTGATGTAACAGAACACTATGAGAAAGATACTATTATTAACCTTTCACATATAGAGAACCCAAGATTCATATAGACTAAGGATCTTTCCTGAGAGAAAACAAATGTAACAGAACCAAGAATCAGACAATGTTTACTTGAGGCAGTCTTCCTAAATGTTGCTACTATTGATTATTGGCTTTTATAAATGTTAGTTTCTAAAGTGTAGGACGAGGAGATAAATCTCCACTGTTACTTGGTACCTGGAGTTCAATAATTAACTGCATGATAGCTACTTTTCTAGCTTTAATGAAAAATGATTAAAGCATAGAAACATAAATTTAAGGCATCTAAGCATTGAAAGAATACCATAGTATTATGGTTGATTATTCTAACTACAAGAACCCTGGATTAATGGAATTGTTATTTGTTTTTTGAGAGAATACTAATAGTCTATGGCTAAAGGTCAAGTGGTTTATTTAATTTAAAATATTAATTAATTTATTTATATTTTGTTATTTATTTATTATTTATTTATGCAGAAGTGAAGCCTTTAATGTTAGGCAAATACTCTACCACTGACCTCAGGTGACATAAATTTAGACTTTGATGCTAATACAGTACCAGTCTTCAATTCCTTCAACCCAGCCTCAGCCATCTGTTAGAAGCTGGCGAAGAAATGGAAATTCAAACACCCAAGTGTAGAGCACTTTCATGCCAGGCAACGTCCTAAGAACTTGCCCTAATCTACTTGCATTGCTATTTGAAAATACCTGATACCATTTTATCTATAAATAATTAATATTTATTTCTCACAGTTTTCAAGGCTGAATGTTCAAGATTAAGTCACCAATAGACTCCTTGTCTAGTCTTGGCCTTGCTGCCTCTTTACATGATAAAAGTGGAGCTCCACATCTTCCAATGGCAGAAGGACAGAAGGGCATAGCATTTCCTTTAATCTTTTTATAAGGTCAGTAATCCTATTCTCTACAACAACCTAAGGTCTTACTCATATCCTAAGCCCATACTTGAAGTACTTAGCTAAGGTAATCCTCACAGCAACTTCATTGCGTGAGCACTGTCATTATCATCATTTCATGGATGTGCAGCACAAGCTACAGAAACATTAAGTGACCTTCCTAAGCAAAAGAGTTTAGGAAGAGTCATGGAGAATTGACCTGAGTCTAAATATTTTCTCATAGTGTTAATCTTGTGCACAGACATTTGTGAAACAGGAGATCTCCTTATAGCTCTTGACTCTCAACTGACCCTTTATAGAGTATATTCAGTTTCTTTCTCTTCTTTTCAAGGTCCAGAATCATACTTTCATGTACTTACTTTCTATTTTTCACTTAAATAAAAAAATCTGCTGATGAGTTTGGAGAGATGTGTTGGTGGCTAAGAGCACTTGTTGCTCTTGTAAAGGACCTGGGTTTGGTTCCCAGCACCCTCATGCTGTTTCACAACTATACTTTATAACGTTAGTACCAGAGAATCTAATGCCTTCTTCTAGCTTCCTCCAGGGTGCACATATGTGGGGATGCAATGGAAATAAAACATCTCTTGCATTCTAAGAGACTTGACCTGTTACTGGACCTCACAGACAGAGTTAATGCAACTTGAAGTCACTTAATACTTCAGACTGCTGTTCTATTGAGTACTCAAACTGTTTGTTTCACCTGCCTACTTGAGAACAATGCAACAACCAACTGTACCTGCCTTAGATTTCCAATATAATCAAACTTTTACAACCTAAGCTAGTGCATAGCTATAATCCTAAATTATATATTTTTTCATGCCCTTGACCCAGAAAACACATATGTATCATTTGCTGAAAGCAGCAAAATCAGAAGTTGAAATCAACTTCTTAAAATTTACAATAAAAGTTGAAAAAGCAAGATTTATGTTTACTGGTTGATAAACAATGATGTTTGTTATCTGGGTCAGTTGGCACCAGTTGGAACCAGTAACTTAATCCCTTATAAAACTCGGTTATAGACTTCTGTAAAGAATCACATTCTTCTCACAAGTGATACTTTCTATGCTGTTCAGTAAAAAAGGCAGAGCCTTTTGTGAGGAACAGGCACACACAGTCAGATGACAGACATACAGGGGCAGACACAGACCTGGGGACAAACAGACTAATAAGGTAGTCTTCAGATAGGCATAGATTCAGACCCATATGATAGTCACACAGAGGGTGGAAGATACAGGGATCATGAAGTAGAGAATTCTAAACTGGATTCTTTCTTGATTAAATAACTCCAATGGGAAGTGCTTTTATTTCTTTCCTTAATGCCACACTGATGCATTACTGGTGACTCAGAGTTAATCAATAATGTGCTTAATTCACACATACATAAGTGCAGGCAAAACACTCTCACAAAAGAAAATGAATAAATCTAAAAAAAATATTTTAAAAAGATCTTAGGGCAATCCTGCCTATCTTAAAGATTCTTCCAGCTGTGCATTCACATTTCTACATTTGCTATATGAGTAAAGCATGACATTCTCTGACATCAGGGTATCATGGCAGTCCTCTGACAGGGTTCTCCCATTCTCACCCCTTTAAGATTTATTTATTTACTATGTATATAGTGTTCTACCTGCATGTATGCCTGCATGCCAGAAGAGGGCACCAGATCTCATTACAGATGTTTGTGAGCCACCATGTGGTTCCTGGGAATTGAACTCAGGACCTCTGGAAGAACAGCCAGTGCTCTTGACCTCTGAGCCATCTCTCAAGCCCTAGACACTAAAGCAGTCATCCTATATATCCCTGAGAAGAGAAATTATACACCTCCTTCCTTTGTTCAGGATTTTGCAATGGTTCCTTATCTTCGGTCATAGTCCTTTTTGTCAAAGGCCCTTATGGTCTAGCCTCATGCCTTACAAATCATCTCCTTCACACTGTCCTACTTCTCACACTCCTCCAAGCACAGTGGCTTCTTCCTGTTCCTCAAAAACAGGAAACATGTTCAGACACCTGCAGGATTCCCTTCTTCACTTGTACTGATTCTGTGTTTAAATGTCACCTCATCCAAGAGGACTTTCCTGACTACTGTAAAATGGCACCATCTAAGCTTCACTTAATCCTTTATATTACTTGTCACTGAAATTTGTCTACCTTGGGACTAGAAACATCTTTCAGTTGATAAAATGTTGCCATGGAAGCACCAGAGACCTGAGTTTGTATCTTCAGCATTTAGGCAGAGATAGGATGATTCTTGGGACTTGCTGGAATTTCACATACCCTATCTCAAAAAACAAGGTGGAAATAGCAGAAAAAGAAACCCAGCATTGACCTGTGATCTCAATAAGCACAGGCATGTGTACACACACACACACACACACACACACACACACACACACACACGCACGCACACTCACATATACATATAAGCACACATAAAAACAAACACATATACACTTGTAAGTAAAACAAATATACCCCAAACTCACCAAAAGTATTACTACCTAATATATTATGTCTACATTAATTGTTTTCCATTTGTTTCCTTTTATACATTCAAGGGGAAATATAGTCATGTTCACTGTTGCATGCCTATGCTATCTCATGAGTTACAAAATGAACTTTTGTGGAAGGTGGGAGAAAGAAAGAGAGAAGAGAGGGAGAGAGAGGAAATGAGAAACAAATGGAAGAGAGAAGGTAAAAACTAAAGTAGGAAGTCAAACGGACACTACTCTGTAATGAGTGATTAGAGTTCTGTGATGCTTCTCCCGTCCATCCCCAAGGACTATTCAAGGTCACAGTTTGATACTATCATTGAGAGTGAGGTATCCACTAGATTTAGAGCCAGTTGTAGCTACAAAAAATATCAGCATCACAGAAGTCATGCAACTTGACTTTGAGTGCTCGGAAGTTGAGACCATATCATGGGATCTACAAAAAGAGTTAGCCAGCTTATTCATTGTAATCCTCACCAACAGTGTTGATGCTCTCTTCCTCTTCCAGACAGAGTTATGGACACTGGATGTGAAATTTCATGATAAACTGTATTGTTTCAGGTCAATGTATGTAGTTCATAAAACTTCAGATTTCCTAAAATGTTAATATTTCATGAGGAACCAAAGAAAAATTGCTTCTTACATGTGTTTATTATGTGGGATGTGACCGAAACAATCCTTGCAGTATGCCACTATTTTCTCTCATTCTAAATTCAAAGAAAAGGAGCAATGTTACTTAGTAAATAAATAAATAAACCTAAATAAGACTTAAATGAATCTCCCAGCTTTACATGTTCTCCTTGACTTAAAATCACTGCCTACGGAGATCACTGGACAATGTATTATTATCTTCACTTTGCTATAGCAGCACTTGGGACGTGTGAGTTACAATTACCTTGGTTGCTTTTCATACTTAAAAATTATTTTTATCCATCCTTCACTTGGGCCTGTAGATGCCAGACTGCAGAGCACAGTGGGATAAAAGTGACTGACATCAGTCTTCCTATTGTATCTTCTCTATCGCTGCTCTACTCTTTGGGGCGCTGGGAAACCATTTTGCCCAGAACTATGGTACACAAGAGAAAGATGATCTAGATATGCCTAATCCCTCTTCTGTTTGAGGATGAAGCAATTACCAGCTGCATCACCAGAAATGCCAGAACATGAAAGGAAGAAAAAGAAGCAACTTTAAAGTTCTGGGGAGATCTCTACTCTTCCCCCCAAATAACCTGAACAACCTTCTCTGTTAGCCTTTTCCTTCATTATTCCTACATTTTATCTGTGAATCCTCCATTCATTAGTCGTGAGCTGGTGAATATAAGTGAAGTGTCCATTTCTTTATCCTATGGTACTCACTGAATCTTTTTTTCTCTCCTAAATTTGTCTCTTGAGAATCATTTTCTCTTGACCTGGACTGAGTAAATACGTATTTAAATTTAAGAAATGTAATATTAAAATCAAGTATAATGCCAAATAATTTATCTAGCTGTATGCTCATGGAATCTTATCTCAAAGTCAGTTATTTATTGAGAATAAATGCCCAGGGAACATTAATTGAATTTTTAATGGTTTTTATTTTGGTTTCTATGAAGAGCCAAGAGAAAACAATGATTCACAATGGTCTGAATTTTCTCAGTATGCCTAACTAAAAATACATATATAGTTTTTAGATACAAAATAAAAACCGAATTAAGTACTTGGGTGTGTTCTTTCTTGAGTTTCTTAGGAAACCGTGAGAGTATTTGTGGAAGATCCACTGCCAGATTTGGGAAGACTGACATTGCATAACTGTGGTTTAAATGCTTTTCTGAATACAATGCATTTTTGGCTGGTTTGTTGGAGGTGGGGACGGAGAAGCACTTTCTCTTAAATGCTAACAGAGTAAATTAAGCCCCTCTGGACTTATTGCAGAAGACACCATCTCACTTCTATTCGTCCTTCGTTCAGTGTGGCTTTAGCCTTTCAGCTGGGTCTTTGGAGATCTCTCTCTCTCTCTCTCTCTCTCTCTCTCTCTCTCTCTCTCTCTCTCTCTGCTTATTTTAAGCTTTTTCTTCATTTCGTTTCAACATGAAATTCCTTGGCATAATAATGAATGTGAAGAATAAAAACCATGGATTTTACCCCCCAAGCTAAACTTTCCCTGATCCCCTCCCACATTTTTTTAAACATCACCAGTTGCATTCACCCTTACTTGAATAGAAATTTCTTACCCCCTACACAGCTACTGGCAGTGATTACCTCTGCCTACCTCAGCCTTTGAGACTCACACGCATTTCAAATCAGTCTTTTGGAAAAAATAAACATAGCGTCTAACTACTGAGAACACCAAGGGGCCTCCAAAATACTTATTCAAGTGTTATCTATTCTTCTTCTGGCTTCTATTGTAGCCTAAAGACACTGGGTGAGCAGGCGAAGGTAAAGACAGGAGAAAAGGACAAGGACTGATGAAGGCTCCCAGGATGGAGTAAGGACTGTCAGACTCTCCTTGTCGCCCAGAACTGAAGCTGCCGACACAGACATCAGTATGCTGCAGGCAAACCCCTTCACATCGCCCTACTCTTGCCCAGTCTTTATAATTCTACTTTCTTGAGTATTAATTAGCAAACGAGCCAATCCAAAACCACTTAAATGTTGGCTATTTACAAACTCTTTCCTGTTTTGGGAAGAAAGGGGGTCGATTAAATTACTTAAAAATGTGTGGTGTTGCCAACATACCAGGTTCATAACTTCTACCGAGTAAAGAAAAGAAGAAAATCGTTTCTGTATTCCCTTCTTCACACACACACACACACACACACACACACACACACACACACACACCATGCTTCTTACTTTTTCCTTACTTTGTCTGGAATTATTGAAAAGGAAAGAATTTTCATGGAAAAGTTATTACTGTGGAGTGCTGACTAGTGCATTAATTCTCCTCCTCCCCCTCAGCCTCTTTGGCTAGGCAGGAATGTTGGACTCTACTCAGGACCCGCTTAGTGAGCTTGTGGATGGATGGGATTAGTTTAATCTCCTCTCACAAGCCTCTTAGCACTGGGAGAGGTGGGGTGGGTGAGGAGCAGCGGTAAAGTGGGGAGGGCAGGGAAGAAAGGTTGCCCATGTACAATGCCAAGTTTATTTTGTCTTAGAACTAAATGTGAATGGTGTGAAGGGAGAAATGGAAAGGAGATGCCAGGCATGGTGGTGAATAGTGTGTTAAATTAGGATGGGTGGTGATGATCTCTTCATGATTTCACTGTGCTTGGAGGGCCTCCAAGCTCTGGGAGTCATGTACAAATGAGGGGAAAGTCGGTGGAGGAGGAAGCAGGTAGTGATGGTTAGAATTCACAAAGAAAAGACAGTAAGTAAAATAAACGTTAACAAAAGCATCTTCTGAACATGAAGGACACAAAGAAGAATGGCCATCTGATCAGAAAGACAAACAACACCTGTTCTTTCTCATATGCAGATCCTGGCTTATAATTTTTATATATGTGTGTTTAGGTAGGAGTGAGTGTGCGGACCAGGGAGATATTGTGACTTGATGATGGTAATAAGCTGGTGTGTTGGTGGTTTATGTCTTCATTGCAACTTACTGTTTGTGTTCTTTTATACATTTTGAATTAACTTACAAAAATAATAGATTTTCTCTGACATTCTCATGACACTTGTTCAGTCCACCACCACCACCACCACCACCACCACCACCACCACCACCACCACCACCCACACACACTTAGTCTCCAATTTTCCCCATCTCCCTGCTCTCCATTCCCACTCAAGTCCTTCTGGCCTTGATAATTTCCTTCTACTTCCATGTGACATGTTATATTACTTTCTCTGCCCCTCCCTCTTAAAGTGGCTATTTTAGCCTCTCAAAGGCCCCTTTCTTGTTTCCTGGTGTCCACACACATTCATTTCAACATACATCCACTTTGTCCAGCCATGCTCCTTATTGTAGACTCCCACCTCCTAACAGCTTAGTCACATTTGAATTGGTCTCTCATTTCTGGAAAAAGATACACTCAAAGACATGCTTCCAAAGTCTCCCTGGCTTCTCTCTATCCAGTCAAACTGACAGTAAAAATAGTCATTACATACATCCTGCATTTGTCTACATTCTTCATCACTAATAAATTCATTAAAAGATTAGTTCATGTTTAATTGATACCTTCAGTGCCTATGAAATGGATGAACAATTAGAAAGAACAGTGAGCATTCTTTTGTATACACATCATGCTTAAAGCTGTAAGTATTTCAATGCCTTTTGAATATTAATCTCTTGGTTAGATATATTCCCACAAACCATTTGTCAAATCTATTACTTCCGTATTTTCAGAGATCTTTTTAAATGACCCTGGTTTTTCTCCAAGTTTGCTTCTCTCTCACTTAGCTTCTCAGCTGTAGATTAATTGTCTGAATCATAACTTTCTCTTCTCACCTTATTCACCATTTGGGGATCTATTCTTTTGTTCATTCTCATGGCATGCATCTTTAATGCACAACTCTTTAATATTTACTCTTTTCTTTCCAAGCACAATTATTTAAGACTTTTTCTTTAAATTTATGGTTTTTTATTTTAATGTTTACCCCTCACATGTAAAAATACTTTTATTATACATGATGCATATGTATAATAGGTTTTAATATAATTCATCATTAAGTTCCAAGAAGTATTGAGGTTTTTTTTAATTTTAAAAGGTTTATTTATTTTGGGGTGGAGAGCTGGCTCAGTAGTTAAGAGCAATGGCTGTCTTCCTGAGAACCCAGGTTCAATTCCCAGTACCTACATGGCAGCTAAAACCTGTCTGTAACTCCAGTTTGAGGGAATCCAACACTTTCACACAGAAACACATGCAGGCAAAACAAGAATGTACATTATTTTAAAAAAGATTTATTTATTTTATGTATATGGTGCTCTGTCTGCATATACACCTGCATGCCAGAAGAGGGCATCAGATCCCATTACAGATGGCTGTGAGCCACCATGTGATTACTGGGAATTGAACTCAGGACCTCTGGAAGAGCTAACAATTCTGTTAACCGCTGAGCCACCTCTCCAGCCCCAAACTATTGAATTTTTAAAATGATTTTTACAAAAGGTATTCATTGAAAATTGAATACATGTATATAATATACTCTGATTACTCTCAGTGCTCAGCACTACTTAATTTTAGTATTTTTATTGGTTGATTCATTATTTAAAACATCTTTATCGATTTCAACATATACTCTTTATTTTATTTATTGATGGGGGGGTTTATTTGGCTTACATTTCCACATGGCAGCCCATCATTGAGGGAAGTCAGGACAGGAACTCAAACAAGACAGGAACTCAAACAAGGCAGGAACCTGGAGGCAGGAGCTGATGTAGAGACCGTGAATGAGTGCTGCTTACTGGCTTGCTCAGCCTGCTTTCTTTTGTTTTTGTTTCTTTTTTTCTTTTTTTGAGACAAGATTTCTCTGTGTAGCTTTGGAGCCTGTCCTGGAACTCGCTCTGTAGAAGACCAGACTGGCCTCGAACTCACAGTGATCTGCCTGGCTCTGCCTCCTGAGTGCTGGGATTAAAGGCGTGAGCTACTACGGCCCAGCTCAGCCTGCTTTCTTATAGAACTCAGGACTATCTGCCCAAGGATGGCATCACCCACAATAGGCTGGGCCCTCTGCCATCAATCACTGTTTAAAAAAACACATAGCCAGATCATTATTTTTTTTCAAAATTCTTATTTATTCTTTGTGGCTTTCACATCATGCATCTTGATCCTATTCATTTCCTTGTCCTTTCATATCTACCATCTGCCCTTGCAACCACCTCCCAAAATAAAATAAAATAAAATTTAAAAGAAAAGAAAAAAAAAAAAGAAAGAAAAATCTTATTGTGGAAACTGTATCGTGACACAGTGAGTCACACCACTGTACACGCTTTAGTCCCTATATGGTTACTTGCAAGTGCTCATTGCAAAAAGTAATTGTTCTGGCTCAAGGCCTCTGGTTTCTGCTACTCTATCGATACAGGTCCCTCACTGGGACTCCTCCTGGATATTCTGTTGTTGCCTTTTGTCATGGAGATCCTGTAGCCTTGCTTCTGTAAGACTAGCCCCTTAATGTGGGCCAGCAGATCATAGATGGGGTGGATGTTGGGATGGGCCAACTCATAACCCTGGTTCTGGGCCTGGGCAGTTGTAGTACTGATCAACCCAACATCTCTCCCTCATCCTTACCATCAGAGTGAGCTCTTCAGTATTGCTCCCACTAGGTCAACTTTATGCAGCAAGGAGCAAGGGGCAGGGCCAGTTCTCCTGCTTTCATGCCCTCAGGACAGGCTTACCCACAGGAACACCACCAGAGCCAGCTCTACTGTGTTGTCCAGGCAAGGTGCAGGGGTCACTCTTCTGAGTGCTGCAGCAAGTAAGGGGCAGAGATGGAGCTCCTGCTCTTACGACCTCAGGGCCAGCTCTTCCACTTGCCATAGGCAATGAGGGGTGGCAGGGAGGGCATCTCTCCTTTACCCACACAGCCACATGGCAGAGGATGGGGGCAGGACCAGCTCTCCCATTCTCACACCCTCAGGGCCTGCTCACCCATGCCCCTGTTAACAGGGATAGCTCTACTGTGCAGCCCAGGTGAGGTGTAAGACTGCTTGCTCTTCTGTGTGCTACAGCCCTTGAGAGACAGGGCTTATCCTCTTTAGTGCAGCCAGTGAGGATGGGGCCAATGCTGTGCAGCCCTCTCCTCTAGGTCTTTGGTGGTTACGAGGAGCCATGGACATCAACACAGACAGTGCCTGCAGCAGGAGATTGAGGCCAGCTGAAACAATTCCTTGAGACAAATTTATTTGAACCCTGGAGACAAATGCTAGACGGTAAATGTTTACAATCTCTAAGAATTTTTACATTGAAATACTTATTCTTATGGTGTTGAGACTAGGGAATATGGCACTTGAGAGGTGATTCCATTATAGAGGCAGAGCACTGTGAATGAAGTTGTTGCCTTTATTAAACAAACCAGACAGACAGACATCAGTGGGGAAATAAATCCTTGCCAGATATCAAATTGGTCAGCACTTGTACCTGGACGTTCCAACTTCCATAACTCTCTAAAATAAATTTCTATGTCTAACTTACCCAGCATAAAGCATTTTGTCACAGAAGCCTAAATGAACACAGGCACAGAATATTTTTGTTTGGAAAACCTACAATGAATAATTGAATCACTGGAAGGCTTACTATTCTAGGTAGCACAAACAGAGGTTCCTACCAGGATACAGAAACTGCCTTTTCCATTCTATAAGATGCTAATGATTCTAAGTGTCCTACCACAGTAAACAAGGATCTAGGCAACCCAAAAACCCTGAATAGAGAACAAGTACTCACCATTGGGACACTTTACAAATGAATTTATCAATCAAGCACAGCATATGTGTGAATTTTAAAAGTATTTTTATCAGTCAAAACAGAAACTCCATCATCTGTAGCCATCCTCCCCCACCCCCACAAGCTTGGCCACTGTCAATCTTACCTAAATTTTGTTTCTGTGTATCAAGAACTACTGTTGACTGTTCTAGAAGTGGTAGGACCTGGGAGAGTGGAGCAAATAAATGTCTCATGCAACAGCCAACTTTATTCAGAGCATCAGGCAATTTATACTTTCCAGGGTAAGAGGAATCACGTGAGTAACCTGTACAATCACAAAGGCAAGCCACACATGGTGGACAGGCTGCACATGGCAGACAAGGAGGACATGGCAGACAAGCTAGATGATCCAAAAACAGTTGGGTATTTTTGAAGAAATTGAGGTCACAAGACTCTTGTCTTGATTTGTTGAAGTTTTCTCATGAGCACTCAGAAATCTCACCTGACTCCATTATTGGACCATATTCTGAGCATGTTCTTTTAAACATGGACCATTAATTTACTCAAATCTTCTCATCCTTCCTCCTCTATTCCCATGACACCATTTTTTTGTTTGTTTGTTGTTTCACATATGAATAAGATCATGCAGGTTTTAGCATTCTGTGTGTGGTTTATTTAACTTACAATGTTCTATGAGATTTTAAAAATGATAGAATTTCATTTCTTTTAAGGACTGACTACTTTTCTGCTGCGTACACATCACTATTGACATCTGTTCATTTGTGGATGGATACAAGTTGATATTATTTCTTTGATGTTATCAAAAGTGCTACAACAAAAATTGGATTACAGATGCCCATTGACAAACTGGATAATTTAAAAGAAATGGATGAATTCACAGATTATATGTGGACTATCAAATGAAATTAAAATAAATTAAGTAATTTAAATAAACCCATAAAAAACCATGAGAAAGCAGCAGAAATTTAAAGTCTCCAAACTCAAAAAAACCTAGGATCAGAGAGAAACCGTTTCAAAGTCAAGCAACATTTGTTTTGTACTACTCAAATTAATCTGTAAAATCCGAAAGAAGGTGACAGATCAAAAATCTTTTCATGAATCCAGTATCATGCTGATACAAAAACTAGACAAAGATCCAAGAAAAAGAAAAAATATATATCAATCTCTCCAATGAATGTACGTACATGCAAAAATTCTAGCTAAAATACATGCAAACCAAGTACAAGAGCACATCATGGATTATCCACCATGATAAAGCTAGCACCATCCCAGGAATGGGTCAGTGTACCTTATGCAAAAACTAACTCTAAATGGAGCAATGGCCATAATGTGAAACCTAAAACTATTAGAAGGAAGTACAGGATGCAACCTACAAGGTAAAGATAAAAAAAAAAAAATACTTTCTGAATAGGACTACAATTTTACAGGAATTAGGACCAACAACTGGCAAGGTGACCTCATAAAACTAAGCTTTTGCAAAGGTAAGAAGACAGTAGTAACAGTGGCCTGCATCCTGAGAGCAAGAAACCCTTCTTGTTGTTGGTCAAGGTAGTCTACAATATTCCTCAAACAACACAGGCTATTGCTGTTGCCTGTGATTACCTCCAAGAAATTGAAGGTATAAACCCACATTGCTGAAGACACTTCGGACATAGGACTTGGAACATTCAAGTTAGATCTGACCTATAAGCCTTCTCCCTGAGCAATAGTTTTCATGGCATCATGAGGCGCCATACATGATACCAAAGGAGGGAAGCAATCAATTGTCCTAGCCAGCTTTGGAACCTATGAGTTACAAATATGACCAGCATTGCAAGATATACTTTTTTTTGTTTTGTTTTTTGTTTTTGTTTTTTTTGTTTGTGTTTTTTTTTTGTTTGTTTGTTTGTTTTTCGAGACAGGGTTTCTCTGTGTAGCTTTGCGCCTTTCCTGGAACTCACTTGGTAGCCCAGGCTGGCCTCGAACTCACAGAGATCTGCCTGGCTCTGCCTCCCGAGTGCTGGGATTAAAGGCGTGCGCCACCACCGCCCGGCTACAAGATATACTTAAA
Source organism: Peromyscus eremicus (assembly GCF_949786415.1). Lineage (NCBI taxonomy): Eukaryota > Metazoa > Chordata > Mammalia > Rodentia > Cricetidae > Peromyscus > Peromyscus eremicus. The sequence goes on from NC_081428.1 coordinate 67,095,335, forward strand.
GCTTAAATAGTGGCACACCAATAGGTGCCTAATCGGACTTAAGGCCCATCCACAGGAGGGAAGTCTTGTCTGGTTCTGGAAACCTCCCCAACTTTTAGAGGATAGTGAGGTCATGGCTCTGAGAAGAGAACCTTCTACTGCCACCTTAATAGATGAGCATAACCCTTAAGTGCTCTGTAAATACTTATACTCATAGAATTGGGGACTCTCACTCCACATCAAAGAAGTGAGTATTGGCAGTGGAAGAAAGACATTAAAGAAACAGCACAGCTGGTCAAAGTACAGAGAATAACTGATGATTAGGTCCCATACCCCCTTTGGGTTATGTATCCTTTATGCATCAACAACACAACTTCTGCACCTAAGACTCAAGGACTATCCTAGAGAATGGACTGGAAAGATCTTAAGATGCAGAGGACTGGTAAGTTTGCTGTGATATTGTGTTTCCTCGTAATACTAGGGAAGCATCACCCATGATATCTCTACAGTATGGCTGCCTAGCAGGACTTGAAAAATAACAGCACCATAGACATGATATTGCAAAAGGGGAAAATATCATGGGATTCCACCCCCCAACAAAGACCTTCAGGCAAATAAGGACTGCTAAGAATGGGATAATTAGTCATTCGAAGGGATGAGCCCCACAATTGATTATCCAATTACAAATGGTCAACTTTGAAATCATACACATATAAGCAGCACTAAAAAGTAATATGGTAGTATTTATATACAACAACAAAGAAAAAGAAGGAATGAGTTTTATAGGGATACATGGAATAGGTTGGAAGGAAGAAAATGAAATGAGAATGATTTAATTCCATTTTAATAATAATTGCATTTATTAAAAAAAATACATACAGTGTAAGCAGACCAGAAGACAGAAACCAAATAACCATTGTATTAGATGCAGAACAGGCCCTGTGATAAAATCTGGTATCACTTCATGATACAATTCCTGAAGAATTTAGCAATACAGGTGGCATGTAACAACGTAATCAAGGCAACATACAACAAGCCCATGAGCTAGCATCACGCCAAATAAATAGAAAAATAAAAAGCATTTCCATTAAAATAAGTAATAAGACCAGGATGCTTACTTTCTCTATTTCTTTTCACTACAATGCTCGAAGTCTTACCTAGAACAATAAGACAAATGGAGGAGATAAAAAGGACACAAATAGGAAAAGAAGCCGAAACACACTTAGTTGCAGATGGTATGATTCTGTACATAAAAGACACTAAAAACTGCTCCAGAAAATTCTTACTACAGATAAGTACAATCAACAAATCAGTGGGGTATATAATTAACACATAAAAATCAGTAATATTGCTACACACCAATGACTAGCATACTGACTACTAATATACAATGACTAATACTGTAAACTATCTCTTTTACAATAACCTGAAAACAATTTTATGATGAATAAAACTAGGGAAGAGAATGACCTGATTAGTACACATGTTAAGGTGTTGAAGAAAGAAACTGAGGAGGCCATCACAAAATAGAGAGAATTCCCATGTTCATGAATTGGTAGGATTAATGTTGTAGAAATAGCCATTCTACGAAAAGCAATTTACATATCCAATGCAATCCTCATGAAATTTCATTGTAATTCTTCATAAGAATTTAAGAAATAATCTTAAACCATATATGGGAAGAACAAGAACTCGGGATAACCAAAATAATACTTAACAATAAAAGAACTTCTAGAAGAATCACCATTCTCAACTTTAAGTAATAATACAGAGATAAGGCAATAAAAGCCCCATGGTATTGGTATAAAATCAAACGTAGTTATCAATGGGACAGAATTTAGGTAGCAGATATAAGTCTGTAAATATATAAATATATGTCCACCTGACATTTTGACAAGAAGTCAAAACTATACACTGAAGAAAAGCCACACTCAATAGCTACATGGAGGAGACTGAAACAATCCTTATTTCTCACCTGCCAAAAAAGTCAGCTGAAAATAAGTCAGCATAAGATCTGATGTCCTGAATCTGAGAGAAGAAAAAAGTGATATGATCAAACTCACTAGTACAGGAAATGACTCTATGAACAGAATGCTGGTAGCACAAGCATTATGACCAAAGATTGACAAATGGAATTGGGGGGGTGGGAATCTTCAACAGCTACACATCTGATGGGGTTAGTTGGTAGAATTTCAAAGACCAAGAACAAAAAAGCAAAACACACACACACACACACACACACACACACACACACACACAAACACATTTAATGGAGTTAACTTACAATTGCCAGGGTTGTTAAAATACACATGCTAGCAAGTAAAAATCCCAGTTCTAGGAATAGGTTATCTCTTTTTGAGCCTTTGGACAGTGGCATCCTTTTGACTCCCCCAGAATTACAGACTATTACCAATACTCTGGGTTACCCTCTAGAACTTGACAGTAAGGTCCTACTGATGAAGACTCTACATATTTGAATCATCAAACATAGATAAATCAAACCAGTACCTTCCTGGAAGCTTCATTTCTACTGTCTAACTTCCATGGTGCTGGAAGGTGTTTTGCATGTTAATGGAGGAGGAAAGTAATCATCAATCTCATCTTAAGCTACAATAATGACTAGACTAGCAAGATATGCCTGGTGATGCAAAATGACATAAATGATACAAGAGTAAACAACCACTTTCTTATTTGACTAAGGCCCAGTCCACGAGTTACCTGCCATTATTAATGGGGCTAAATACCTGTAGCTAGATAGGTCATAGGCCTTAGGGCAAAGACAAATACTATTACTGTGCTAAATAGATATTGTTAAAATGACTACTGATGACTTATTGCTAGACCTATAGATCAGTGCCTTTCTTCACAGTCATCCAAGCAGCTACTTCTTTCAATAGATGTCAAAAGTCAAAGAGACACAAAACTGGCCAAAGAATAAGAAACTGTGGAGATCTCAACCCTAAATGAGACTTTTCACACCATTTTCTTACCCCATGCTTAGAAATCTTCATGGAAAAGGATATGGAAGGGTTGTAAGAGTAGGTGGTAGTGGATAACTTTATGGAATCAGTGTTTTCCAAACACAACAGAAAAGTTGCACATATAAATAAGCTCATAGAAATAATAACAGCATGCACAGATAACTTGGCAAGCCCCAGTCAGATTAAATCCCAGCATAGAAGTAAGGAGGTGGGCATGGAATTCCACAAGTTATTGAGGAGCTACTGGAATTTGATAGCTGATGGGAGAAGGAAAGTTAATTTGCTATAACGGTGTGACATCTGATAGTTTGATCACATTCCAGAGCAGGCCCCAACCAGAAGAGTAGTTGGGCAACAACATTAGAATATAGATAGTAGTTTAATTCCCATATTCAAATTTGGAGATCAAATTATGTCATATTAGCATAAATAGAATAGTACATATAACTTTAAAATATTGATTAATTCATACAGTGTCAAAGTAGTATTGAGTGAACTAGATACATGAGAGTTTATGCTGTTTGTATAGGTCCATGTGTCTAGAGTATCAGAAAAATCTAACCTATGATGGTAGAAGTAAAGACTAGCGCTCATGTCTTGCATGCTATTAACAGCAATTGGAAAAATTTGATGCATTGATATACTATTTTGTGTTAAAAGATTTGGCTTAATAAGCATTGCTCCAAGAAGGTGATTTTTTTTAATGTTATCTTTTAGATTTTTTTATTGTTGTCTTACTGTTTTCTTATAGGTAGATAATTCATCTATGGCATCCCACCACTCTAGAGGTGGTGGGACCTGGGAGAATGAAGCTGATAAATGAAGCAGACTGAATTCTCATCAATAGCCAACATTATTCAGAGGCTCAAACAATTTATATCCTGAGGGTTAAGAAAGGTCACATGAGTAAAGTTCTCAGGAGTTCAAGCTATATGCAATCACAAGAACAAGCCATCTGTGGCAAAAGAATGTTTTTCCACAGAAACAAAGAAAGCATAGTTTAAGTACTTAACCACAGCAAGCAATAATGAGTAATCTGAAGCAAACTCACTCCTATCCAATACACCTGGGAGGAGCAGGCGAATAGATTCCAAAAACAACTTCTCATTTTGAAGAAACTTATGTGACAAGACTTTTGTCTTGTTTTCTAAGAATGTTCTCACAAGCACTCAGAATTCTCTTCACATCACTTCATTCGTGGATCATGTTCCAAGAGAGTGGAATTCTGATGTATTGTAAGGTGAGGTCATATAGTAATATGATCCATAAATACCATTGCTTGGTTATATATTCAAACTATCATACTTGTAAAGTACCATAAAATAGGAAAGATGATAGCTTCAATTTTTATAGTATGTGCTGCTTTAGAGTATAGTCCAGTTATTAAGAATTTGCATATGCATAGATGAATTTCAGTATGTTAAATAACCACAGTATTTTTCAGTGGAGACATTTTTTTGTTTACTTTGACCTTTTTTATTTCCATGTATATGCTAGACACACTTTTTAATTTTTGGTAAAAGGGTAAATTTTAATATAAATTCAGTAAAATATAAATTTCAGTAAAATTCCAGAAAAAAAATCTGGAATTAGTATTATATCATATCTATCTGCAATATCGATGTTTTTAATCAATGGGAATGCTATAATCCTAGCACCATTTAGATTTTCTTTAATTTCTCTAAAAATGAATATGAGTATAGAATTTTAAATATCTTAAAGACAAAATTTTGCCTGTCTATACTGCTCACAATCATATTTTAGTTTTACCTTCTAGTAGTTCCATTCAAATTATTACTAAACTATCTTGATCAGCGGAGAAGTCAGCATAGTTTGCTGTTTACAGTAATCATGAAACTTCCCTCAGAATGGTGTGATGATTCAATAGCCACCCTTCAATGTATTGATTCAATCTGTGTCAAATCATCTAGAAGAATGTATATGAAGCTCTTATTCCCCCCAATCTGCTGTGAACAGACCAGAATCTGTCTATTAAATTTTATACAGATTATGAATATAACATTCCTTTGCAAGAGCTTTTAAACCATTCCCATAAGACAGAGTGGGTAATATGCAAGAGCAGTACTAGCCCTTCTGAGAGAATCCCTTAGCTGCCTGGTGCATGCCTCAATTTTCTTGGCTCCGATTTACTTGAATCCACACATTCTATTTGTCTCTGATAATACATTTACTTCTTTCATTCTGTGCATATTCACTACTTGGCTGGAATTTCTTTCATTTTATATGTTTGGCTATTAAATCTGACCCAAGTATTTGCTTTCAGGCATAGCATCAGGTTGGTCAATAGCTACTTAGATTGCCAATTAGTCACAATATTCTTTCTGTGTAACCACACTGTCTCTAATAATTGGTTGCAAAACCTGTTTACAAAGTTAATGATTCTATGAAAATTGAGCTCAAACTTTGCTAATTACACATATATTGGCTCTTTATTTCCTAATTTTGGCCATCTCACAGTATCTGGCTGTTAATTTTCTCTCTATAACTTCACTGAAGATTAACTCCAGTTCACATTTATTGTGGGCTGGACCTGTGAATTATATTTATGCACAGACTGCTCTTTGCTTTGTAACCCTTTCCATTCATAGGGTATATATCTGATGATGAATAATCTTTCCTTTTGATTCTTTCTAAGATGTTGTCTTCTGAGGTTTCTAAATTGAGATGATCTGGTGAAAAGCTGAGCAAAAATAGCAACTACTTATCATGGAGATAAAATAAATTTGGAATCATACAGTAAAGACCACTTAAGAATTGTTCAGACACAATAAAACATGGGGCAGCCTGGATACTCAGTTACATGAATTCTTTGATGTTCTAGTTTCTTGGCATTAAACCAAACCATCAGGTTAAAATTTTTTTTTGGAATTTCAGGTGTACTAACCAAGTTGTGATTATAAAGGACTCCTTAGGAAAATATAAAAGTTAAGAACAGGTTTCAGGAAAATCCTAACATCACCTCGTAACTCACAATGAAGGTCAACAGACAAACTGTCTCTTCCACAATGGCAAACCAAAAATTATCTTTGGCTGGTTTGTACAATGTACAATTTATATTTGTATTAATACCAATATGTATGTTACCTTTAAAAGTGCATATATTTTCAGAGCAAGGGGACCAGACACCAATAAAAATGGATGGCCCAGATGATCCAACATTTCAATACACCTCTGTTACAGTTTCCTCTGAGTTCTGCATCCAAAACAGCTTCAAGGATGTTGGCTGAGAAGGACCAGTTTCACAAAATACCCCAGTTAGGACTTGCCCATAATTCTAAATTTTCTCACGGTCTCCATAAGATAACCAGCACCCCCAATCAACAGGAAGTAGTCTAGAAAACTACAACCAAATCCCCAAAATATTGTTTATAAATATTTACTTTCATTTGAGGGGGCTAGTTATAAATTGTCATTGGTCACAGTCAATCTCTATCTAAAGAAGTAAGAGGGATACGGTATAAAAATGATGAAAAAAGGGTAGATAATTTTAATGGGAAAAAAGGGTAGATTATTGAATCTATTTTAATCCAAAAATAATTGTTAATCTCAAGATATTTCACATTGATATGGACTTTAGTTTATTGATACAAATTTAAAGTCAATTTTGTTATACTATATGTGTATTTCTACTCCTGTTTGAGGTATTATATTTATGCAACTCATCTAAAAATATAATGTATAGGCCCCAGCTCCCATCCCACCCCGGACTTCCAATCTGGACAAGAGGTGAGTGCCTGGGCTCAGCCTAGATCCCATCCCTGGGCACCAGCAACTCCGGGAAGACCTGCCCAACTTAGCCCCAGGTTCTGGCCATCGGGCAGGATCCTTTCTACCGCCACCCCCACCGGGAAGGCTCTCCTTCTCCAAGACCCTCCCCTGCCAGCAGACCCTGCAATCTCCACGCCCTGCCCCCATGCCCATCATCGCCAAGACCCCAGCCACTTCCTAAGACTTAGAGACCAGCCCCCAGCTCTCATCCTGCCCCAGACTTTCTGTCTGGACAAGAGCTCCCATCCTGCTCTGAACTTCCCGTCTGGACAAGAGCTCTCATCCCGACCCGGACTTCCCATCTGGACAAGAGCTTCCATCTGGACAAGAGAGAGAGACTTCCTGAATCTGTCAGCTCTGTCTGGACCAAGTGCACTGATAAGACTAAGAATGAACCACAAGGCGATGGGCAGATGTCAAGGCAGAAAAGTACATACAACAAAATGAAGAGCAATACAGCATCACCAGAACCTAGCCCTCCTCCAACATCTAGACTTGAACATCAAAAATTAGAAGAAGCAGAAGAAAACAGCCCTATGAATAACATCATGAGAAGGTAGAGGCTTATATAGAGGGAAATACAAACAAAAAATGGGAAGAACGCTATAAAAAACTAGAGGAAAGGACAAATAAAGCAGAAGAAAACAATAAAGCCCTGGAAGAAAACAAAAAGCCCTGAAAGAAAATCATGAAAAAGCATTGAAACAGATGAAGGAAATAGTCCAAGACCTGAAAAGGGAAATAGAAAAAATGAAGAAGACACAAACAGAGGGAATGCTGGAAATAGAAAATCTGAGTAAACTAATGGGAACTTCAAATGCAAGTATAACCAACAGAATGTAAGAGATGGAAGAGAGGATCTCTGGTAGAAGAAATAGATTCATCAGTCAAAGAAAACACTAAAGCCAACAGAGTCATGACCTAAAATGTCCAAGAAATTTGGGACACCATGAAAAGACCAAGCCTACAAATAATAGGGATAGAGGAAGGAGAAGAATACCAACTCAAAGGCACAGAAAATATATTCAACAAGATCATAGAAGAAAACTTTCCCAACTTAAAGAAGGAAATGCCTATGAAGATACAAGAAGCCTAAAGAACACCAAACAAACTAGACCCCCCAAAAAAGTCCCCTCACCACGTAATAATTAAACAACTAAATGTACAGAATAAAGAAAGAATATTAAGAGCAGCAAAGGAAAAATGCCAAGTGACTTACAAAGGCAAACCCATCAGAATAACACACAATTTCTCAATGGACACTTTGAAAGCCAGAAGGACCTGGACAGATGTAATACAGACACTAAGAAACCATGGATGCCAGCCTAGACTAATATACCTAGCAAAACTTTCAATCATCATAGACGGAGTGAACAAGACATTCCAAGACAAAGCCAGATTTAAACAATACTTATCCACAAACCCAGCCCTACAGAAAGCACTAGAAGGAAAATTCCAACCTAAGGAAGTCAGATACACCCTGGAAAACACAGGCAATAGATAAAGCCACAGCAGTAAACCCCAAAGAAGAGAAGTACACACATACTACCACCAAAAAATAACAAGAATGAACAATCACTGGTCATTAATATCCCTTAATGTCAACGGACTTAATTCACCTATAAAAAGACACAGGCTTTCAGAATGGATACGAAAGCAGGACCCATCGTTCTGCTGCATACAAGAAACACACCTCAAATTCAAAGATAGACACTATCTAAGAATATAAGACTGGGAAAAGACTTTCCAATCAAACAGTCTTAAGAAACAAGCGGGTGTAGCCATCCTGATATCCAGCAAAACAGATTTCAAACTAAAATCAATCAAAAGAGACTTCCTAGAGATCAACAAAAATAAAGACACCACATACCCAAACTTATGGGACACTATGACAGCAGTGCTAAGAGGGAAATTCATAGCACTAAATGCCCACATAAAGAAGTTGGAGAAATCTCACACTAGTGATTTAACAGCACACCTGAAAGCTCTAGAACAAGAAGAAGCAAAGTCTCCCAGGAAGAATAGACACCAGGAAATTATCAAAGTGAGAGCTGAAATCAATAAAATAGAAACAAAGAGAACAATACAAAAAATTAATGAAACAAAGAGTTGGTTCTTTGAGAAAATCAACAAGATAGACAAGCCCTTATCCAAACTAACCAAAAGACAGAGAGAGAGCATCCAAATTAACAAAATCAGAAATGAAAAGGTGGACATAACAACAGACATTGAGGAAATCCAGAGAATCATCAGGTCATATTTCAAAAACCTCTACTCCACAAAACTGGAAAATCTAAAAGAAATGGATAATTTTCTGGTTAGGTACCACACACCTAAGTTAAATCAAGGCCAGATAAACTATTTAAATAGTCCAATAACCCCTAAGGAAATAGAAACAGTCATTAAAAGTCTCCCAACCAAAAAAAGCCCAGGACCAGATGGTTTCAGCACAGAATTCTACCAGATCTTCAAAGAAGAGTTAATACCGATACTCTTTAAATTATTCCACACAATAGAAACAGAAGGAACATTACCAAACTCCTTCTATGGGGCTACAATTACCCTGATTCCTAAACCAAACAAGGATACAACAAAGAAAGAGAACTACAGACCGATCTCCCTCATAAACATTGATGCAAAAATACTCAATAAAATACTGGCAAACAGACTCCAAGAACACATCAAAACAATTATCCACCATGATCAAGTAGGCTTCATCCCAGGGATGCAAGGGTGGTTCAACATACAAAAGTCCATCAATGTAATACATCATATAAACAAACTCAAAGAAAAAAGCCACATGATCATCTCACTAGATGCAGAAAAGGCATTTGACAAAATCCAACACCCCTTCATGATAAAGGTCTTGGAGCGATCAGGAATACAGGGAACATACCTAAACATAATAAAGGCAATTTACAGCAAGCCAACAGCCAACATCAAATTAAATGGAGAGAAACTCAAAGTGATTTCACTAAAATCATGAATGAGGCAAGGCTGTCTGCTCTCCCCATACTTATTCAATATAATACTTGAAGTTCTAGCCAGAGCAATAAAACAACATAAGGAGATTAAGGGGATACAAATTGGAAAGGAAGAAGTCAAGCTTTCACTATTTGCAGATGACATGATAGTATACTTGAGTGACCCCAAAGATTCAACCAAGGAACTGATACAGCTTATAAACACCTTCAGCAACATAGCAGGATACAAGATCAACTCAAAAAAATCAGTAGCCCTCCTATATACAATTGACAAACAGGCTGAGAAGGAAATCAGAGATACATCACCTTTTAAAATAGCCACAAATGATATAAAATACCTTGGGGTAACACTAACTAAGCAAGTGAAGGACCTATATGACAAGAACTTTAAGTCCCTGAAAAAAGAAATTGAAGATGTCAGAAAACGGAAAGATCTCCCATGCTCATGGATAGGCAGGATTAACATAGTAAAAATGGCAATCTTACCAAAAGCAATCTACAGATTCAATGCAATCCTCATCAAAATACCAACACAATTCTTCACAGACCTGGAAAGAATAATACTCAACTTCATATGGAAAAACAAAAAATCCAGGATAGCCAAAAGAATCCTGTACAATAAAATAGCCTCTGGAGGCATCACGATCCCTGACTTCAAATTCTACTACAGAGCTACAGTAATAAAAACATCTTGGTACTGGCATAGAAACCGACATGTGGACCAATGGAATCAAATTGAAGACCCTGACATTAATCCGCACACCTATGAACATATAATTTTTGACAAAGAAGCCAAAAGTGTACAATGGAAAAAAGAAAGCATCTTCAACAAATTGTGCTGGCATAACTGGATATCAACATGTAGAAGGCTGCAAATAGATCCATATCTGTCACCGTGCACAAAACTTAAGTCCAAGTGGATCAAAGACCTCAACATAAATCCAGCTACTCTGAACCTGCTAGAAGAGATAGTAGGAAGTAGTCTTGAATGCATTGGCATAGGCGATCACTTCCTAAATATAACACCAGTAGCACAGACACTGAGAGAAACAATCAATCAATGGGACCTCTTGAAACTGAGAAGCTTTTGTAGAGCAAAGGATATGGTCAAGAAGGCAAAGCAACAGCTTATAGAATGGGAAAAGGTCTTCACCAACCCCACATCTGACAGAGGGCTGATATCCAGAATATATAAATAACTAAGAAATTAGACATCAAAATGCCCAACAGTCCAATTAAGAAATGGGCTATAGAACTAAACAGAGAATTCTCAACAGAGGAAACTCAAATGGCTGAAAGACATTTAAGGAATTGCTCAACATCCCTAATTATCAGGGAAATGAAAATCAAAACAACTCTGAGATACCACCTTATGCCTGTCAGAATGGCTAAGATCAAAAACACTGAAGGCAGCCGGGCGGTGGTGGCACACACCTTTAATCCCAGCACTTGGGAGGCAGAGCCAGGCGAATCTCTGTGAGTTCAAGGCCACCCTGGGCTACCAAGTGAGTTCCAGGAAAGGCGCAAAGCTACACAGGAAAACCCTGTCTCGAAAAACCAAAAAAAAAAACACTGAAGACACCTTATGCTGGAGAGGATGTGGAACCAGGGGAACTCTCCTCCACTGCTGGTGGGAATTCAAGCTTGTACAAGCACTTTGGAAATCAATATGGTGCTTTGTGAGAAAATTGGGAATCAGTCTCCCCCAAGTTCCAGCTATACCACTCTTGGCTATATACCCAAGGAATGCTCAATCAAACCACAAGGGCACTTGCTCAGCTATGTTCATATCAGTATTGTATGTAATAGCCAGAACATGGAAATAACCTAGATGCCCTTCAACTGAAGAATGGATGAATAAAATGTGGTACATATACCCAATGGAATACTACTCAGCAGAGAAAAACAATGACATCATGAGGTTTGCAGGCAAATGGATGGATCTAAAAAAATCATCCTGAGTGAGGTAACCCAGACTCAGAAAGACAAACATGGTACGTACTCACTCATAGGAGGATACTAGATGTGGAACAAGAATTACTGGACTGCTCTATTCACAAGACCAGGAAAACAGGACCCCAAGAAAGACACAGGGATTGCCCATGATGGAGGAATGGATGCAATCTACATGAACAGACTGGAAGTGAGTGGGGGTAATGAAGGGCGAGGGTCGAGGGAAAGAGAGCTTAGGGGAGCGGGAGATCCCAGCTGGATCAAGAACAGAGAGGGAGAACAGGAATAGGAGACCATGGTAAATGAAGACCACGTGAGAACAGGAAGAAGCAAAGTGCTAGAGAGGCCCACAGAAATCCACAAAGATGCCCCCATAATAGACTGCTGGCAATGGTCGAGAGACAGCCCAAACTGACCTACTCTGGTGATGGGATGGCCAAACACCCTAACTGTCATGCTAGAAACCCCATCCAATGACTGAGGGAACTGGATGCTGAGATCCACAGCCAGGCCCTGGGTGGAGCTCTGGGAGTCCAGTTGGTGAGAAAGAGGAGGGTTTATATGAGTGAGAATTGTTGAGACCAAGGTTGGATAAAGCACAGGGACGAATAGCCAAATGAATGGAAACATATGAACTATGAACCAATGGCTGAGGTGTCCCCCAACTGGGTCAGGCCCTCTGAATAGGTGAGACAGTTGATTGGCTTGATCTGTTTGGGAGGCATCCAGGCAGTGGGACCAGGTCCTGTGCTCAGTGCATGAGCTGGCTGTTTGAAACCTGGGGCTTACGCAGGGAGGCTTGGCTCGGCCTGGGAGGAGGGGACTGGACCTGCCTGGACTGAGTCTACCAGATTGATCTCAATCCTCAGGGGAGTCTTTGCCCTGGAAGAGATGGGAATGGGGGGTGGTCTAGGGGGAAAGGGAGGGGGCGGGAGGGGGGAGAACAAGGGAATCCGTGGTTGATATGTAGAATTAAATTATTTTGTGAAATAAAATAAAATAAAATTTAAAAAAATATATAATGTATAATTAAAAATACAGATTAATATTTAGTCATCTGTAATAGTCAAACTTATAACCATAGTTACGTTATTCAAGTATACAAAGATATATTTCAGATAGATGGGCAATCTTCAAATGCTTCAAAGACCTAAAGAATATGGCATTTAAAATGTTTTAAAAAGTTAGACTTTTCTCTGAAATGAGACACATAAGCTCCTGGCAGACCCAATTACTTCAAAGAGGATGAGGGGCATCAAAGAACTTCCATAGGAGATTTCTTTCATTTTGGAAAGATCAGCCATTTGGGCAAAAAACTGCTTTTGCCTTGACTGACTATATGCTGTATAAACTGGACATGCAGGACTCACAGGAAAGTGACTTCTGAACTTTGCCATAACAAAATGGGATGGTCTTTCAAGGTTCCTATTTCACAGAAAAGAAACTGCCAGTCATTCTGCAGGACACAGAGGAAAGCAACTGATAAACTTTGCCAAAATAGGTGAGACAGTCCTTCAAATTTCCTGCTTCACTAAAATGTCTGCCAGATACTCTAGATCTATAGGCTGAATATGGATGCCCCAATGTTGCAGAGGAACTAGGCAGCTAGATGTTCCTGTCATTTCTAGAGTTTTTGGAAATTGTTTGCAATGCCCTTTTTGTTTACTTAAATAATACTATATCATTCTGGGGCCTTTGATGGAATTGAAGACTAGATAATTATAATTATAACTTTACTAAGTTATGAGAAAAGATAAATTAGATACAAACTTTAGACTCACATAGATAGGGTAAATGATAAAATATTTTCTTTAATTTTGCCAAATACAAATAGACTAGATATTGTAACTATAATTCTTGCTTGATAACTTTTTTGTTATATATAATTTTATTATATTAAAGTTAAAATATTCCTTTTGATTAGACAGAAATGCTGTGAGATAAACTCTTTGTATGCTGTGAATATGTTTTATTAGCATTAGTTAATAATGAAGTTGCTTTGGTCTATAGCAAGGCTGGATAGAGCCAGGCAGGAAATCCAAGCAGAGATACAGGGAGAAGAAGAGTGGAGTTGGGGGCAGGTGCCAGCAAGCTGCTGGAGTAGAAGATATATTAGAGCACAGGTAAAGCCACTAGACATATGGCAAAACATATATTAATAGAAATGTGTTACTTTACTTTGTAAAAACTAATTAATAATAAGCCTGAGCAATAGGCCAAACAGTTTGCAATTAATATTAGGCCATTGAACAATTATTTTAAAAACAGCTGTGGGAGGGCAGGACAAAAAGGCCTCCGTTTACAAAGAATATTAGCTAGCACAGTAATGATGTGTGTGTGTGTGTGTGTGTGTGTGTGTGTGTGTGTGTGTGTGTTGTGTTACTGTAGGTGTCTATATGCATGTGTGCATGCACTCACTCATACATATACATGTGGAAACCAGTGGTCATATCTTGTGTTTTGTTCCATAGCTCTTTGTAGCTAGGGTTTTCCTGCCTGGCCCACGATCAGGGCAAATCTCTCTCACCTGCCAGTCCCACAGCTGCTCAGACCCAACCAAGTAAACACACAGACTTATATTGGTTACAAACTGTATGGCCGTGGCAGGCTTCTTGCTAACTGTTCTTACAGCTTAAATTAATCCATTTCTATAAATCTATACCTTGCCACGTGACTCATGGCTTACTGGCATCTTCACATGCTGTTTGTCATCATGGCGGCTGGCAGTGTCTCTCTGACTCAGCCTTCCACTTCCCAGCTTTATTCTCCTCCTTGTCTTGCCTATACTTCCTGCCTAGCCACTGGCCAACCAGTGATTTATTTATTGACCAATCAGCAACACACTTGACATACAGACCATCCCACAGCAGCTCTTTGCTTTATTTTATGATGCAGAGTCTGTCATTGAACCTAGAGCTTACTATCTCGGATAGACTGACTGGCTAATAAGACCCAAGAATGGTTACAAATTTTTTGTTTTTTTAAACTGAGTGCCAGGTTGGAAGTGCATACTCAGGTTCACACTAGTGAAACATGTTCTTTTACTCATGAAGCCATCTCACCAACCTCCAGAGTGATCATTTTATTTTTGATCACAGAATTTTATATATATATTTCCTCATTGTCCCCACTTTCTGGTTACCTTCCTCCTCTCACATAGTCCCCTCACTTACATGTCACAGGTCTTCTACACTTTCTCTTTTATTCTCCCTTTCTACTTGTTAAAGATCTCTTCCTCTCTGCTCATGTACTTCTTTCTACATTCGTGAAAGAAACACAAAGAAACACACACATATGTATATACATGCACATACTATTGTTGTGGGATATTCCTTTTGTATATTGTGAAGATGTGTCTCTGCCTAAGGCACCTTATGTTTGGTTTAGTAAAAACCTGGATGGCCAATAGCAAGGCAGGGGAGACTAGGTGGGACTTCTGGGAAGAGAGAGGAACTCAAGAAGAATCTGAGGCACATGGGATTAAGCCAGCCAGACGCAGAAGGAGTTGGACGTACAGAATGGAGGAGAGGTAAAGGGCCACATGGCAGAAAATAAAAGAATAGAAATGGGTTAATTTAAGTGATAAAAGTTAGTTGGGAACAAGCCCAGGCTAAGGCTAAGCTTTCATAATTAATAATAAGTCTCCATATCATTTTTTGGAAACTGGCTGCTGAATCACCTCGGCCTCCTAATCCTGGGCCCCCGGATCCACCGGGCCCTTCCGCTGCACCAGCATCATCCGCCATTTGGTGTTTTCCCAAAGAAGTAGAAGAACAATGTGACTGTTTATGTGCACTGTCTTAGTTGATCACCTTCTTGAGTGTTGTATTTCTTATCTCCCTTGGCTAACAAAATTTTATTACCAAGTATAGTAAGTTTACAAAGTAATTATATAAAGACCTCAGCTATAGTTAGATACTATTGGCAATCTGCCTTGATACCTTATAACTAATTTAAGTGTGTTATTGTGAGCTATTTTTATTAAGTGATGTATATCAATCATATTAACTCTTCCTTTTCTCTTTTATCCCCCTCAATCTACTTTTATTTTCATATTCTTTCTCTTAGGTTTTCTCACAGACACACAGGTACACACACACACAAACACACAAAACCAGAAAATAAGAAATGTTGGTGGAAAATCTGTAGATGAATAAGCACTGAGATTCTTTGGAACTGCTGAGAGAAGTAGAAGGATCCAGGAGATGAAAAAGACACACTCTGGTGCCAAGCACAGCAAATATCTAGATGGCTTGTCAAGGAGCAGTTAAATCCTTCTCTGAATCGAAACACTGAACATTCTTCTCACTGGGCTCGTCCAATGCCTGGTGTGAGTTAGGTTGGCCTCTGCTGCCAGGCTGCGCTAAGACATTCCTCATCTCTCACCACTGAGGTTCTCTGAATGTCTGTCAGACTTGCTCAATAGGTCAGCATTACCTCATGCTGTCAAGAAAGGTGGCAAAACAAACTGCTTGTCTGTCTCCCCTGCTTATTATTTAGTTTAGGCAAATATGAGCCTTGGGTTAGAGATTCAGCGCTGGTGGTAGCTCGAGATTGAACAATGGCTTGACGGAGGGGAAAGGCTTTGCAGGGGAGGAGGTGTTGGCAACCAGTTCTTACTTGAGAATGCTGGAGGTGGTGTGGGTGGGTGCTTAGGGGGAGAAACGTGAGTTAAAAGGAAAAGCTGTTGTGTTGGGGATCCTTTAGCAGAGGCAGAATACTGACCAGTTGAGCAAATGAAGTCTTTTCAGGAGTGTCCAGATAAATGATTGGTTTGCATCCAAGCAGAAAACACCAGCATTTTTGGCTCCCTGCAGTTCAATTAGAAAAAAAAAAAAGAGATAATTCTTTTTTTTTTAGCCTGAAAATATGAAAAGACAAAAAAAAAAAAAAAATCATGAGAGGAAACTGTGTGTCTCTTTTCCTTAAAAGAAAGTGAACTTGTTGAGCATAGTCTTTTAAGAGATCGAAACACTGAAGTGTGAAGAGTTATCCCTCCACTCTCTGTGTAAAGCATTTGTCCCACACTGTTCAGAAAATGAGTGAAGCAAAGAGCGGGGACACTAAGGATGGAGAAACCGTCCCAGGTACATTCTGCAGATTCAGCAGTCTCAGCCAGACCAGCCGAAACCATCTGACTCAGGACTATCTTTAAACTAAAACAAAACAACTGAAAGATGGTGTTTCCGAGAACCTCATTTCTTACCAGGCTGGTACAGGGTGATGACAGAAGTGAATACCTATCCATCTGGAAGCCTGATAGAAAAAGCAAATTTTTAACATGGATGTGCACGAAGAGTATAAACTGCAGTTTTTGCCTGCGCTGTTTCTATTAGATTCTCCATGACAACCGAAGATGAGTCTTAATGAGTAGAGTGGCTCATGCAGTTAAGAGCTTGTAGCAGTCATTCTTTTCGAAATTTCACTACAATTTGTTAAGTAAATTAGTCTGCGGAAGATTAGAGATTCGTATGTGAAATTAACTCACTTGCTTGAACACAAAATAACAATACGAAAAATGAGATATGAAAGGAAGTTCTAGAGAAATGTAAGTGTAAACACCTACACTTATTAATTCAATAGACTTAAGATCTAGGACAGAGATACACACATTCTGTGCCGGTTTACAGATTGATTTTCATTTTTATTGATGTGTATGCCATACATGTGGAGCCACCAGTGGATGCCGGAGGAAAGCATCAGATCACCTGGAACTGGGGTCACAAGCAACAAGCAGGTGCCTGATAAGGGTTCAAGGAGCTGAGCCTGGGTCTCTTTAACCACTAATTCACCTCCCCAGCCTCTCATATGCAAATTTAAATAAAAATGTGATGACTTTCCGGTGATAATGTATTTGAATTTCATTTTTGTTGTTTTGATACAACATTGTGTATACGCAACCACCTAAAGTTTCTAAACTGAAATATTTTTCTACATAAATAATGTGATTATTCCTATATCACAAGATTGTTTAAGGAGCTTAGTGTTGTGAATACATATGAATAATAGTCAATTGACTGATGCTACTAATTGCTTATTTCAGTGATTTTTCTGGTTGCCTACTAATGAAGAATCACTTTTTATCAATAAAAAGAGGCATAAAGATGGAGCCCAGGGAAGACTACCTTGCTTATCCATGTCAAGCTTAGCTCTATCCCCAAAACCATAAACTGTAACTATAACAATAGCAAATCAATAACAAGATAAGATTGCCTCATCACACAGGAACTGCACATGGATTTTTAAACATGTTGGAATGCTTTGTCAATAATAACAGGTGGGAATAAATATGTGAAAATAGTAGAAGTGTCTAGACAGTATGGTAAGCCTGTTTTATTGTCTACACGGAAACTAAGTTAAATTTGTTTTAAAATTTATTTATGTTTTATTCTTTTGCAGTTTCATAGTTCCATGTAATGGATTGTAGCCCTTCTCATATCAGTTTTTCCATCTCTTCCCCCTTCCTTCTACAAAAGAAAAAGGAAAAAAAATCCTCCTTATTAACAAGTTCTCTTTCTACTCTCATTCCTTCTCTGTGTGTGTAAGCCACTGCGTTAAAATAGAGTTCCCTGCATGAGCAGGGTGGAAAGCAATTTCCTCGGGCGTTTGCACATCACCAGTGGTTTCATCATTGAAGAAAGTAACAGCCTCATAGTTACCGCTGACTGTCAATAGCCCTTTGTGGGAGAGAAATAAGGCCTCATGAACCCTTTCCCTTTCCATGATGAGATGTTGATGGGAACACTCCTGGGCAGGTCTTCAGTGGGTCGATACAGCTGAGGTGAGTCCACAAGTTCATAGACTATTGTTATGTCCAAAAGATGCCCCTTCATAGCAGGTCTTCCCAGCTTCTGGCCCTTGCCATGTCTACTCTCTTCCATGATGTTTGCTGAGCCGAAAGTGTGAAACAGATATCCAGACACATTTTTTTATTTTCTCCTCTTTGACAGGTTGTCTCTATGTTAACCTGTGTCCACTGACAAGAGCTGATAGCTACACAAATCTATAGGCATAAAGATAAGTATTTAGAAGGAAATTTTAGACCATGCCCAATCAGCAAACTAATAGGAGGGGGGTTCTTCCCTAGGGTCTATGACCTTCCCAACCCTGGGTTCTTGGCCAGATTTACAGTAGCAGGAAGTAGTTCCCGCCTGTGAATCAGTAGCCTAACCCAACCATCCCATTCAGATGAAAGAAGTCAGATAGATCATTATTCACATCCCCTAATGCTAGTTAGGTTACCTCCTTAGAGACAAAAATGATGAGGCAAGAGATAGGAATGGGTGAGGCAGCTTAGGAGCAGGGACCCTAAAAGTAAATAACATTGTTTTGTACATTACAGAGGCTCCCTCACTCACATAGCATGTTCCAAGGATATGTGCTGTCATCATAGGGTTGTCTTATGTTCCAGATCTTTGCTATCTGGTAAATTTTATTATGATCAGCCTTTCTCTGGGGCACTGTAACTGCCACTCCTTCTGCATTCACCCCCTTTTGCAAGCTAGGAAGCAGTTAGAATGGACTGCTCCTGAAAATCCCTAACAACAACTGGGGTGACCTCTGAGGGCAGAATGAGGGGCAGAATGAGGGACTGCGTTATTTTTCCTGCATGCCAAACCAATAGGGAAGGAGGGCCATGACTGCACACCAAAGATGGTGTGATTCCAAGGTGGCCCGCATCTTTTCTTATCCTTCATAACAGCCTCTTGGCTTAAAAGTAAAGCCTGACAGACTTCTTATCCCACCAGGAGAACTTCCCAGCCAGTTGAAGGCCAGACCAGGACTTGTTCATCTCAAACTTGTGGAGCTATCAGTCCCTGTGTCGTTTTTCAAATGGACGAACCTTCAATTGGGTAGGGAGAAGACCTCAAGGACCCTTAGAATTATCAGCCCTCAAGGAGAGACTTACTTCAGCCTCCTGAGTATGCCCTCTGTTTTGCAGAGGGACTTTCTGTGTATTTGCTGTGTGTTTCTGTGTTTCCTAGTCACTTATAAAAGCCTTTCTTCACCAGCAATAAATACTAAATACATAAATGAAATAAAATGTTTTTACTTTTCTTCGAGCATTTTGTATATGAAGACGATGTATAGCAATCACATCCACTCCTCAATCCCCTTCTTAACTCCTCCAGGATTCCTTTTCCAAATTCATGTATATTTATATGTAAATGTATATGTGTATACACACTTCCATACACATATGTAAGATACCAGTGCCGCTAGGACCGCCTCCCTTAGGTGAGGGGCAGAGCCAGCTCTTTTATGCCCGTGCCATCTAGCCCATCTCTCCCATGCTTGTGGTGAGGCATGGGGTCATCTCTCAAGTGTAGAGCCAGCTCTCCTGTGAGGGCTGGGCCAGCTCCCCTGCTGCAGTGGCCAGCTAGGGGCAGGGCCAGCTCTCCCAGGGCCAGCAAAGGGCTGTGCCAGCTCAGCATAGCCCTTGGATTTCAACATACATGGTTCCTCGGTCCCTCTGTGGTAACATGGGCTATGGAGATCAACATAGCAATCTTCAGTTGCTCAGGCTCAGATGTCACCATGGCTCAGATGACAGTGCGTGCCACCCAGATAAGCGTGGCCCTGGTGGCAGCATGGCCCTCAGAAACCAACATGGTCTCAGGGGGCTGACCAGACCCTGGGTATCTGCATGGCCCTCAGTGGTATGAGGAGCCAGGGACATTAACTCAGACCCTGGCTGCCTTAAAGCCACGAACCTAGATAGTCCCTCAATAGCAGTTTTGGTCAGGATGTCACCATGGCCCCAGGTGGCAGTGCAGACCACTCAGATTTGCCTGGTCCCAGTGGAGACACAGTTTTTAGACACCTGTAGTGATAGATTGTATACCCTAATAAAGCTTGTCTGAGGATCAGAGGAAAGAGCGAGCCACTAGATTAGACATAGAAGCCAGACAGTGGCTTTAAATCCTATCACTTGGGAAGCAGAGATACATCTGGATCTCTGTGAGTTCAAGATCACACTGTAAACAGAGCCAGGCAGTGGTGGCACGCACCTTTAATCTCAGTACTGGGAAACACACACACCTTTAATCCCAGGAAGTGATGGCAGGACAGAGAAAGGTATATAAGGTGTGAGGAAACAGGAACTAAAGCAGTTTAGCTGAGACCCTTTTGGGTGAGCACTCAGAGGCTTTCAGTCTGAGGAAACAGGATCTGTAGTTGGAAGTTTTTCTGTGTCGTACCCAGTCCGCAGCCACTCAGACCCAAATAAACAAGAAGAGAAAGGAAAGGAAAGGCAGATGCTTTGAGCTGCCACCAGGAGAAGCAAGATGTAAAGGTATTGGTAAGCCAGAAGCCATGTGGCAAAGTATAGATTTATAGAAATGGGTTACTTTAAGATATAAGAGCTAGCAAGCAAGAGGCCTGCCATAGGCCATACGGTTTGTAAGTAATATAAGCCTCAGTGTGTTTAATTGGGTTTGAGCAGCTGCAGGACCTGGTGGGACACAGAAAAACTTTCACCTACACAGAGGCTTATATTATTTTTAAACTATAAAATAGTTTTTTATATTATTTTTATATTGTTTTATTTTTAAACTATATAATAGCTATAATGGCTCAGGCCTCTCACTATCTAGCTCTTACATCTTAAATCAACCCATTTCTATAAATCTATACTTTGCCACGTGGCTTGTGGCTTAATGGTACTTGACATCTTGCTTCTTCTGGTGGTGGCTAGCGGCATCTCTTCAGCTCTCTCTTTCTCCTCCCTCTCTCTCTAGCTGGAATGTCCCACCTAACCTTATTCTGCCTCACCATTAGCCAAACAGCTTTATTTATCAACCAATCAGAGCAGCACACATTCACAGCATACAGAACGACATTCCACAGAAAAGGATTGGCTGAGGAGTTGGTGAAGTGAGATTGGCTGTGGCTTGCTCTGCTTCTCTGATCTTTCAGCTTTCACCCCAATATCTGACTCCAAGTTTTTTTTATTATAAGACCATCTTAGATTCAAACAACAGATGCCAACATGGCCACAAGTGGTGGCACAGAATCTGGGCATCCCTGTGGCCTTTGATGGCAACACAGGCCATGGATATCAACACAGACCCTGGCTGCAGTAGGGCCATGGACCAGGCATGGCCCTCAGCTGCAGCTCAGCCCAGATGTCACTATGCCCCCAGGTGGTAGAGCAGACCACTCAGATCTGTATGGCCCTGGCTGCAGCATGACCCTCAGATACCAACCTCAAATGGTGGCACAGACCCCTGGCATTGGCTCTTCCTTCAGTGGTAACTAAAGCTATGGACATCAACATAGATCCTGCCCATGATGATGTCTGGGCCTGAGCTGCTGCCAAGGGCTACGTCTAGGTCTGTGATCATATGGCAGACAGATTCTGTGTTGATGTTCTTTTGAATTCAGTTTGCAAGCATTCTGTTGAGAATTTAAAAATAAAATTTCTTCTTATATTTGTTTGTTTATATTGTTCACTGGAGTTTTCATGTGCCACAGCACACATGAAAGGACAGGAGAAAGAACAGCTTGAAGGAGCCAGTTATTTCTTGTCCCCATGTGCATGCTGGGGAGCAAACTCTGGTCATCAGCTTTGGTGGCAATGATTTTGTCCACTGAACATCTTGTAGTCCCTTTAGTGAGGTTTTCTTTTTTTTACTTTTTCTTTCTTTTTTTGGTTTCTCTTTCTTTCTGTCTTTCTTTTTTGATGTTCCTGTTGTTTTTCATCAGGGAAGACTTTTATCAGGAAGATTGGTTTATAATTCTGCAGGTTTTTTTTTTTTTTTTGGTTCTGTCTTCATGTATTTTGGTATTAGGGTAATACTGACTTTGTAAAAAGACAGTTTCTTTCGTACTTTATGAAATAATTTTAAGAACTTTCTTGTAAGTTCTCCTTTGAAGATCGGGGAGAATTCTGCGGTGATTCTCTCTGGACATGGGATCTTTTTATTTTGGAGTTTTTTTTTTCATACAATGTATTTTGAACACATTCTTTTCCCCCTCTCAACTCCCCCCAGATACTCTTCCCATACATACTCACCCAGTTTTATGTTCTTTCTCTCTTTCAAAAATTAAAAAGCAAGCACATAAACAATATGGAGTCCATTTTGTGTTGACCAATGACTCTTGAGCATGACTGTAGTTAATATACTCTTGTCACTCCATTGGAGAAAACTGAAGTTTTTAATTAGCTGCTTATATCTTATTGCTTGTTATAAATCTTAAATTATTTACTTCATCTTTGTTTAATTTTGTCCAATCCCAATCATCTAGAAACAAATTCATTTATTTTAGATGTTTCTCTTTAGTGGATTGTAGTTTTAAATTAATGTTTTTAAGAATATCATATGAATACTACATTTACAATATTTATACCCATCCTTCTCCCTTTCTCCTCTCTCCAACTCCCCCCATCTCCCTACTTCCTCTCAAATTCATGACTTCTTCTATTATTATCCTTGTTATATATAGTCTTACATATATTATTAGATAAAACCTATGGAGTCCATTTTGTGTTGCTGTTATGTGCATGTGTTTAAGGATAACTGCCCCTCCCAAATCAGGATTCCTGTTGCAAAATACTGTCTTCTAGACATGAGAGGGATGTTGTATTCCTGAGATCTCAACAAAAAGGTTGCCTAAACAAGACTTGCATAATGATACCAATCATCATGTCAACGGGGATGAGGAAATCTCAAAGATTCATCCCTTGGTGAAGAGCTGCAGGAAATCAGTCTGTGCTGAAAAAAGAAAAGAGGATGAGGCTCCTAATAGGTTATTGAAAATGAAGTGGCCAGGCCTAAATGATTTTATAGGTGGACAACAACAAATGAACTCAGTAGGTTGGATATAATTTAAAAGTATACAATTTGATGTATTTCCTTAATGTCTGTTATAATGCTTCTCTTTGCAATTCTAATTTTATTAATTTGTGTCTTCTCCTTCTTTTGCCTAATTTGGCTAGATGTTTGTCAATTTTGTTTCTTTGAAAGTGCTAACTCTTCGTTTTGCTGATTCTCTGTAACTGTTTTTCATTTTTAGTTTGGTAAAATCTACCCTGATCTCTTCCCATATATTGCATCTTGTATTGTTTTTTTTCTTGTTTTGTTTTGTTTATTTATTTATTTATTTATTTATTTATTTATTTATTTATTTATTTATTTATTTGCTGCGTCAGGCTGTATACTTAGAGGTATGAAGTTCTCTTTTTAGACTAATTTTATTGTATTACATAGATTTCAATATGTTGTGCTTTTACTTTCATACAATTATAGGAACTGTTTACTACATTCCTGATTTTTTTCAGGGAAAGAAATAGTGTACTATTTCAATAGTACAATCATGTACACATTCAATAGTGTATTATTTTATCTCCACAGATTTATATGTTTTCTTCTTCTTCTTTTTTTTTTTTTTTGTTTTTTTTGTTTTTGCGAGACAGGGTTTCTCTGTGTAGTTTTGCGCCTTTCCAGGATCATGGGCTGGCTTTGAACTCACAAAGATTCACCTGCCTCTGCCTCCCAAAGGTTTTCTTCTTGTTGACTTCTAATTTTATCCAGTGGTGGTCAGATAGACTACAGCAAATTATTTCAATTTTCTTATATTATTTGAGACTTGATTAGTGTCTTTATATTTCATCTAATTTTGAGATAGCCCAGTGGTCTGCTGAGAAGAATGTATACTCTTTGGTGTTTGGGTAGAATGCTCTGTAGCTATCTATGAAGTCCACTGGATCCATGATGTCATTAATTCCAGTCTTCCTTTATTTTCTGTCCAGTTGATCTGTCTAATGATGAGAGTTATGTGTCAGTGTCACTCGCTATTACTAGGTTGAGTTTGACTTATGGCTTTAAATTTAGTAGTGTTTGTTGTATGCAACTGGACTAACCTCGGTTTGCTGTGCTTGTACTTAGAATTGCCTGTTCCTCTTGATGTATCACTCTCTCGATCTGTGTAAAGTGACCTTCTTTATCTCTTCTGACCAGATTTAATTCAAAATCATTTTTTTTTCAGATGTCCAAACAGTGGTGTTTGCTTGCTTTCTGGTTCCATTCAGTTGAGATTTTTTTTTTTCTATAACTTGACCTTGAGGTAGTGTTTTTTATTTGATAGTGAGGTATTTCTTGGAAGCAACATAAAAAGTACCCTGGCTTTTAATTCTATCTACTAGTCTGTCTGTCTCTGTCTCTCTGTCTCTCTGACTCTGTCTCTCTCTCTCTCTCTCTCTTTCTGTGTGTGTGTGTGTTTATTCCTGTGTGCGCGTACACGCACATGTATGTTTGCCTGCATGCTCACGGGCAAGCACAGATATGCATACTTGCTTGCCAGCTTTTCCATATATCCAGCACATATCTTCTGTACTCATTGAGGTCAGAAGGCATCAGAACCCTTTGTACCCATGTTAGAGGCACCTGTGAACTGCCATATATGGATGTTAAGAGCCTCTGTAAGATCTGCAAGTGCTCTTAACCACTGAACCATCTCTCTAGGCACCAGTATGTGTCTTTTGATAGAAGAATTGAGACTGTTGATGCTCAGAGTTATTGAATTGAAATGATTATCCAATAGCAAGCAGACAGCCCTGAAATCATAGACATACAAGTAACACTAAATGAACTAAGCAGGTTGTATTTAAGTGTTAATGTGTTTACATATGTTATATGTATTTCTTTAATAACAATTAAAGAAAAAAAGCCATGAATTTGAGAGGGAGTAAAAAAGATACATGGGAAGAGTTGGAGGGAGGAATAGAAAGTAGAAAAATTATCTAATTACATTTTAATAAAAAATAAAATGAACAAAAAGCTTAGACTAGACAACCATGAGTGTAAGTAAATGTTGTGGAAGGTTTTTTTTGTAGCTAGAGTTTTCCTGCCTGGCCCACGGTCAGGGCAAATCTCTCTCAGGCTGGAGAATTTTTCTCCAGCTCCCGCCACCAAGTCCCGCCAGTCCCAGAGCTCATTTATAAAATAAACATACAAACTCTTACATTATTTAAACTGCTTGGCCATTAGCTCAGGCCTATCATTGTCTAGCTCTCACTCTTATATTTAGCCCATTTCTATTAATCTTTATTTTGCCACATGGCTTGTGGCTTACCGGTACTTTACATCTTCCTTGTCCTGATGGCGGCTGGCAGAGTCTCCCTCTCCGCCTTCCATTTCCCCGAATTCTTTTCCTTGTCCCGCCTATACTTCCTGCCTAGCCAATGGCCAATCAGTGATTTATTTACTGACCAATCAGCAACACACTTGACATACAGACCATCCCACAGCACTTCCCCTTTTCTTTTCTTAAAAAGGAAGGTTTTAACTTTAACATAGTAAAATTACATATAACAAAACAATTATCAAGCAAGAATTACAGTTATAATATTAAAGAAGAGATCCTATCTATCTTATATTTGTAAGTTTAAGGTTTTATATCTAACTTATCTTTTATTATCATTAAGGAAAATTGTAAGTATCTAGTCTTTAACCATATCAAAGACCTCAGAAGGATATATTATTACCTGAGAAATGGAGAAGGATATAAGCAACTTTTAGGAGTCTTGTAGGGTAGACAGAGACAGCTGGCAGCCTGGACAGTCATTCAAAGTTCTCTTGTAAAGTTGGGGCATCTGTCTTCAGCCCACAGGCCTAGAGTCTTTTATTTACTTTTTTCTGTGTCCTGTAGAATGTCTGGCAGTTTTCTCTGCAAAGCAGGAACCTGAAGGACCATTTTGTCAAGCAAAGTTCAGTGGTCACCTTTGTATGGGTCCTGCATGTCCAGTTGATCAGGCAGTCCAGGCAAGAACAGTTTCTTGCCCAAATGGCTATTTTTGTCAAGGTGAAGATAAACTCCATATGGAGTGTCTTCGATGCCCATCCTCCTCTCTGAAGTAAATCGGTGCTGTCAGGAGCAGACATGTCTCACTGTCCAAAAAGTCTAAACTTTTAAAACATTTTAAATGCCATATTCTGTAGGTCTTTGAAGTGTTTGAAGACCACCTATCTATCTGAAATATATCTATGTATACCTAGAAGACTTAACTAACATGGCTACAAATATTATCATAGATGACTAACTATTAATCTATTTTTTAATTATCCATTACAATTTTAAATGAGTTACATAAACATAATACCTCAAACAAGAATAGAAATATATATACAGTATAACAAAATTAAGTTTAAACTTGTATTAATAAACTAAAATCTATAGCGATGTAAAACATTTTAAACAAGTTGTTACTCTTTAAAAGTAGGTTCATTAATCTACCCTTTCATCCTATCATATCTAAACTATCCCCCTTTTTGTTTTAGAAAGAGATTGCATTTATAATCAACCTGATTTAAATAAAAATATTGTTTTTTCTCTGTCCCACACCAGAGGGCTCTTCTGATTTTTGACACAAGAATCTCTTAACCATTTTTTTTTTTGAGCAATATGTCTGGGTTTAGAGGGGGAGTGAGCCAATTCCATCTCTAAAGCCAGCTTGGTATATTTGGGAATTTGGACGTAGCTTCTCTTACTACTTCCTGCTGGAGGGGGGCGCTGTATCTTCTGGAGACAGAAAGAAAATTTTAGGATCATGGAGTAGTCCGTGAGGCTGTATATCTGAGCCAGTTGACTTGAAACCATTCTGGATGTTGAATCATCTGGGCCATGGTGTCATTGGAGACCTTTCAGGGGGTCTTGGCTGGTCAAACCTGATGTATCTTAATCTGGAACAAATCCATAGTCTCTGGCTTTCTGTGGAAACAAGAGCAGAGACTCTTTTCCAAAGCAACATATCCTTATGTCCAAATTTTGAAGTCAAGGTACCTTTAAAATATACATTTTGGCATAACTCAACAGCTTTTGTAATCAAATGTTTTTCTTTAGTTACAAATATCAAAGAGAACATAATCCAGATTCTCTGTGTGGTAGCCATCTTTACGTGGCTTATTTTTTTATATTAGCTTGAGCCTATTGCTTTTAAACTGCAGCCTTCTAAGCCTGAAATGGCGCAGTGGCTGCTGGCTCCGCCCATTTCAGCTTTCCAACATGGCGGCGGTCCGCTTTCCGCCAGCTCTGGGAGCCATGACTCTCAGAAATAGTGGGTCTACATTTTTACCAAAGTAGCGTGTAGCCCAGAAACCTCTTTTTTTGTTTTGTACTAGCAAAGGCTAAATTCATCACATAGTTTAATGTGCTACTTGCAGAGGCCTCATTCCTACCATACTGCAGGTCGAGAGCGCACGCTAGGAACCCGCCAGTAGCTCAAACCGGCAGCTGCCGCTTATTTGAGAGAGACAATTAGGAAGCTGTTTTTAGGTCCGTTTTAGAATCTTTTTTCTAAGTTTTTAGGTGGAAACTCTTGCCCCACGTTGGGCGCCATTTGTAGCTAGAGTTTTCCTGCCTGGCCCACGGTCAGGGCAAATCTCTCTCAGGCTGGAGAATTTCTCTCCAGCTCCCGCCACCAAGTCCCGCCAGTCCCAGAGCTCATTTATAAAATAAACATACAAACTCTTACATTATTTAAACTGCTTGGCCATTAGCTCAGGCCTATCATTGTCTAGCTCTCACTCTTATATTTAGCCCATTTCTATTAATCTTTATTTTGCCACATGGCTTGTGGCTTACCGGTACTTTACATCTTCCTTGTCCTGATGGCGGCTGGCAGAGTCTCCCTCTCCGCCTTCCATTTCCCCGAATTCTTTTCCTTGTCCCGCCTATACTTCCTGCCTAGCCAATGGCCAATCAGTGATTTATTTACTGACCAATCAGCAACACACTTGACATACAGACCATCCCACAGCATTTTTTTTTTAAGATTATTTAAAACGCCATATCAGAACTTCTAATCCATTGAATGGGTTTCCAAATGAATGGACTGTAGGGAGCTTGTATACCTCTGGCATTTTCAGCAACATGTTGAGTTTAGATTCATCTATTATAGTTTTGTATCTGAATATGTGCTCGATAGCTCTCAACAGATTTTAACACAGCTGTTTACCCAGGAAACTATTATGATGATCCTTACTGTTGTTCAGCCTTTGTGTTTTAGAGCTAACTGGATTTTAAAGTTATACTAAAAAATGATTTTAAGGTGTGCTTGCAGAGACACGATGAATAATAACTCTAGTCTTGGGAGTTTATCCTAAGTAAACTCTCTACTAGAAGAATAGGCAAATAGTCACATATATAGCAGTTAAACTGCTTTAGCAATCAGAATTTTAAAATGGCTTAATAATGACAAGAAACATACAGCTAAGAGCTTCTTGTTCATTAATTATTTGCTTAGATAACCCCCCTTCTCCCCATCTTTCTGTGCCTGCTTCTCCAAGGCTGTCTTTTCTCTTTAGACCTAGCCTCACAGGAATCACATCGACTCAAGCAATCCCAGGACTTTCACGCAGAGAGGAACGCTGGGAAACAGGGAAGGACAAGTATCTTCATTTATCTTTGTTTAAAAACGAGAAACATTTTCTAGTATCCCTTTAGATGCTCTTCACCCTGAGGTGATGCATCTTCACCCTGAGGGACCAAGATTGCCTTATGCTCCTTTGCATTACACAATATCTGGCAAGAACTTGGTCCATCATTCTCTGTAGCTACAGACAGGCTCAGCACAGCCAGGAGGGCACAGTTGCTCAAGGGAGGTTGGGAAAACTCAGATTCTAAAGAAGCTGGAAAAACTGCTTAAATGCCAAGCTGTTCTGCACTGGGCCTTTGCTTTATAGGAAACCAATTTTTATGCAGAAGTATTTCCCATACATTGGACATGACTTAAAAGGATTGGGTGCAAATATGTATTAGGTCTCTCTGCTTTAAGTATTAGCACTGGCTCAGATCTGAGATCAGCTCTTACATAGGATCAATGGCATAGCCTCTCCTTGTTCCCTGCCCCAATACAAAACCTAAAACTCTGCTTGTGATTTCCATTTCAGATTTTTAAAAAAATGTAACATATATCAATCAAAATAACAACACTATAATCCCAAGAATTGTTGACCATATGAATAATTAAGTTCTTTGTGGTCTTAATTGTATTTTATAGAGCTGTTTTAATAAAATGAATTAATAAAAATTAGGAAGTATTAGCACAAGAAATCATCTTTCCAGTAAATAAACCAGTGGTAAATAATGTCCTACCAATAAAGAACACTTTTTGAAAGCCCAAATAATTGTTTACTTATAAAAGCAACAAGGGAAGACATTTAAGAAGAAACTTGCCCATGTCAGTTCTATACTGGGGCAGACAGAATGTGTGGAAATAATTCAGCTGCAGCAACAGCCTAAGAACACACGACAATGATATCGAGCGCACTGCCTACCATATCAGCTGAAGGCTGAGTTTTAAGTGGCCATGGCTTTCCAAGGCTTAAGTGTGTGTTCCCCTGCCATGAGCTGAATTTCCCTTCTCCCCCTGACACAGGTTTAAAGATCTCACATCTAGTGTAATGTAAATACATTAATGTAAATACTCAGGGTCTGCATTTAGAATCTAAGCTAAATGAAGTAGAGCCATAGACTAGTGCCATTCCTTCACGCCGTGCACTGAAAAGAGCCATGCTAAAAACGAATGCACTGAATACCACCGCCCTTCAACTCATGGCACAAGGGCACTATATAGGAGAATGCCTTAGACATGATGTTTGAAACTCAACTAGACATTTCTCATTGTATTTTATTATTTATCATTTTTGAAAAATAAAACAGGCTGGCTGAATGCACTTCAAGAGGTTGGGGAATAACTGCAGCCTATTTGGTTTTAATGCCTTTCCTTCTTTCTTTTCCTTTCTCTCCTCTTATTTTTCAGGCTGGTCTCAAACTCATGATCCTTTTAATTCTGACTCGTGAGTGTAGAGATTATAGGCATATGCCACCAATTTAATAATAAAATAATAATAATAATAATAATAATAATAATAATAACAATGTTGTGATTATTGTTTTGATGCTAGGATCATCCCTTATACGTCGCACAGGCTAAGCACATTGTCTGCACAGAACTGCACTCTCACTCAAAGTCCTATGTTAAATATGCCAGTGAAAGTGAAGGCCCAGCTCGTAAGTCCTGGAGGCTTCACCATCCATCTTTCAGCTGCTCTGTTCACTGTAAGAAGAATCCCACATTGTGAAGGTGGCCTGCTTGAAGGTAGAAGGTATTTTGGGCTCTCATTTGCTATTTATATCATCAAAAAATGTTATTCCCTTTCCCTTTTTTAGCAACTGTAGGGTTAGACAAGCTCATTCAAATGAATAGTATGTTTAAGTTATGGAGGTACAGGCTGAGCAATGTTGTGACCCTGACTACAATGCTACATTCAGATGAGAAGCAGAGTGTACCATAGCCATCCAATGTGGCCAATGCACTCATTCACAAACATCTGGATGTGGATGGAAGCCTGTTCACATATGAAGAAGGCAGTTCAGTGGCATGAGCAGTGTTACTGTGACACAGCTAGTGAGTTCCTAGCTGGAAATCACAGGTGATCATGGGCTGCTCAGAGCTCAGGATTCACTAGGGGATTCTGGTGTGTTTGCAGAGGGTTTGCTGAATTCTAGTGAGAGTTCACCAGGAACAGATGATGGGAAGAAAGTGCTGTGTGGATGAAACATCCTGTATTTCAACTAAGAATACAGGACTCCTTTATCTCCTTCCCTTTTGAAGGTCCTCTCTCATGCTGATGCTTTTGTTTCACACCAGACACACTTAGTTGGCTATTTTTGTTTTGGTTTTTAAAGATATTTGTTCTTATTTTATGTGTATTGAAGGTTGACCTGCATGTGTGTTCACCATCTGTCTGGTGCCTGTGGATATCATAAGAAGGCATTGGATCTGCCAAAATGGAGTTGCAGATAGTAGTGAGCTGCCACGTGGGTGCTGGAAACTGAACCTAAGTCCTCTGCGAGGGCAGCCAAGGGCTCTTAACCATGGAGCCACCTTTCCAGCTCCTAAATGGCTTTTAATGGACAATGCATTTCCTCTCATTCTGAACAAAGTTTATTATTTCATGCCCTGGGTGAGACTTGCCTTGGATCACACTGCTTATACAACCTGCTCTTGCCTTCAGTTTCCTCATCGATGCTGCTCTTCTCAACCTGAATAGTCTTTTTGTATCTCACAACAGAGCATGGCATCCCTTAGGAACATGGAACCTCGGCAATTAGCCACTATTTCTCTCTCACATAGCACAAGGGAGGTTCAGTTCTCAACCTTCATGCTTGTAAAATCCTTGTATTTCTCCATTGTGTGAGAAGAACAAAATAATTGAATATCAACTTTGTAACATCGAAGTATGCATCGAAGTATGCATTCACTCTCCTAGTTGTATGACATCTGTATGCGTATGTTTCATTTATAATATACATAAATATATTTAGATTTAAAAATAGCATGGTTTTTTCACTCTTCCTCTTAAGAATCAACTTGTCACTCCCCAGGATGATTGCTCTTAGTTGAGGATGAATAATCTCTCTTACTGTGAGTGTCTCCCTCCCTCCCTCCATCACTTCCTCTTCCCTTCTTCCATTCCTCTGTCTTTCTTCTCTCTGTGTCCCTCAATCATGCACATATTTAAGTATCTTCTATTTTGCTCCCCATCCCCACTTCTACTATTTTTTTCCCAAAAGAAGAAGGAAAAAAATTCTCTAAGCTTACATTAAACTTAAATCAACAGGATTCTGAAAAATAAAATTTGTTCTGACAAATATAATTAATAAGAACACTGTGAGACATTAGGATGTGTAGGAGTACTTTAAAATAGTTATTTATTGTAGAACTGTTGCTGAGTTTTCAGGAGGGCATTGGCCTGGGTGAATGGAAGGGTGGGCTGCCATCCTAACTGCTTTCCACTTCTCACTCTGTCTTTGTGACATTCATGCAATTTCATTATCAGTCCTTTACAGAGGAACTCACACAGGAGTATGCTCACATACCTACAATTTTACATGCATTTTCTCCTAGAATGAATACTATGCTATAAAGCCACTGGCCTGGAGTCTCAGCTCCCACATGGTATGCCTTTGAGAATATTTCTCTGCCCTCTTTCATGACCCTGTGCAGTAGACCAAGGTCTTCCTTTCACTTTCGTCTTGCACTGTGTGGGCATCCAGGAACTAAGAAGTGAACTTTTGCCCAGTGCCTAATGGGGAAGATTAGCTATGGTTGTCAATAGGAGCAAATGACACTAGCACCCCAAAATGCCTTGCACTCTGTTTGGGAAGCATGGTTAGCCAAATGGGGAGTCTGGGGGGGCTAAATTTAGAGTGAATAGGAAACTTGTAGGCTGCAAAATCCCATTTGGCTCCTACACCAGACACAACTTTGAGGCTGCATGGGACTTCTTTTCTTCTTTTCTTTTCCCACTTTATTCCCATGGCAGTCTTAGAGGAAGGAACAAGAATTCCTTTCAAACAAGAATGTTTATTGCCTGCATGATGCAGGCTTCCATTTAGCTAGAAAAATACATGCTTTTCAATTAACTTTCCCTTGATAAACAATGATTTAATTTAAAGGAATGACTGTTTTGCAAATTGCAACAAAACACATTTTATGTAGAAAACCATACTTTTGAAAAGAAGGGTGGGTTAGTTGCCAGTTTCTCAATCTTGAGCTGCTTCTTCTCTTTCCAATAGTTTCAGTGGTTTACCTGAGGTACAAAAGAGGAATAAGGTCCTTTGAAGTCTCTAAGCGAAGACGACATGGCATCCATCCAGTCTAAACCATTTGATTTCAATTCCATTCGTTTGCCTTTTGGTGAACAGATTCTCTTTATTGATCACAATTTCCTTTAAAAACTCTCTCCTTCCTTCTCCCATTCCCTACCCCCTCTTTTTCCCTCCCTTCCTCTCTTTTCCTCCTCCCCTCTCCCTCTTCCCTCTCTCTCTCACCTCTCTCCTTCCCCAATTCTCTTACCTCTTTCTCTCCCTCTCAACTTCATTTCCAACTCTGTCTTTTTTGATATCTAGATGCATAAGGATTATAAATTTTTTTCTTTTCTTTGACTAATGGAATGTGCAATTACAATGCAAATACTTGAAAAGTATTGCACCACTTTATGAAGATTTCTAAGAATACATACCTAGGGTATAGATAAAATATCTAAAATGAAGAGGAAAATTAAGAATTTTTATTCTTCTACATAAATAAATTATTAAATAAGCATTTATGGTGAATCTTTCATTTATAAAGAAAAATTAAATATGCATTGATTTTATAATAACATAATGATAACAGTAGTGACAGTTACTGAAATTTTTACTTCTCAAGATATTCCTCTTTTCCCACCATCACCAGACCCCCACTTCACCTGAAACTAAGGAAATAAAATATCTTACTTTTTAAAAGCTCTTGTAAATAGTATTTGCAAATATTTAGTTGGTATGTGTATAGTAGAAACCCCAGTGTAGGATTTGATACAGAAAAGGCTTGTTTCTTAATTCTAGCATGAGTGTGCAGTTTGAGAATGGGCATAGGGATGAGTAAAGTATTAAATATTAGTTAATTACAGATTTACTGTGTGTCATGTGATATTACATACTTGGGGAGCTAAAAGAGAAATATTCTCTATGACACAGGACTAGATGGTATTCTGAGGTTTAAGAAATGGGTATGCAGTTATAAGATTATATGTCTGAGAGATACCATACTTACATAGGAAATGATGAACCCCAAATTGTGCAGTTCACACTTTCTGGGGGAAAAAAAGCATACTTGGCATGTTCATGACTGCTCTAAAGTATTGTCCAAGTCTGGTGTCTCTAAGCAACCTTACACCCTGGGCTGCTCTGTGGGTCTAGAAATGCCAAAGGCCACCATGAGCTGTCTTGACAACACACAAGGAGCATATTATTTAATAAATAATGCCTTCAAGAAAAGAGAACTGGTTGTATAGGAAACTCAAGTCTAGTGAACGCAAAATAGACTTCTTTAAAAAGATATTTATGAGGTAGAAATTGGAATTTGTGTGTGGTGTTTTTTCCAACAATTAATATCTGAGAACAGGAGGTTAGGACAGGGACAGAGGAAATCTAGGGAAGATCTCTATTGAAAGGTTTCACCCTCCTGATGTTTCTAATTCTATTGATAGGAAAGGCAAATTAGATGAAGTTATAAAACTGGTCACCACTCAGATGATTTAGCTACCCCAAAAATGCAGCAAGAAAAGATGTACCTGGCAGTTTTGTGTGATATTTCCATGGAAAGAGGTGCCTGCTAAAAGAGACTAACAGGCTATGGTGATGATTATAATCTCTAATTGTAGGTAGTTAATAGAAAACAGCTATTGGTTGAATCCAAGATGGTAACTCTTAGGAGGGAGAGAGAACTTATACCAAGTTAGATCAGTAATAGAAATTGGATGCAATGTATTGTGTATTTAGTATAATTTAAATAGATAATTTTTTAATAGCAAAACATTACAAAAGAAGAATCAATAAGTTAAAGATGTGAAATAATGTTGTTTAGTTTAAAAAGCTGAATAATGACAAATTTATGGTTTCCTTTCTGCATTTATCAAATCCATAGTGTGACTGGAGAGATATTATTGTTTTTCTATTTAATGTTTTAAAATTTTAAATGATGACTGTTAAAAATATTTACAGATATTCAGGGCTGGAATCTATAAAACAGAAACAAAAACAAAGAATATAAAGAATCAATGAAATAAAGAATTGGTTCTTTGAGAAAATGAATAAGATTGGAAAACTCATATCAAATTAACTAAAAGACAAAGAGAGAATATCCAAATTAATGAAATTAGAGATGAAAGGGGACTATAACAACAGACACTGAGGAAGTCCAGAGAATTGAAAGGACATACTTTAAAAATCTATACTCCACCAAATCAGAAAAATCCAAACAGGCATACAACTGCTAGTGAAATAGAAGTAATCATTAAAAGTCACCCAATCCAAACTGTCCCCTCCCCAGGGACAGAAGGTTTTAGCACAGAAGTCTACCAGACTTTCAAAGAAGAGTTAACACCAATACTCCTCAAATTACGTCACAAAATAGAAAGAGAAGGAACATTGCTCAATTCATTTTATGAGGCCACAGTGACCCTGATACCCAAACCACATAAAAAACAAAGAGAATTACAGTTCAGTTTCCCATATGAATAAAGATGCAAAAATTCTGAATAAAATACTTGCAAATTGAATCCAAGAATACATAAAAAGAGTATCCATTATGATCAGGTAGTCTTTATCCCAGAGATGCAGGGATTGTTCAACATACAAAAATCAGTAAATTTAATCCACCATATAAACAAACTGAAAGACAAAACCACATGATCATCTCATTAGATGCAGAAAAGGCCTCAGACAAAATCCAACACCCTTTCATGATAAAAGCCCTGGAAAGATTAGGAATACAAGGACTATGCCTTAATATAATAAAAACATTTTATGGGAAGTCCATAGACAACACCAAATTAAATAGAGAGAAACTCAAAGCAATCCACCAAAATCAGGAGCAAAACAAGGTTTTCTACTCTCTCCATACCTATTCAAACTGGTACTTAAAGTAATAGCTAGTGCAATAAGACAACTGAAGGAGATCAAGGGGATGCAAATTAGAAAGAAAGAATTCTATTTATGTTTATTTAAAGATGATATGATATGTGTCCCCCAAAATTCCACTAGGAAACCTCTACAGCTGACAAACATTTTAAGCAAAACAGGTGGATACGAAATTAACATACAAAAATCAGTAGCCTCACTATATACAAATGAGTAATCAGTGAATATCTGATTTGACTTAGGCCCACTCCACAAGATGGAACCCATATCCTGCGCTACTGGGATGGCAAAGAACCTAAGACTAGATAGGCTAGGGACTTAAGGGAAAACCAAATGCTACTGGTTTACTAAATACCTCCTAACGACAGTCTGCTACACGTGTAGATCAGTACCTTGCTCAGCCATCATCAGAGAACCTGATGGGAATGAATACAGAGACCCATACCCAGACAATAAGCAGGGAGTGAGAGATCTTGGAATATTTAGCCATAAAAGGGAGGTCTCCACTAAATCAGGACTCAGGGAATCCAGTGGAAGAAGAAGAAGAGGAAAGCATGTAAGATCCAGAAGAGATGGAAGACACCTGGGGCAGGGGGGAGCCTCTCAACAGGACCTGTGCACGTATGAACTCACAGAGACTGAGGCAGCATGCACATGGCCTACAAGGGTCTGCACCACATGGAGTTCTAGAGCTGAAAGAAATGAACATATGCCTTGCACACTCTAACCCAGAAGCTATCTCCAATTGATAACCATTTTAAATGAAAATGTAATTTTCTCTAAGGGGAAAAATATAGTTTTTACTGGGGAAACAAGTTACTTTTAATGGTATTCAGTAGATGACCAACAGAAAATGAACTCAATGGCATCTTTGGAAGTTTCTGGTTTCATAATGCCATATAAGGACTTTTAAAAATAATCTTATTTATTTATTTATTTATTTATTTATTTATTTATTTATCTATCTATCTTTTTATTTATTTATTTATTTATTAAATTTCCTTTTACCCTACAGGTCCTAATATCCACATATAAATGAATACATACCATATTTGTCTTTTCTGGGTCTGGGTTACTTTACTCAGGATAATTTTTTTCAAGCTCCATTCACTTACCTGTGAATTTCAGGAGGTCATTTTATTTAATAGATGATTAATATTCTGAGCAAATGTACCATATTTTATTTATCCATTCTTCTATGGAAAAACATCTAGATTGTTTCTAACTTTTGGCTATTATGTACAAACCAACAATTAATATGGGTGTACAAGTGTTTCTGTGGTAGGATAAAGCTCCCTTTGGGTACATGTCAAAAAGCAGGTCTTGAGGTAGATCAGTTTTCACCTTCCTGAGAGGTGAAAGCACCACATTGATTTCCATAGTGCCTGAACAAGTTCATACTCCCACCAGCAAGGGCTGAGTGTTCCCCTCACTCCATATCCTCACGAGCATGAGCGGTCATTTGTTTTATTGATTTTAGCCATTCTGATGGGTAGAAGATGAAATCTTAAAGTACTTTGACTGGGATTTTCTAGATGACTAAAGATTTTGAACATTCTTTATATGTTTCTTGGCCATTGTGTTTCCTCTATTAAGAATTCTCTTTTTAGATCTGTACCCCATTGTTTTAATTGGATTGTTTATTTAAAATGTATTTTCTATATAATTATGGCCTTCCCTCTCACAACTTCTCCCAGTTAATCCCAACCTTCTCTGCCATCCAGATCCACACCCTTTCTGTTTCTCCTTAGAAAACAAATAGGCATCTAAGGAATAATAATAAAATAAAATAAAATAAGATAAAACAAAAACAAAGAAATCAGAATAGGACAAAACAAGCAAACAGAAGAAAAGGAGCCAAAGAAAAAACACTATAATTATATATAGATCTAGAAAAACACAGGTTTACACAAACAGGAATCTCAGAAAAACACAAAACCAGAAGTCATGATACATATGCCAAGGACCTGTAAGGTTAAGGGAAATAAATGCCCTGACCCAACAATATTAGACAAATAACCTCCAAAAGTGGCATAGATATTGTTCTTGTGATATTATGACAAAAAATGTGTCTGCTTTTTGTCCTTGTCTGTAAAATCTGCCTGAGGCTAAGTTGAAGAGTTTTGGATTATTGGCATTGACAGAGGAGATTTTAAAACAGTCTAGTATTGACTGTGCTACATTGATATTAGTGGGAAATCTCATGCAGACCAATAATGAAATGAAAAATAGCAAGGTGAGCAAGGAAAATACAAAATGTACAATTTGAGAAGAAAAGGGGCACCATGAAATACAATGAACCTAAATTCTGTGTACAAGGAGATGAACAGAATAGAGAAAAGCCTGATGCTAAATGGAAAAAGAAGGGATAGCCTCAGAGAAAGGTCCTACCCAGCTAAGCTTTCAACTGGTGAAAAGAAATTAAAGAAAAGATTGGGGCCTGGTTTGGTGTTACATGCCTTTAATCCCATTATTTAGGAGGGAGAGGCAAATGGATCTGAGTTCAAGGCCAGCCTGGTCTACAAGACAAGTTCCAAAATAGTCAAGCTTAGGTAGTGAGGAAACCATTAAAAACAGAAAGCTGATGAAAATGTACTTGAAAAGGGGGGTCATGTTCCAGGCCTAGTAAGCAGAAGAACTTGGCAGCTTTGGCCACATGGTTTCAGCTTTAGACTCAAGGATACAAGAAAGAGGTTGTGGAATCTCCCTCTGCAGAGTAAGAAAGCATATGTCTTCAGAGGCCAAGCATGTCAGTTGTGTCCCTGCATGGAAGCCTGAAGAGGTCATTGAGTGAAGCTGTGAAGGTGAAGCCTGGATTGTCTTGGAAACTCCAAAATGTTGTAGATGTGAGAGCCATGGGATACCCACTGAGAAGAGCTGCTTACAGGGAATAAAACTAGCCCAAGAGAGAGAAGTGTGTTTCATTCAACAAAGCTGAAAGGAGTTGGAGATCTGAAAAGAACTTGGACATCAGACATGGAGATGAAGTGTTTGGAGTTTGTTCTGCTGGCTTTGGGTATTTCTGTGGTCCTGTATTTTCTCACTATGCTCCCTTTCCTCCCTTTTGGAATTGTAGTGTATATCCTGTGCCACGGTATGCTGGAAGAAGTTGATCTGCTGTTTTACTTTGATTGTATAGGGTTTAGAGTTAAGAGATTGCCACCAGTATGTGAGACTTTGAACTCTGGACTTTTAAAAATTGTTGACACTATGATGGACTTTGTGGACTTTTGCAGTTGGACTGAATGAACTTTTGCATTATGATTTGACTGCAAGTCTATGGGTGCCAGGTAATGGAATGTGGAATTTGAATAGGAATAGCCTCCATTGGCTCATATAATTGCATGTGTCTTCATTAAGGAGTGGTTGATACTTAACAGAGATTAGGAGGTATGGCCTTGTTGGAGTAGGTGTGGCCTTGTTAAAGAAACTGTGTCACTGGGGTAGGCTTTGAGGTTTCAAATGCTCAATCCAGGCCCAATGTTTCTCTCTCCCTGGTGCCTGTCAATCTAGATGCAGAACTCTCAGCTACCTCTCCAGCACCATGCCTTCTGCACGCTATCATGCTTCCTATTGGGGAGTAAGGGGGTCCAGCCCCTCGATAGTTCCCTCCCAGGGTCTGGGAAGAATCTACAACCAGCTGATAATTAATCTTTGATAAAAAGAAATGAATCTATGTACATGAAACTCCTTAGTTCATACACTTTATTATTCTGTGATAGTTCTCTCTCTACACAGCTTCTATTCTGCTCTCGTATCTAGCTCCTTTCTTGCCTGATTTCTCTGTTTATCTACTGTCCCCTCTAGGTTCTATCTTAATTCCTTCATCTAGTTCTGTCCCTTCTAGTTTCTCTTCTATCTAGTTCTTTCCCCTATCAGCTCCTCTCTCGTCTCCTTC
The DNA here is from genome assembly GCF_949786415.1 of Peromyscus eremicus. Classification (NCBI taxonomy): domain Eukaryota; kingdom Metazoa; phylum Chordata; class Mammalia; order Rodentia; family Cricetidae; genus Peromyscus; species Peromyscus eremicus. The sequence goes on from NC_081428.1 coordinate 67,135,390, forward strand.
TCTCTCATCTGGCTCTTCTTCATCTTGTTCTTCCCCATCTGGCTCTTCCTCATCTTCCATCTCGTTCCTCTAGTCTTCTCTTTTAGCCCTTCAATCTAGTTCTTCCCCATCTCAGTTTGTTCCTCTCAAGTTCTTACCCATCTAGTTCTTCCATTCTCTTTTCTCTTCTCTGTTCCCCAGTGCCTTGGAAGTCCCGGTATATATACACTTACAAGCAGTATTCCCTTAGCAGTGCACAGCCAGGCTTCCATGGTCAAACGGAGGGGTGATAAGAATCACATTGAGAGGCAATAACCGTTAATTATCGTTTGCAACCTCAGGGTGGGGGAAGTGTGCTCAGTCGCTAGGCAACCTGTGTACCACTAGATGCCTCTGGTGATAGTTAAAGGGAGATCTGGAACTGGAGGTAAGGTTTGGGAAAGGAGGAAGTAAGGCTTAATTGGCACATCCGCCAGGCCTTCTCAAACAGGTAGCCTGGATGCTTAAGTCTGTTCTTAGAGAATACAGAGGTATCTCTGATAAAGTACTCTCCTCCATCTGGGGATGGACCTGGCCGGATGCTGCCAATGATGATAATTACAGGGAGGCTTGAACTGGGGTTCTGGCTGAGCATAGCTGTCAGTGCAGAAGGTTATCCAAATATTCCTAGAAGTGGTTAGATAAGGAGTTAGACGTCTATAAAGTTAGTAAGGCTGTAATAAAGGAGGGTCTGAGCTAAATTGTGTAAAGCTATTACTGAACATCCACCTGACCTAGGCAGTGTCTCCTCGTGAAATTTGTCTTAAATCAGGAGACTTGCATGTGGACTGTTATTACTGCTAGTCCATGAAAGTGGCCAAGGGAGATATCTGATTCCAGAGAAAGCCTTTCCTGAGGCAGTTCTCCAAATACCTGGTATGTGTATGTCCAGAGAGTGATCAGTCCACACTGTTAGCCCTTCTTAGGGAAAAGTCAATTGGGAAAACTATGAAGGCACACATGATTTTCATAACAGAATACAGCTGATATATAACAAGCCAAGTAACACCAAAACTCCTTGGGATTTGGCTTCCTCTGGAGGAATTCCCTGATTCCTCCAGGTAGTGACTTTGCCATAACCAGCTGAGTTCTTATGATATATTCCTGTGGCCTGCAGCAGCTTCCCACCATGATGAAAATGGATTAAACCTCTAAACTGTAAGGAAGCACCAATTAAATGTTTTCCTTTGTAAGAGTTGCCATGGTCATGATGTTTCTTCAGAGCAATAGAACATTGACTAAGAGAGCCTAGGTAGGCAAGGGTTAGACTTCTTCATGTTCAATGAGTTGTGTAGGTGTTGTCTTCATCAATAGGCCCTTGATACCAGTCTGGCTTGTTTGGAGGTTCTCATGTGTTCTTAACTGCTAAGTCCGCTCTCTAGCTGCATATATTGCCAGATCTATTAGGATGTGAGGGTTTCTATCAAGAAGTGGTTTATAATATGCCTACAAACTTTTTGATACATCTTTTTTAAAAGATAGAATATCTAGTACACACTGAAGTGGAGAGAAATTGGGTTCCATCTTTTGAAAAAAATAAAAATAAAATAAAATAATTTATTATTAAATCTATGTGAAGAAAAAATTATACATCTAAATTAATCAGGCCCAAATTCTATACATCTCCATAAACCTATGTACAGTTAGAGTGGCCTTTTGGAGCAGAAGCTGTGTAACTTGATATTGGATTTACATATTCACTATTGAATAGGTTTTTATGCTGTTATCTACCATCCAAACCAAAACAATCTATAAGAAACTTAATTACTGATCATCTCTGGAATGATATTCAGGTTTCAGGTGGCATTTGAAGAAACACTGATTGAGATGTAAAAATAAATGCATCTGTTATTAATATGCTAATGATTTTGTGATCATATAATAAGAAATGATTTATAGAGGAGTACTTTTAAAAGTACTTTTTAACTGAAGAGAAAACTGAAGAAATTCACAGCAGATCTCAGCTAGTGTATTATTTTGCTTCCTTCACTACCAGGAGCAGGAAACAAAATATGATGGAAGATGTTGATATGGCTAAAACAGGTATACCGGACAGCAACAGCTAGCAACAGTGGCCTCTGTCCTACAATGGGCAAGAAAGTGTAACTAGTGTTTGTTTGATGTCTTCCCTGAAAAATCTAGTGACAGACACTGAGACAGAAACATGTGATAGTTCAATATCTCCCACACTGAGTCAATCATGAATTCCAGACCAAGTGAGTGACAAATGACCTTTCAGCAGTTAAGTCTTAACATGCTGAGAATGCAACAATAGGGAGCAGAGCCTTCCTTGACTAGGGACTGCTGAGGCTTCAGAGTGCTACACTTACAGATGAAGAAGATACAAAGGAGAGCATAACCATGACTTTGGGTTTGTGAGAAGACACCCTTATCCATTTAATTAAAACTGTCTTATGTTTTCCCAATCAATTTCACTTTCTGAATTCACTATATCCTGCCCAAACCTATTGACCACTACTTGATATTCACCAAGGCCTTCTCTTTCTTTAAAGAAATAACTCAAGCAACGAGGCACTTGAATAATGAAAGTAGAGACTTTCATTATTATTTAAGTTGAGCATAAATGGTTTTGTCTAAGACAATTTCCTAATAATATGGTCATGGGTGAAAATTTAATTAAATGAAATTAAACTTACGTCCTCACATTCTTTAAAATGGAAATCAGTGATTAAATTGAAATCCTGTGTTTGAGAATGAAATAGAATTTTATATTGCAAATTTAGTGCTCATAGATGTCAAAGCTATCTTTAAAAATATTATGAACTGTGGTGTGGGCACTAAGACAAAATCATTAATAAATTTCTGTGACTTGTAAATTATATCATGCTAATTCAAATCTGTGCCTGGGGGATGAAGATCCAAGCTTAGTTCCTCCCACCATAGGGTCTCCTCAGTGCTGTGGAAGAACATATCTAATGTCACAAGCTTGAGGTTAGGACACTGGTGTTAGGGCTAAAACAAACATTAAAACAACAAGGTTGGGAAGCCCAGGGAAGCTAAGTGAAGATGACTTGACACTGAACTTGAGAAAGCTATGCTGTCTAGGTAAGAGGAAGGACAAGCTTCTGGATGAAACCTCAGTTGTCAGACTCTAGGATGCTCTCATAGAACCCCTCCATGGAGAGAGCATGGGCAAGGTACTGTTAGCCTTTCCCCTAGTACATTTCTCAACATTATGATTTTTCCTCTCCAAGCAGCTATCAACTGTGACTAGTTTCTTGGCTAGGAGTGGGACCTTGCACTCACTTCCCCTCTTCCATGCTGGGATTTTTGTGTGGTGTGAATTTGTTCAGGTTTGATGAATGCTACCAATTTCTGTAAGTCCATCTGCCCTGCTGTGCATCTTCCCTGCTATGTCTGAGAAATAATGTTCCCTTGAAGTTATCTACTACCTTCGGCTCTTAAAATCATTCTGCCCCCTCTTCTGAATAAATCCCTGAGTCTTGAGAAGAGTGTGACAAAGACATCCTATTTAGGCCTGAGCACTCTCTGTATGATGCATGGTTGTGAGTCTATGTTAATTGCCATCTGCTTCAAGAAGTTTCTCTGATGAGGGTTGAGTGATACCCTAATGGGTAGAGTAATGTGTTATTCAGAGTCATTTTATTGCTATGTTCATTTAGGAGACTATTAGTCATTTTCCCCTGGTCCTGTGACTTTTCTGGTTTCAGATTCTTGGGCTTATTAAAAGTATCAGGTATGGGTTACATCTCTGGAGTGGTCCTTAAATCCAGTTAAAATGTAGTTGGTTACTCCTGTAACATTTATGCTGCTATTGTACCAATGGCTCTATCTTGCCAGCAGGTCATTATCATAGTTGGGAAGGTTCATGGCCAGGTAAAATTGATGGTTACTTTTCTTCTCTGTAACATATATATCCCCCTTCTCACATTGCAAATGCTAGGCACCTCTTCATCTGTAACAATAGTACTACCTTTCTTGAGGTTTCAATTTTCACATTATTCCTGCATAACAAATGGATCCATATTTAATGACCATGAACAATTGTTTGATTACTCATAATGCCTTCTGACTCCTTTAGTAATTCTACTCTACATGATACTGGTTAGAATTTCAGTTACCTAAAGACTCAATTAGATGAGACTATCCCATGTAAGTTTTATAGTCAGCAGGAACGTTGACTATGAACATGAGTGTCAGCCAAACCTTGTGATCAAGGCGCTTTAGTTCTTTTTTGTATGTTGCACCCATATCATTTTGGCTTCTCAGTGTCTGGCTTTACAAAAGGCAGAAAGTCAAACTATCTCATTGACTTAAGGCCTGAGATAAAATCAAAATCATCACTTTGCTAAGTTTATTGGTAAAAGTCATCCCCAAGGTTAGCTCACATTCAAAAGGAAGAACAATAAATCCTTCCTTCTCCTCTATATGATGTATAGCAATGCACATAAAGTAAGGGGGAGCAGGTAATTGAAGTTAACTAAAGTGCTATTCAAAGAATAAAAGCCCTATGGTGAAACTGTACTCACAGGACATTTTATCCCTCATTTTAGAATCTTTGGACAACCAACCATAAGGCAGAGATTCACAAGGCAAAGTTTTAATGGGAGTAAAAGTAGGTTAAAGAAATAAAACCAACCTGTTGCTCGTTGTGGGTATTCATTCTGCCAACAGCTTTGGAGTACCAGCCCTAGGGCGTGGCCTCTTGGTGGGTTATGTGACGGCTTAAAACTGAGGAGAGAGGCATGTTCACTCTCTCTTGTGGTAGTTGGAGATTGGATTGCTGATTCCATTCACCCCGGGGCAGAATAGAGGACCACAGTGGCTGTTACTTTTGTTCTGTATCTGTGAGAGCATTTTCTCTCCATTTTATATCTTAATAAACCCTTTTAAAATACTCTCATGGCTTCACAAGTGGCACACAATGTGGGACGTGAACCCACGACTCTGATCTTAAGAGTCTCATGCTCTACCAACTGAGCTAGTCAGGCATGAGAGTTGCCATCAAGGGCCATGCTGATTCCAGTGGTCTGGGCTGCCACCTGGGGTCATGACAGTGTCTATGGGCCATATTACTACTGGGGTCATGCCAATCTGGATGGCCTTTACCAACATCCAAACCCATGCTGCTGCTGAGGAGCATGTTAGGGTCCATGGTCCTTCTATAGCTGGGGTCTGTGTTGAAGTCCATGGCCCATGTTGCCACTAAAGGCCACATGAAGCCTGGGGTTTGGGCTTCAACCTGTGTTCTTGTTGGTGTCTAGTGACCATGCCAGAACCATCCTGATCTGAGTAGCTGGTACTTCTATCTGAAGCCAGGCTGTCAAGCAGACTGAGCTACTACCTAGAGCCATGTCTGGGTCTATGGCCCAGCTACAGATAGGGTCTGTGTTTAAGTCTGTGGCCCAGGTTGCCACTAGGACCCATACAGAGGCCTGGGGTCTGGGTTGCAACCTGTGACCTTGTTGGAGTCTGGGTGCCATGCTGCAGTTGGGGCCATACAAATCTGTGTGGCCTGTGCTGCCACCCAGGGCCATAGTGTCATGTGGCCCAGGATACTGCCAAGGGCCATGTCTGGGTCTGTGGCCCTATAGTGGCCATGGTCTGGGTTGCCGTATATGGCTCCTGTTGTGGATGCCCAGGGTCAGGTCAGCCATCTGAGTCCAGGTTGGTTTCTGAGAGCCATGATGCAGCTGGGGCCATGCAGCTCTGAGGGGCCTGCACTACTACCCAATGCTGTGGTGACATCCAGGCCAGAGCTGCAGCAGAGGGCCATGTCTGGTAAAATCTTGTTTGTTTCTTGTCCTGTCTGGTAAAGAGTTCTCATAGTGATAAAGGCTTTCTGGGAATTTCAAGCTGAGCCATTCTTTTTTTTTTTTTTTTTCAGGAATGAAAGTTAGAGAAAATATGAAACTCCCTGTAGCTCCCAACATTTTTCCATGTTTTTCACCGTTCTTGTCTCTAGAAGAGGAGAAACTAGGCAAGTAGGAAACACTAAAGAGTGGTGTAAATTTTAGCTGATATGTGGGTATTTTATCTTTGCTACAGAGCATTAATCAAATTGATGCTTCTCTAGTTGGGGGAGACCTTCTGTGAAGTTTTACTAGTACAACTAGCCATCCACTTTGGCACAAGCTTAGAAGAAGGCATAAAAAATATGGCAAAAATGGGAGAAATTGGTCTGAGAAGAACCACGCCATGGTAATACATAGAAAACGTGAAGATGATTAGAATGCGTGGTAACTCTCAACACACAGTATCTGCTATTGTAGAGCCCAAAAAGAATCAAGAGTCACTATGGCTTGAGCACCAGCCACACTCTCATTGGATAGGACCATCCCAGTGCAGGTACAATTGGAAAGGAGCCCTCATGGTGGCACATATGGAAGCTACAAATGAAGCCAATTGCAGTGTTCACAACCACAAAGGCTTATTTAAGTACTTGCATAAGTATCTGGTGTTCCAGCATCAGTCCAACTGTGACCTTCCTATGTCACCATACTTTAATGACTTCACCAATGTGACTGAAAGCAAGTTAAAAATGATAAATACTCTTCACATTGAAAATGGCAATGATTGGCCTTAAGTAGAGTAAATACTCATTTTGGATATAAATTTGTCTTTAAAATCGGTCAAAGATAATTTCTTTATTGGAAGATGTTTTAGTCACATCATACTTTGTGACACCACCTTAGATCCTACCATTTACGGCTACAAACCTAGGACCTTGCGGTGCACCAGGCCTTTCACCTCATGTTTACTAGAAATGGCTAGTCTTCCATTAGATGGATCACCCTTTTATATGACTAAAGTTCCTGCTTGTAAGCACTGCTTACTGTCCTTTAATATTAACCTTGTACCTGCTCTCGTCTTTGTAATTGTATAGTGTCACACACACACACACACACACACACACACACACAATTTTGTCATGTAAACCAAAGACTTGAAGTAGAAATGGCCCTGCTGATTATCACTCTCCATGACAATTTAGAGACTCAAACTCTTAGAGGACGGGTGCTTTCTCCAAGTCAGTTACCCAGACAAATACAAGCGCTTGACATGGGTGAAGATGGTAAGGGAGGAAATTAAAAAGGAGCACCCAAGGCTTCTTCAGTATAGCAATAATAGCAAAGTTAAAGTTCCCATTACCAGCTTTCTTAATTTGCTTTCTACTGCTGTCATAACAACCATGACTAAATGCAACTTGGGAAAGAAATGTTTCTTTGGCTTGCACTCACATGTCATAGGCAATCATTGAGGTAAGGCAGGGCAGAAACTTAAGCAGGAACCCTGAGGCAGGAACTAAAGCAGAGTCCATGGAGGAATGCTGCTTATTGGTTGGCCCTCCATGGCTTTCTTAGCCTGTTTTCTTATGCAACTCAGTACCCCCTGATGAGGGTTGGTGCATTCACAGTAGGCTGGGTCCCCCTGTATTAATCGTTAATCAAGACAATACTGCAATGGGGGTATTTTCTCAGTTGAGTTTCTTCTTGCCAGATAACTCTTGCTTGTGTCACATTGACAATAATCTAACCAGGACACCAATACAATAGTTTATTCATAATTTGAGGACACCAAGAGTTATGGGAAGCTGCACATGGATATGATAAAATTATTACACAAAGCATGTGATCCCATGTAAGGGTTCACGGTAAATTGATATCCTGCTGCGCTTAGCAGACTTGGATTTCAAAAATGATTTATTCATTCTGTTGCCTACCATAAGTCTAGGAGTGCTAGCTCAATGTCCATGGCTGCTACTCTCTCTGGCGCTTACCCTAGACCGAAAGGACATGCTCCCCATAAAAGTCACACTCTCTCTGGTAGCATTTCTTATCTGAACACTCCAAATGGGGCTACAAAGTTTCTACAACCCTGTGTCCTTTTCAAACTTTAAGGGGGAGATTCTTGCTCCGGAGCTCCCCAAGGGTTTGGCTGACATCTCTGTGATCAGTGAAGCACAGCATAACTTTCCCTCATTTCCTCCCAGGCATTGTTCCTAAAGGCAGCTTCCAATAATCCTCTCTCATTCAGATCTTTATCAGCTTCGAATGAATCCTGACTAAGATCATCCAACTTGCTTAGCAAGTTATTTGAAGCCATGTCACAGAAGAGTGAAAAATAGACAGAACTGGTAGTAAGAACAGGACATCCTCACAAGGATTCCTTTGCTTGTTCCTTCAAATGTTTTACGTAAGGCATGTGCTCAGCAGGTGCAATAATTATTCATATTCACAGTTTTTATTAATATGAAGCATTTTACCATGCTTCTATCTTTCCACATCTTAGGGAGAAATATATTCTTCTCTTTAAAAAGTATGAGTTTTCTGAATATGTGAAGTACAGAGGAGAGATCGGAGGACCCAAAAGGACAGCTATGCAAATGTGTATTCTAAAGATGAAAAGACTGAAATAGCATTTGTGTGTATGTGTCTATGTGTGTGTGTACACACATATGAGTACAGTGCCCATGGAGGCCAGAAGCAGGTATTAGATTCCTGGAGCTTGAGTGTACAGGTGGTTGTTAGCCATCACTAAGTCCCACAAATGTATGTTTTTAATGCACATCAGTTCTTGTTCTTTTTCCTTTTTTTCCCTAATATATGTAAACCCATCACTGGTCAATTTAGACACTGGTGAAATTTGGTCAGACAAGTTTTAGCTTGGAATTAGGTTACTCTAACTGTTCAAATGAGATTAGAATTGAGTTCAAGGATCAGATCATTACTGAAGTTCATGAACTAATTGCCAAATGATTCAAGATATAAATGTGGGCTATTTGGTTTCACTTTGAAATGTCTCCCATACGTGCAACTGTATGAACAGTTGGGCCCCATCTAGAGGCTCTGTTTAGGGAGACCATGGAACTCTGGAATATGACTCCTAGTTGGTGGTTGTAAAAGTGACTTTGATGTTACATTTCCCTACAGTTCTATCTAGTTGTCCCTAGATCTGCCAAGATATGATATGCCATACCACAAGCACCTGCCTTTATAGACTAGAATCCCCTAGAAATAGAAACAAAAACAAAACCTTCTTCCTTGAAGTTGTTTCTCCCACATATTTGCTCATAGCAATAAGAAAGATGATGGGTCTATTTCTACAGTGTAGACTGCCTTCAGATGATACTATCTGTGTTGAAGGATATCCCATTGATAGACTTCTGGTGACTAGCTAGTGTTTTTTTTTTTGTTTTTTTGTTTTTTTTTTTTCTCAATTTGTACCAAATGTAAGTAAGAAATCTAGTTTAAAGAAGCAAAAAGGAGAATGAAATGTCATCACATTGAGCTCTTCAGCTATCTAAGCACAGTCAACTCTTCCTCAGTCATAGCAAGGATAGGTCAAATATAGCAAATATAACAGCATGGTTTTCACTCCGAGCACATGTAGAAGCTGTTCTGATGAGGACCTACATCTTCCCACTGGATGTCAACCCAAGGCTGTAAAATAAACCTTCAAACTCTAACTTCTCCATTTATCTCCATTCAAAACCTGTGATCTACATACTCCCAATGGTTCATTGCACTTTGTTGGGGCAAATACTTAATGCAAGTACTCTTTGCTCTTTTCAAAGCAAAGGAAACTGAGACCTAAAGACCTTAGAAACTGTGTACAGGCAACTAGATTGAGTCTACATCTTGGATATTGTGAATACTGATATAATAAATGATCAGAAGGCAAAAAAATTTCGTCAAACAACAAAGAAAAATCTTTCACACTTTGAAAATATTGAAAGTTAAGTAATTTCTCTATAAATCCTACTTCTTGTGATGGCTCCGGACCTTGTAATTTTCACTACCTCTTCCTTGCTCTTTTAACATTTCATATCATGAGTAGTCATTATGTGGAAAATCTACTCAAAGCATCCAGTCTTCCAATCACTTTGATAGTACTCACCTGAAAATCTCTCTTGTTTTCTTCATTTGCAAAATCAGGATGGAAACAAGTACATGATCATCTAGTCAATACTTGTTCAAGTGTTAATTACAGCTAAGGCCTGCCTTTAACCCAGATATCCACACAGTCCTGTCTTCTACTGTGCTGAGTCTGATCTCCAGGTTACTTTTCTCGGTCAGTATTCTCACTTCAGCCTTAACACTATCTCAGACCCAAACTTTCCCCTCATCCCTCCTTTGTAGACTAATGAGCTGAATAGGGTGACATTGATGGTATACCAGCTCCCCCACTCCTCAGTCACTTGCCTTTTTCCTTTCTCTTAAGAATCCCACTTGCCTGTGTACTACCCCTTTGCCCACACGGTATTCCAGGACTGATGAGGTTTGTTATTTACTGAATGAACTAATTCATTAATCTATCTACTTGCCCGCCTTACTAGCCTATAAACCCATCATCATACTGAGAAGGATTACAAACAAAACAAAAGCTCAGAATGAGAAAAACATTAAACAGACACTATAGGAATGTCTGAACAGTGAATAAAAGCTACAAGAAGTGTTTCCTGCAAATTTACATCTTTAAGAGGATTACCCCTGGAGAGCTGTTGGCCACTTTTTCCAGAGTAAGCAGTTGTGGGGCAGTTTGTGCTCACCTTTTAGCCTCTGATTTTATTAAGAGCTCAGCACCCTGGGTGGAAGACTGGCTTGTGTGGTTGGCACCTGACTAAGAAGGGATTTATTACAGTGGGAAGGGAGGAGACATGGACAACCTTGATGATGCAGCCTCAGACCCCAAAAATTTGCAAAATACTGTCAAGTAGCTGCCGCTCTGTGGAATTTATTAAAATAAACAGAGGAGCTATTGACATTTGATTGCTATTGGGAGAGAGAAGGTCTATGTTCTTCAATGGCGGTATGACTAGTATATTGACTACTTTCCAGGGCAGACCCCCACCCAGGAGTAACTGGCCAACACAAACTGGATCAAATGGTTTTGAGAGAGGGGGTGGAGTGGGTTTAAGAAGAGTATATATAATGTCCTGAACATGCTTTGCTAATTTAAATATTCAGTTACCTAAATAATTTGTATAATGAAACACTCAAAGGTTTTTAAAGCTGAATATGTAACCAATTGAAAAGTACAAATAAGTAACCAATTGAAAAGCACAAATATTGGAAGACTAACTTTCACATTCTACTTTTTGACCTTTGTTTTTTAGATATTTACTCTGTATTTAGATATTCCTTCTTGGTGAGAGTAGATTAGATTAAAAGATTCAGGAAACTAATGAAACCTGTATGGTTTGTATGGCTAAGAAAACTCACAAAACTGATAAGACAAGGGATGCTCATACACTTAATAAAATAACAAGGGCATTGCTCCATGTTGTATAAATGTTAAAAAAAAAAAATTGAATAAGAATTGGCACTTTGAACCGGGCAGTGGTGGTGCACGCCTTTAATCCCAGCACTCGGGAGGCAGAGGCAAGTGGATCTCTGTGAGTTCGAGGCCAGCCTGGACTACAGAGCGAGATCCAGGAAAGGCACAAAGCTACACAGAGAAACTCTGTCTCAAAAAAACAAAAAAACAAAAAACAAAAAACAAAAAAACTGGCACTTTGGTGGAGCTGCCTACAAGTTGGCCAGAGGGCTTCAAGCTAAAGGAATACATGTTCATTATAAGCCATTTACGAATGTTGGCATGGTCTTTCAGTGATACAGCTGCTTTTGTGTCACTTACATTCATGTGGGTAATCTTTACAACCATGGTCCTGTAAGTAACACCAGTAAACTAATTGTTTCATCAAGGTAGATAGACTTAGGTAAAATCACTTCTGTAATCTGTCATTTGTGTCCTACTTATCTTGAATAGACATTTATTAATGTCTTGTAGCAATATAAGTGCTGAAATAGGGACGAATAGAATAAAAAAAATGAGTCTGGGATAAAACTTGCATGACTCTGAAGTGGGCAATGTATCATGAAACTGAGGCTGATCGACCTGAAAGTAGACCACCTATAGGGCCATCTTGATACAGTTACCTTTGTCCATGTGGTATGGGGTTATATGACTCCTTGCAATTCTAAGAACAGGCATGTAACTGAGGCTCAACTGACTTCTCAGAAAGAACTCAACCAGGTTATGTAGAAATTAATGGGAAAAAGATCATATGGATACCATCTTCCACATTAGCCTCTAATTAGACAGAAAAAGGAAGAAAAAAATGAAGATGAGATGGAAGTATTGGGTTGCCATTCTTTACAGCTTTCAGGACAAGGTGGAAAGAGAGTGTAACTTACATCTGTGTTGAAGAGCTATTTCTGACACCCAAAGACTTGGAACTTGTGGGAAGAATTATATAGAAAGGTGGAGAGAACAAGATAGAAGTGATAGGAGAGGCCCCTCAGGTTTAAGTTTTAATAGAGAGGAAGGAAAAGTCCATCATACAGCATGCAGAGGGAGACCTTCGTAATGGTCCAGTGTAGCTAGAGTTTTCCTGCCTGGCCCACAATCAGGACAAATCTCTCTCACCCGCCAGTCCCACAGCCGCTCAGACCCAACCAAGTAAACACAGAGACATATTGCTTACAAACTGTATGGCCGTGCCAGGCTACTTGCTAACTGTTCTTATATCTTAAATTAATCCATTTCTATAAATCTATACCTTGCCACATGGCTCATGGCTTACTGGCATCTTCACATGCTGCTTGTCATGGTGGTGGCTGGCAGTGTCTCTCCCTGCCTTCCTCTTCTCTCAATTCTCCTCTCTGTTAGTCCTGCCTATACTTCCTGTCTGGCGACTGGCCAATCAGTGTTTTATTTATTGACCAATCAGCAACACATTTGACATACAGACCATCCCACAGCAGTCCAGTGATGCTCTGTATCCAAAATGCTTAGATCTGAATGTGAAAAGAAGGAATGAAAGTCTCCCACAGCCTGGTTTTTGATTCTGTATAATGTAAGAGTATGTGGTACCAGAGTAAAATGGAAGTTGAGAAACATAGTAATATCCCCATCACTTCTTGTGACAAATGCTTTAGAACCTGAGGCAATAAAAGGGAAATTAGTCCCAGGTGGACTGGCTCAGCAGAACCATTAGATGTCAATGGCTGTGGTCCCCCAAACACCAGGAGTTGGAAGACAACAGAGTAAGGATATGCACTACTAAAGAAATTTAGCATATATGAGGAAGTGTCTGATGTTCAGTTCATTAGACCTGACAGGACTGTGCTCACAGCAGAGTTAAGAACTTAATGCAATGAGGACCTCAGGACTAGTATGTGGCTTTAAAAGCTTTGATGAGCTTTGTGATAGGATATCATCATTAAGGGGTAAGAGATATTCTGTTAGATTACAATGGTTTAGAGAAGCATGAACATTAAATTCATAAAGACTCAATATGTTCAGGAGGTTATAAAGAAAATGGAAAGCTGACAAAGGGTCTGTCTATGTCTCCAGAAAACAAATGTGGTAAAATATGCATCAAGCCACAGTGTCTAGGGTTATAATTTGGTAGAATGCCAAATGATGTGTTAGTGAACTTTTGAAAACCCAAGTAATAGCAGATCACTAAAGATGGGGGGAAATTCGTGAAGACAAAACTGTACAGTTGAGAAAAAATTAGACTTACCCTACAGATGAGTAGTTACCCTCCTACATCAGTTATCTATATTGTTTGGGTAGTCATAGGACTACCCTGACCAAGCATCTGAAAGGATATTTTTGATATTGGCTTTTGTTAGTCTATGGTTCTTGTGGGGAGCATTGTCAGCCCAAGTGACTTAAATTCCTTTAAGATATAAATATACCTATTTTTATGTACATTCTGTATAATTTTAGGTAAATATAATATGACTCATTAAGGTTTATCAAACAACTTCATCCCTCCTTCCTCTGTCTTAATATCCCTCCCTCAACTTAGTTGGAATCCCCTCCCCATTATTCTATTTCCCACTTCATATCACCTGTATCCTGCCATTCCCTCCAAAGCATCATCACCCCAACCCACAATCCCTTTGTATTTCCTGGCTTCTGTGGTGACTCCAAATTGTATACTCACATCTGAAGATTTGTAACTAAGAACCACATTTGTGGAGGTCTTTACATATACTGGATATTAACCCTCTGTCAGATGTATAATTGGCAAAGATTCTCTCCCAATCTATGTGTTTCTTCTTCACTTGATTGTTTTCTTAGCTATTCAGAAGCCATTTGGATTTATGAGGTCCCTGTTGCCAATTGTGGGCCTTATTTCCTTAGCCAATGGAGTCCTGTTCAGAAATTCCTCTCCTATACCAGTATCTTGTAGGGTAATGCCTATATTTTCATTGAGCCATTTTATGGTTTCAGGTTTCAAACTGAAGTCCTTGATCCTTTTGAATCTAATTTTTATGTAGGGTGACAGACACAGGTCTAATTTAACTCTTCTGAATGTGGACATTCAGTTTTCTCAGTACCATCTGTTGAAGATGCTGTCTTTTCTACAGAATATACACATTGCCTCCTTAACAAATATCAGATAGTTGCAATTATGAGTACTTGAGTTTGGACCTTATATTTTATTTCATTGGTCTACATGTATGTTTTGTGCCAATACCACACTAGTTTTATTACTATAGCTCTATAATATATCTTGAAGTCTAGAATATCAAACCTGTCAGCATTCTTCTTTTTGTTCAAGATTGCTTTGACTATCCAGAGTCTTTTCTGCTTCCATATGAATTACAGAATATATTTTCTATTTCTGTGTATATTTTGGTTGGGATTGCATTGAATCTGTAGACTGCATTTGATAGAACGGTCTTTTTTACAGTATTAAGTCTATGAATCTATGGTCACGGCATGCTTTTCTGTTTTCTAGTGTCTTTCCAAATCTCTTTCTTCAAAGATTTGAAATTTTCAATGGAGAGGTTTTACACTCCTCAATTAAGTTTATTCCAGGCTTTTATAGTGTTTAATGAAAATGGGAGCATGCCTATGATCTTGTTCTCAAAGTGTTTGCGGTTGACATGTAGACAGGCTATTGACTTTTATAGGTTGATTTGGACCCTGTTACCTTGCTGAAACTGTTGTTTCTTGAAGTTTTCTGGTGGGGTTTTATGTATAATATCTTATTCACAAGTATAGATAAGTTGGCTTCTTCATTTAGTATTTATTTTCCTTTAATTTCCTCCTTTTGCCTTGTCGCTTCAGCCACTGCTTCTAGCAACACATTGAAAAAGTGGACGTAGTGGCTTGGCATGTCTCCTTCCTAATTTTAATGGGTTGGTTTAAAGTTTTTCTTCATTGGGAGTAATGTTGGTTGTGGGGTTCTCTCTCTCTCTCTCTCTCTCTCTCTCTCTCTCTCTCTCTCTCTTTCTCTCTCTCTCTAGTATGTGTGTGTGTGTGTGTGTGTGTGTGTGTGTGTGTGTGTGTGTGTGTATTTTGCCTGGATTGGGTATGAGAGTAATAGTGGCATCATAGAATGAGTTTTGAGATGATACATTTTGTTTCTTTTCTTGTTTGTTTCTTTTTTAAAAATAACTTATTTATTTTTATCTTATGTGTACTGGTGTTTTGCCTACATGTATGTCTGTGTGAAGGTGTCAGATCTCTGGAACTGGAGTTATAGACAGTTGTGAGCTGCCATGTGGTGCTGGGAATTGAACCTGCATCCTTGGAAAGAGCAGTCAGTGCTCTTAACCACAGAGCCATCTCTCCAGCCCTCTTGTTTGTTTCTTGAAGTGTGTAGTGGTTTAAATAGAAATGACCCCCATAGACTCATGTGTTTGAATGTTTGGCCTATAGGGAGTGGCACTATTAGGAGGTGTGGCCTTGTTGGAGGAAGTGTGTCACTGTGGAGATGAATTTTGAGGTTTTAGATGCTCACACTAGACTGCCTAATGGGACAGTCTCCTGTGGATCAAGATGTAGAACCCTAAAAAAAAATATGGAACCCTGTTGCTCCTTCTCCAGTACCATGTCTACCTGCATGCCACCACACTTCCTGCCATGATAATAATGGACTAAATCTATAAAACTGTAAGCCAGTCCTAATTAAATATTTCCTTTATAAGAGTTGCCATGGTCCTGGTGTCTCTTCACAGTAATAAAACCCTAAGATAAAGTGTTTCAGAAGTTGCTGTGTGTTTCTTTTTTGAAAGTCTCATAGAATTGTTCTGTGAGTCCACCTGGGCTTGGAATTTTTTAGTTGTAAGTCTTTTTATTACTGTCTCAATCTCTTCCTTGGTTGTGGTTTTACATTGTTGGTCTCTTCTTGGTTAAACTTTGAGTGAATCAAGAAATTCATCCATTTATCTTATATTTTCAAGCATAAGGGAGTATAGGCTTCTATTGTTTTCACTTATTCTGTATTTCTTCCATGTCTATTGTGAAGTTTCCCTGTTCATCTATTCTGCTAATGTGTGTTATCTCCTTCCTTCTTTTGGTAAGCTGGGCCAAGGTTCTGTTAATGTTGTTCACCTTCGCAAAGAACCAGCTTTGTCATCTGCAAACCCACAAACCTAGCTCCAGACCTGAGACCCATGAACTCTCTTTGTGTGTGAGTCAGTTTTGCCTGATTATGTTGTTTCTTTCCTTTCCTTCCTGTTCTCCAAACCACTACTAACTACAAACCTACAGCCTACTTTCAGATCTAGATCCGTGAACCCTCCTTTTAGGTGAACTCCCTTTGGCAACCCAGCTTCAGACCTGTGGTTTAGGAACCATCAATCCCTGGTCTAATTAAAGAGCTCACCTACTAGCTTTACTTAATGACCTACTAGCTTTACTTAATGTAGCACATGCCATGTGCATCCTGTACTGGTTTAAATTAAGGAAGGTCAGATTATCACATCAGCTATATAACCAAAGAAAGGAGTCCCCATGCTGAAGTCAAATCACAAAAAAAACAAAAACAATGTAATTGTAATATAAAAGTATACAAAAAACTAAAGAAAGCACAAATGAATTGATGACTTATGTAAGATTGTTTACAGCCCAGTTTCTAAACAAAGAGAAGAACCCAGAGGTCAGGCGGGGTGCAGGGAACAAACTTTATAAACTGCACTTAGGTGCTGATGCCCAGCTAGCCTATGGTGGTCTATGACAGTGACAGCAGAGCCATACTGCCTGTCAGTGTGAGGCTGAACTTGCCAGCCAACCTCCAGGGACCTCACGCATCTGAATGTGACCTGCCTCTGAAATCTGATTGCTTTCCAGGAAAGAATACTAAATAAGTCCAAAGAAGACAGGACAACAGGGACAGAGATGAGTTTCCAAATCTCATACCTGTTTCATCGACTGGGAGTGGTTTTTAAATAATAAATTCAGAACTTACAGAAATACGTGAATAACTCACTGGCAGGAAAGATCTTTGGGAACATAATACATTTCATGGTTATTGTCAAAATATATGTTCAAGACAGTTTCCTGTGTTTCCAAGAGCAAAAGAAAAGTAAAAAGTAAAGCTTCAAATGTTAATAATATGGATTCTAATTGTTATGTAAGGCATATCACTATTAATAACAATGGAATTTAAATTTTTTTCAATATTTATCTATGCTACATTCATTATTAAGATAGAATTTTATCACTTCCCTCCTTCCCTTTCTTCTTGCCAGTCCTCCCAAATACCCTCACTCCAAATCCTCTCATGGCCCTACATTCTCAAGTTGATAGCTTCTTTTTCTTTGATTATATATATATATATATATATATATATATATATATATATATATATATATATATATATACCTGTGTGTGTGCAAATATGATTATACCCAAGTATGTAAAAACAGCTTGCTGAGTCCATTTTTGTTGTTTGTCTTTGTGATTTCAGGATTGACAACTTGATATTGGGTAACAAATAAGGAGTCTCATCTCTGAAAGAAGCTAATTCTTTCTCTCCCAGCAGCCATTTGTTGCCTGTAATTCTTTTTTTTTAAAATTTAAATTTTCATTTATTTATTGTTTAATATGTTTGAGTTAAGAAACCAAATCTGTCTGTTTGTTGTCTACAAGAAACTGCTTTTAGCTTGAAAAATATGCAGTATTTTAAAGTAAAAGGGTGGAAAAATATTATAAGCAAATGGTACCAAGAAGAAAGCACGTGTCACCACCTTAATATCTGAGAAAATAGACTTTAAACTAAGAATGACCAGAGCAAACAAAGAAGAACACATTGTTCTAATCAAAGGGTCAATTATCAGGAAAATATCACAATACTAAATGTATGTGTACCAAATGCTGGTGCACCTGATTTCAAAAAAAAAAAAAAAAAAAAAGCATATTAACAAGCCAAACCCAAATTTAATAGATAACAAGAAATAATAAAAAAAATCAAAGCAGAAATTAATGAAGCAGAAAAAATGTATAAAGAATCAGTGAATCTAAGAGTGATTTTTTTTGAGAAGATTAATGAGACTGATAGATCCTAGGTTCAGCTAATGGAAAGAAAGAAATATATGACCCAAATATCAGAAATAAACAATGAAACATTACAACAGCCACCAAAGAAATTCAAAATACTATAAGTGAATATTTTAAAATCCTATGGTCCACTAATTAGAAAATCTAAAATAAATGGATGAGTGTCTAGTTTCATCTAAACTACCAAACTCGAACCAAGAATTGATAACATCCGGAACAGACTCATAACAAATAAAGAGACAAATCAGGAATAAAAAGCCTTCACAGCAGAATTATACCTTCAACCAATACTTGATAAATTTTGTTCTGTTTTGCTCTGTTTTTGTTTTAAGAAACAGAAGGGAAAAACAGTTCTGAAACCCTGCAAAGCCTGTATTACTCTAACACACAAACCAGTAAATACACAACAAAGAAAGGAAACTACAGACTAGTTCCTCTGATGAATATAGGTGCAAAAATCTTCAATAAAATACTTGTAGGTCAAATCCAGGCATTTATCAAAAAGAAATCACCCATCCTGATTAAGTTGGCTTTATCTCAGAGATATGGTGACTTTTCACTGTAAGTCAGTAATAAATCATACAAACAGATTAAAACCTTTGATATTTTTAATTTTTAATAGTATCCTTGCTATTTGTCTATTTATCTGGGGGCTCTGGCTCTTTTTTTTTTTTTGTTTTTTTTTTTTGTTTTGTTTTTTGTTTTTTGTTTTTCAAGACAGGGTTTCTCTGTGTAGCTTTGTGCCTTTCCTGGAACTCACTTGGTAGCCCAGGCTGGCCTGGAACTCACAGAGATCCGCCTGGCTCTGCCTCCCAAGTGCTGGGATTAAAGGCGTGCGCCACCACCGCCCGGCGGGGGCTCTGGCTCTTGATGAGGTTTAGGAAACTCCTTCTGTAGCATTCAAGGATAACTAGTCTTCTTACTAGTTCTGGGCCACTTTCTTCCTACCACCTTGTTAGCATTTTTCTTCAGTTGCTTTTTGCAGCTCTCAAAGATTTATAACGATTCTTATTGTGAAAGAGCAAAGGAAAATGATTACAACCATAAGCTGTAGATTATTTTTATATGTTAAGTAAAAAAATAAATCACTATTGAATCAAGTAGATTTTAGCCACAGCCCCTGTCTGTAATATTGTGCATTATGAGGCCTATATGCGCTAACTGTACATACGTTTTAATGATGTAAGCAAGTACAATAACTTGGATGCAACTAAAAGGATCTTAATCCACATTGTTCCCATTTAACCCTCCAACAATTAAAGGTTCATATTTTTATGAATAATACTAAGTCCTGGCACGTAGTTGTATACAAAGTCAATTAAGATGTGCTCCATACCATTTTAATTAAAATTCTGATAGTAAAGTCTGGAAAGAATCATAGAATACATTCTCACCAACAGAAAGTATAGCTAATCTGATTACATATCAATTTTTAAGAGTTCCATATACCTGGGAAGAAATATTCTTTCAGAATTACACATGCCACATGTACATGCAAATAAGTATTTGTAAATGAAAATATACCATACCACACATAGTCTGTGTGACAAGTAAATTTATAGTGTTTGATAATAAAATGTTTGGGCAATGGAAATCAATAATAAATTTACATTGATGTTACTTCCAGAAAGTGTTAATAGCTAGTCAAATAAAAGTAAAATATGAAAAGAAAATTACAATAGTTTTATGGGTCATAATTTCACGTAAAAGGCATTCAAGCTAATGGGTTTTTGTTGTAATATTTTCAGATCATATATTTATGTTTTATATTTCTCTAGTCTTGGGGATTCAAAATTAAAAGGAAATGAGAGATTTAATGACAGCAACTAACTATTAAGTAATTTAATCATTTATACCATTTCTAACTTTAATATACATATCAAATGCTAAAATATTCATTATGTTAGTTTATAGAGCATTATATTATCAAAAAATTGAGAAAGTCATGCTTCTAGTCAAGGACAGAAAATAGAGTAAAACATTATATGGTTGCTATTAAGTCTCAAGACACTTATTTTATTTCAATTATTCTATTTATAAGAACCAACTACAAGACTATTGTTAAGGACAGAAGTCGAAGCAGGTTGGATATTCAGCTCAAGCTAAATACATGAGATGTCACCATTTTCCTGAATGAAATGATCAGTTTTGAGATTCAGAATAAAGAATCCCCATTGACTTCTTTCTAAATTTTAATGGCTCCTATCTAATGCCAACACTTTAAGTGATGCCATCTGGTTATGTTCTGTTAAGAAAGGACTTTTCCCAGAGTCACAATGTTCCCAGAAGATCCATACATGATGTTCCCAGGTCAGCACAGCTTCTTAGAACTTTTATTTCTACACTTAGAAAGAAACAAGCTGGAGAGATGGCTCAGCTATTAAACGCTAGGCTCACAACCAAAAGAAACAGAGGTATTTTAATTAATGTACATGGCAAATCATATCAAACCTCTTCTTTAATTCTGGAAGCATTTTGAGATGTATTTCAGAATAGGCATGTTTAGAAATGATCATGAATGGTAGAAACATGCTTTTGGCTTTCTAATGCAGGCAAAGGGCCATGGCTGACAACACAGGAGAACCAAAATGCAGTAATCCGTTCTCTTCACACAAACAGCTGCTGACAGGCAGATGGAAGGAGCAGTTGTGTGGGGTGCAGGTGATTACTTCCCAGCCTGCACGCCATCAGGTTGTTTTTCTCTCCACCAGAAAACTCTCCATTAACTTTCCTAAGAGCCACAAGCAAAAGGAGAGGAATTTGTAAAGTTGCTAGCCCAGATGGCTGGTAGTGAGTTAATCTGGGTCTGAGCAGCAGGTAGCACCAGCCAGTCTGTCTGTTGGGGCTGTTACTAACCCAGGGGCAGATCACAGATCAGCAGGGGAGGGGATCAACTCAGCCTGCAAATGCAGTCAGGAATGTGGCAGGAAATTATTTCTGAAAACACACTTTGCAGCATAAGGGCGGCCATCAGATGCTCTATGATAATCTATCTGCACCTCGCTCTGGCAATTACCCAGAGCCCTACAGGAAGGTGTAAATTCAAGTTATAGTTATTGATGCATTGTGCATGTGATTTTTCATTTCATGCAGCAGCTTGCATTAAGATAATTATTTTGCGTGTCCCTTAAGATATATAGTCAGAAATTTTTTAAATTATGGAAAGAGGAGAAATTGATCTAGGTGAGTTATACTACTAAAGGATATGAGCCTACTCAAAAGAACTGCAAAAACAATTGAATTTATGTGTAGCTAAGATGAAGATGGAGCTAGATAACAGTTCTTTCAATGAAATAGCAAACTAGAGAGAAAAACTAAAAAGTAGTTTAAGATTAGTCAAAAGCACTAGGAGAAGGCTGAGTTGGGGACCAATTAAATATGAGAAATTAAAGAAACAAGTCTATCATCTATCTCTTTATCTCTCATATATCTATCATCTATCTATTACCTATCTTTCTTTCCTTCCATTTATCATCTGTCTGTCAATATATCATCTCTCTATATATAGATATATATCATCTATCTATTACCTATTTACCATGTATCATCTACCTATATCTATCATCTATCAATCTATAATCTCTCTCTCTCTCTCTCTCTCTCTCTATATATATATATATATATATATATATATATATATAATCTATTGTCTATCATCTATCTTCTATGAATCATCCATCTATCTATCTATCTATCTATCTATCTATCTATCTATCTATCTATCTATTTACCATCTTTTTCCTGTTTATCATAATGTGAGGGCTAATGTTAAGATTTGGCATATTCTCATGTTCACAGGGATTAAAACTAAGGTACTTACAAAAATGAACTAGACGAAGAAATCTGCTTACACATAGTCTTTTTGTTACTTAACCATGAAAATAAAGCAACTAATTTTCCTAGACTTACTCATATTAAAACAGTCAGAACATTGCTTTCATACTTTAATAATGAAGAGAAAGTTCAAAGAGATAAAATCTTCAATGAGTAAAAAGAAAGTTGATTTAAGGGGATCACCCCCACTTTCAAGACCATATATTTTAGATTACTTAAAATGTTTTCATAGAAAGTACAACTTATCCATGTCAACATTTTTTTGTTCCCATGCACAATTAACAATAATTAAGCCAGTTTTGGAACACTGACCTCAAGGCATGTATGAGGAATGTTACATTATAGAAAAAGAGTTGAGTGCCTAATGTTTTCAATGTAATTTCCCCCAAGAAATATTAAAAGATACACAGAGACATAATCCAGGCGGTACTAGTGTAAAGTTTGTAGGTGAAGAACTGTATCTGCTGACCTTCACTAGCACAAGTGTTAACACTAGGAACAAATGCCTCTAGGAAATTCCAACTGAGCTATAAACTTGTCTTTATTCATGAAGATCTTTAGGATACATTGTGTAGTGAAGAACTAATCTGGAAGGGCCAAGTCTGTGCCCAAGAGTTCAGGGGAAGCTCATCTTTCTGTTTCCGAGGTCTGTGGCTTTGGGTCTCAGTGCACATGGTTCATTTTCTGGGAGATAGTTCCAATCACATTTTTAAATATTTTCCTTTATTAAGACATTTTAAATTCACTTTACAGACCAACCCTTGATTCCCCTCTCTTCCCTCCTCCTGCTCCCCCACCAGCTCAATTACATTTCTTATTGTTGATTAAGGAAGACATTGTGAGCAAAATGGTCTCTGAAGATAATGAGAAGCAGGGAAGTAGATTTTCCAGGCAGATGACAAATTCCTGGATATGACTAGAGGAACAATGTTGAATAGTATGACAGTGAATTTTATTTATATTATTTCTGAAATCTATACAGAGGCCCCATAGAATACAACCTTCAAAATGTGGTAACTCTACTAAAAATCTTATGACTAAAGGGGCAATAAGCTCAGAGAAATGAACATTTGAAAGAAGGCTGAAGATTTT
The DNA here is from genome assembly GCF_949786415.1 of Peromyscus eremicus. Taxonomy (NCBI): domain Eukaryota; kingdom Metazoa; phylum Chordata; class Mammalia; order Rodentia; family Cricetidae; genus Peromyscus; species Peromyscus eremicus. Next base: position 67,158,628 of record NC_081428.1, read on the forward strand.
TGAAGGAAAAGGGACAAAAGTAACAAAACTCAAGTTGTTTTATTACTTAACCATGAAAGTAAAGAAACCGATTTTATTATAAAAGATTAAAAAATGTGATATTAAAGTAATATCATTACCAATTCTACTCATTTATGGCATCTATTTGAAGGACATCAATGTTCATTATCTCTAAGTTACATTTTCTTTAAGATTTATTTTTAATTATGTGTGTATGTATGTATCTGTGTATAGGTTTATGAATATGTAAGTGCAGTTCCCCAAGGAGTCCAGAAGAGGGCGTAGGATCCCCTGAAGCTGGAGTCACAGGCATTTATGAGCTACCTGACATGGGTTCTGGGAACCAATGTCTTCCCCAAAAGTAGCAAATAATCTTACCTGCTTAGCCGTGCCTCTAGCACTCTAAATTACATTTTTAAATTAGCATCAAGATAATATGGACATGACCAAAATTGACAGTATGCTGTCCCATTCTTATTTAGAGCTGTGAGAAACAGGAAAAAACATTCTTGTGAAGACCCTCAACATTATACATCATAATACATATGATTCATGAGTGTGGTGCATCATACTATGCAAGTTTTGTCAGTAAGTCAATTAATATTAGCTAAACTTTGGCAGACAGCTGATTGTGGATCAGAGAGGAAAGCTGGTTTTTATTCTTCTTAGATTTGGAAACCATGGGTGAGTGAATATGGAAGTATACTAAAGAGTGAATTCTAAAAAGTGATTACTGTATTTAGTCCTTGCTTTGGAAGTACAATCTGTCTCAGTCCCTTCCACTCTCTGTGGTGACTACACTTTAAAAAGACTCGCTTACAAATTTTCTCCCTATAAATCTAGGCTTTCTGGTTATAGAACACTTATCTTGTGCTCCCCAGTATATTAAATATACCTGTTGATTGACTCAATAAAGAGCATATCAATAATCTACTTACATCACTTTGTCTATATGAACATCTCACATATACAGTAATCACAGCTATGTTTACACTCATTTTGATGCTGTTCCTTTCCATTATTTCAAGACATACATTTAACTCCATGCAATTTTCCTACACAAACAAACACATTCCTATCAGCTCATTGTGAATACTAGAACCTTCCCAGAATTTTCCAGCAGGCCCTGTCTGTGTGAGGTCAACCCAGCCCACCACACACATTGTTCCAGTTTCCCACATGTGGGAATTGCACCTCCATCAGTTTTTCATCTTTTAAAACCTGTTGTAGTATATCGTTCAATATTGCCCGTTATCTCCTATATTTGGAATATAAATATAAAAGCATAGTGTTGTTTAAATATAAGCATATGTATATATCTTATCAAGAATGAGTACATCTATATTTTTAACATTTCATTGTATTAATTTTTAAGTAAAACTCCCAAACAATAGCTACTAAGGGTCATGTTATCTAGAAGCAAGATGCTAGGTGCAAGACATAAATCATCACAATTTTTGAAGTGTTTTTAAGTTCAACACAGAATGCAGCACACATGAAATAACAACTCATATGCACTCTGAAAATATGAGTAAATGAAACAACCTCCTACATTCCAAAAAGGAAGTCAAAATGGAAAAGTGACTGCAGCTTCTAGCAACTGTGGTCATCTCATTTGACCACACTGTAAGCAAGTATGAATAAAATACATAAACCTGTAAAATGTATTTTCCACTGCAGTAACCAGCTTGGTGTATATGTGTCTTATCACAACTTGCTATGTACCTTAAACACACACAATTTATTTATGTCTCTTTCAGACTATAGTTTAAAACCAATATAATCTGGCAAAACTAACCATTTTAAAATATTTCCACTTATGATTTAAAGTGACCTCCATATTTCTGAGTCCCCTCGTACATGGTTAAGTTCATTTCAAGGGATTAATTATTGTAGGTTATTTGGGAAATTTTATTTAAGGAACTAAGGCAACTGCATATAATTAGTACTCAGAGAGAGAGAGACAGAGAGACAGAGAGACAGAGACAGAGAGAGAGACAGAGAGACAGAGACAGAGACAGAGACCGAGGTTGTTTCATTTACTCATATTTCCCCTTTTTTTCTAAAATAGTTTCCCCTCTACTCTTATGTGACACACACACATACACCTACACACACATGTCATTTTCAGATAAATGGATGCAACTGGATATCATGTTAATGTAAGAATGAAATGGTCCAGACTCAAACTCTGAATATCTTTTGGGGGCTCATCTAGGAGTTTGTGTGTGTATGTGTGTGTGTGTGTGTGTGTGTGTGTGTGTGTGTGTGTGTGTGTGTGTGACATGAGAGTAGAAGGGGAACTATTTTAGAAGAGAAAGGGAACCATTCAGAGAAAAAAGGAAGAGAGTAATGTGGGTAAATAATGTCAGAATTTTATGAAAATGCCCATGAAACTCACAATTTGTAAAATGTCTCTATATTCATAAAGAAGACAAAAATCCCATTCATTTCCCTCCATTTTTACAGCTTCAGTGTCTACTTCTCCCACTTCCAATGGCCAGAACTAGCTTTTTTTTCACAGTAATGTCTTCTAATTGTGAAACCTCTTTTTAATCCACATGTCAGAGCAGAAGTATCAGGGAACTAATTTCTAGGAATAGTACGCAACCAGGTGTGTGTTGTAGAATATTATTTTAAGGTGTGTTACTTTTGTTTATGTTGCGTTTGTTTAACTCTATGAAGCTGTGCTACTGTGCCTGCCTAAAACACCTGATGGTCTAATAAAGACCTGAACGGCCAAAGCAAGGCAGGAGAAAGGTTAGGCAGGGCTGGCAGGCAGAGAGAATAAATAGAAGAAAGAAATGGAGGAGGGAGAGATGAAGTAGCCAGACAAGGAGGAGGACTCCAGGGGCCAGCCACCCAGCTACACAACCAGCCGTGGAGTAAGAATAAGATACAGAAGAAAGAGAACAGGAAAAGCCCAGAAGCAAAAGATAGATGGGATAATTTAAGTTAAGAAAAGCGGGCTAGAAATAAGCCAAGCTGAGTCTGGGCATTCATAATTAATAATAAGCCTCTGTGTGTAATTTATTTGGGAGCTGGATGGTGGGCCCCCCAAAGAGCCAAATGACCAAAGACCAACTAACAACAGGTATTAGTAAGAATTGGTGTGTAAATAGGTCAATAAGTGGAGGCACTAATATGCCTCCAGCTTGCCAATAAATTCATCCCAGGTGGGAAGACACAGCCCTGGTATAGGAAGAAGTCATTGCATCACTCTTTATTTTGTAACCAAAAATCCACCATTATTTCTTGCTATTGACATGTCTCTAGTTGTTTCTTCTCAGTCTTACTCCCAAGGATCTATTTAATCTACTAGGGTGTTAGCTTATAAAATGTAAATAGAATATATCATAGTCTTCTCTATCCAAATGCCCTCTCTTGCCGCTCCCACTACCTTCCCTTTCATATTGAATATTTCACTATTATCTTTGGATTTCTAATAGTTAAAGTTAAGAGAATCCAGTCTGGCAAGACTGGTCAGTGGGAGAGGTGCTTGCCCCTAGGCCTGACTACCAGCATTTTATCCCTGGGACCCACATGTGGCAAGTTAGAGAACCAAGCCCTGCAAGTTTTTCTCAAGCTTACACACACAGGTGCACACATGCACCACACACACACACACACACACACACACACACACACACACTGACAAGGTAAATGTAGTAAAAGAAAATTTAAAGAACACAAATGTAGTTTTTTTTTCATTAAAATTACCCAAGTCCCTCATGATTAAACTGGATACTGACTTTAATAATATAACCCTTTGAGCACAGCCAGTAGAAGACTGTTGTTTGGTGCCTGGGGTCAAGATTGAGTACGAATGTATTGTTGCAGAGTTTACTAATTCCTTTCAAGTCTTTAATACAAGTTCATGCTAACTGTATCTCTAAGCTTCATTCCTCAGCATAGCAAAGCCAAAAATTCCTAATTGGAGTCTAGACTGTAATTAGAGTTTATATAGATAGACTTCACAAATATGTCAACTCTTACATCTGTTAGATACTTAATTGCAAATCAAAACTTTGGAAGAGACACATGAGGGACCTGAACACACATGGAAAGCTTTTCACCTACAGGCATGTCATTTCTGAAAGTCAGGGCATTTATAGCCCTGTGATGGGATGCATGTGGGTCAACAACTCTTTTTAACTTTTCTTTTTAGAAATAAAATTTGTAAACTCAGTAGCTAAATACTATGGATCTTTATAAATGTTCGAACTGTGAAATGCTCTATGTGTATGCCCTTATGTTTGTATTGGTTTTGTTCAGTGTCATCTTAAATGTTACAGATTTTCACACAAGTGAAAGATCTGCTGAGACAGATTGGAATATTTTCACTCACGCTTCAACTTTCTTCCCACATACCACCCATCCTGAAGCTGACCTCAACAGCTCCTCTGTTCCCAAAGAATGCCATTATCACTCTGACTGGCTGCAGGCACATCCTAGAGCAGCTTGACTCCTGTACAAATATCTAGTGGATTCTTTTTATTTTTTAAAATTAAATTAATTTATTTATTTTACATCCTGGTCACGTTTCCTCTTCTTCCTCTATTCCTATTCCCTTCGCCCAACTTCTCTCTGCCTCCCCACCCTCCAACCCATTCCTCCTCTGTTTCTCTTCAGAAAGGGGCAGGCCTCCCTTGGCTATCAGCAAAGCAAGGCACATCAACTTGCAGTAAGACTAAGCTCCTCCCCTTGTATTAAAGCTGGGCAAGGCAACTTGGTATAAGGAATAGGTTCCCAAAAGCCAGCCAAAGCATTAGGGATAGCCCCTGTTCCCACTGTCAGGAGTCCCACAAATTGACCAAGCTACACAACTGTCATATATATGTAGAGGGCCTAGGTTGGTCCCATGCAGGGTCCCTAGCTGTCAGTCCAGAGTCTGTGAGCTCCTATGAGTAAGGTTAATTGTTTCTGTGGGTTTTCTTGTGATGTCCTTGACCCCTCTGGCTTATACAATCCTTCCTCCCTGTCTTCAGCAGGATTCCCTGAGCTCAGCCTAATGTTTGGCTGTGGGTCTCTGCATCTGTTTCCATCAGTTACTGGATAAAGCTTCTCTGATGACAACTGAGGCAGTCATCAATATGTTCTGACTGGTATGGCTTACTAATGGATTCTTCTTAATTACAGTGTTCCAAACCTAGGATACACAAGTCACCATTCACACTAAAACTCAGAAAGATAGTGTCTCCAGAAAACTGAAAGAAAAATACTTGAAAATTAGAGTGTGCTACAAATATTTATAAAATTTAAAGTGAAAAGTCTTTTAAAAAAATATAAAAGTCCCCACAGACACCAGCAGAAGAGTACCACAAAAGTTGTAAGAGAGTAAGTACCTCAGAAAGACTGGAAAGTTTTGTCAGGAACCTGACTCTACATCAGAATGGTACACTATCAGCTAAATGTAGTATTATTAACCAAATTCCCCTTTCAAGAAAACTGACAAAATTTAAGTGGTGTAAAAACTGTAACAGGAAACAGGTCAGCCTCTTTTTATAACATTACACCCGATCTGTGAGACAGTATACTCTCACCTAGTAGAATGCTATAAATGAAAGGTGTCTATTATAACTCCAACAAAATAATAACACAATAAAATATAGATAACAAGCCAACTGAAAAGAAAATGAGGAATGAAAATGCCTTTAGTTCGTCTAAAGGGAGAAAAGGAAAAGGTGGTATGTGGGATAGAAAGAAAAATGTGTGAAAGTGTTTGATTTATGCTTCTCTATATTAATAATTGTGTTAGCTATGTTGCCCAAAGATAAAAAATTAGATGACATCTTAAGAGAGGATACAAAAATGTCAAAATCAATCCACACAATGCTACAACACCCTACTTTTAAATATGTGAAGGTGGGGGCCTGAGGGATGGCTTGGTGCATGAGAACACTTGTTGCTCTTACAGAAAACTGACTTTAGTTTCCAGCATCCATGTTAAATCACTCACAACCTTTAAGTCCAGCTCTGGGATTTCTGATAGCCTCTTCTGGCTTCAGTGGGCACACACACACACACACACACACACACATGCACCCACACGCACCCACATGCACCCACGCATGCACTTATTTAAAATAAAAAAATAAATAAAAGTGTTAAAAAGAAGAACAACTAGAGTCATTTGGAAAGAAGACCCCATCCTATCATTAGTCTGAAGAGGGCTTGCTGGCTACATTATTAAACAAAGTCAATTTTAGGGCAAAGAATATTTCCAGAGATAAAGACCATCATGCCCTATTTAAAATCATTTCACCCAACTTGGATCTTTGTTTATAATACAGAAAAAAAAATCAGACAATTATCTCCACGTGGGCAAGTTTAAAATCCAGTAAAATTGCAACATGTAACTGTTTAAGCTTTTTGGAGAATAAAAAGATGTATTAAAAATGTAAATGAGAGGCTATATAGTCCAGCAGTTAAAAGTGCACGTAGTGCTCTCTTAGAGGACCAAAAGTCAGCTCCGGGCACCCTCATCAGCATCACTACAACTCCAATTCTGGATGACCTGATGCCTCTGGCCTCAACAGGCACCTGGATACATATGCGTAAATTCACACACACACACACACACACACACACACACACACACACATTTTTAATTAAAATATTTAAAGGTCACAAATCAGTAATTTATCAGCAGAGTTTGATTTCATCTATAGAAAATACCAAGATGTCCACAATTAAGATAAGAAATGGCACAACTCTAAGATCATTATATAAAAATCAATTGTGTCAGGTGGTGGTGGCAAATACCTTTAATCCCAGCACTCGGAGGCAGAGCCAGGTGGATCTCTGTGAGTTCGAGGCCAGCCTGGTCTTCAGAGTGAGATATAGGATAGACACCAACTACAAGGAGAAACCTTGTCTTGAAAAATCAAAAGTAAAATAAAATAAAATAAAAATCAACTGCATTACCAATATTAGTAGCATAATGCTTCATCTTTTAAAAAATAATACTGCTAACATTAACTAAGCAATGTAGAAACCAAGAAGATTCTTGAATAGAAAGTAAGGTAGTCAAGTTGACTGAGGAAGAAATAGACAAGCTAAATGGAATTTTATTGATTAAAATAATGTTGTAGTTCAAAAATTTTTAATAGCATATAATTCTCAAGGCCCCTGTAGCTTTCCTGGAAAATTATAACTAATATTTCATAAAAAGTACCAATTCTACCCACTCTCTTTTAATACTAAAGAGGAAGGGATACTTCATAACTCATATTAAATCAACATTACCTCAATAGGAAAACCAGAAAATTTTAATGAGGGAAAGCTACCATTCTTATTACTATATATGCAAAAATTGTCTTTTTAAAGCTTTCTTTTTTATTATATTTACTTATTTTTGAGTGAGGGGATGGCACCTGTGCCACACATCATGTCGTCAAAGTTCACGTGGGTTCTTCTACCATGTGGGTCCCAGAGATCTAACTGAGGTCATCAAGCTTGGTGGCAAACATCCTTGTCCAGTGAACCATCTTGGGGGCCTCAAATATGCAAAAGTTATTAAGAATTCTTTAGAAAATGCTAAATATGGATGACAAAGTGAGATTTATTCCAACAATGCAAGGTTAATTTAACAATCAATGCAACTTATTCCTTTAATAGAAAACATATTATTGACAAATGATCATCTCAACACTTCACAAAAGATATTTTTTAATCCAACATGCATCATTATTAATAAACACAAAATACTTGGTATTCTAGAGGTAGGATTCCCTCAATCCAGACAAAACAATTTATGAAAAACTTGTAATGAGCATGCCACTTAAGGAAAGGTTAAATAATTTTAACTTATAAATGAGGAGCAGAAAATAATTACTGCTCATACTATAAAATACAAATGGCTTATAGACAAATCTGACAAAATGTGAGAAAGACCTACTCACTGAAATAAAAAAACACACTTCTGAATCATTGAAGGAGACATGTATAAGTGGAGAGGGAACTGACATTATGGGCTGGAGACTCAGAGTGTTTAAGACACAAGTATCACTCCCAGAATGAATGCTGTAATCTGAAATTCAGGTGGAAATAAAAAGAATTGGGCCATCTAGACCAGTTTCACTTTCAAAAGTCAGGATGAAGTGTTTGCTGTAAGCCTGAAAACTTACATTTCATTTATAGAGCCCACCACGGAAAGACAAAACTCACACTTGAATGTCATCTTCTGAGCTGCACACATCTGCTGTAGCGTGCACACCTGAGACTGCATACACACACATACATACACACACACACACACACACACACACACACACACAGAGAGAGAGAGAGAGAGAGAGAGAGAGAGAGAGAGAGAGAGAGAGAGAAAGAGAGAGAAATACACTTAATTTTAAAGTTTTTCAAACCTTTTAAGAATGGTCAATGATTTGAATAGACACTTCATCATAAGGTTGGAAGATAAGTAATGTTATTAAGAAATGTCATTAAGAAAATGAAAATTAAAACAATGATGGGATATCACCTCACACCTACCAGAATGCCTAAAACTATAAACATTGACCATATTTACTGGTGGCAAAATTATACATAGAACTTTAAAATATCTCTAGTAAGAACATGAAATGCTATAATCATTTTGTAAAATGATATGGTAATTTCTTAAAGCACATGTATATACATATGTTTATCTTGTTAAACATTCCATTTGTACGTATTTTCTTACACAAGCCTGTACACAGAAAATAAATATGTAAATACATTATAGACATTTATACATTACATATTTATAGTGTGGGTGGCCCAGTGATGTCAGATTTCTTACACCATAAGTCGGGTCTCCATATGGGAACTTTCATCAGTCAAGAAGGAAATTTCATGGCGTTTGTTACACTCTGGACTTCCTTGATGGATTTTCAAGACTGTGCATGATATATTAGTTGAGACATCTTTTTTTTAGTGGCAAGACATGGAATGGAGATGAGAAGAACTACGGGCTTGATAAGAAATAAACATGTCAAAAAGGCGATTCACTGTGGAGAAGTAAATCATAAAGAGTAGAGATTTGGAGATTCTGCTGAGATTGGGAAATAGTGAAATTAGAGAATAAAAACGTTAAACACTTTTTTAATTTGTTATTTTATTTTATGTGTAAGGGTGTTTTGGCTGCTTGTATGTCTATGTACTTTGTGCGTGCGGTGGCCTCAGAGGCCAGAAGAGGGAGGGTAAAGAATACCCTGGAACTGGAGTTATAGATGGTTGTGGGTAATGTGTGTGCTGGGAACCGAAGTGGGGTTTTTTGAAACAGCAGTAAGCACAACAGTTAACCACTGAACCATCTCTTCAGCCCCCTAGAATACATTTCCTTCATGTACTGTATGGCACCAATACTGGGAAGAAAGTCAAAGTACATATTGATAGGGAAATAACAGTAAGCTAAAAGACTTGGTATTAAAACTTTATAAATTTATAAGATGAATGGTCATGTAGAAGAATTTACTGCTGTAATCATGAGCTATTATCTGATGAAAGCCCGGAACACATGAAACCTTGGAAAATCTTTCTGTTACGTTCTTCAGATAGATTTCAATAAGAAACTAAAGGGAAGTTTTTGTTTTTTCAGATTTAAGGCTGGCTTTTTCCTTTAAAATTATCCAATAACTCTCTATAATAAACACTAAGCCAAACTAGGCACCTTTTATATTGGTTACACTGAGCAGTAGGGGTATATTCAGTTTTCAATACAAGCATTTGAACATTTTCATAGAAGAGTTTAAGTAGAAAAACAGGAGCATATATATTTAGAAGACAAGAAAAACTTCCTAAATCTATATACAATGTGTTCTGAGTAATTGCCATTTATTGTATTCCTAATAATTTGAGTATACAGACTGGTAATTGATGTACTTAAAAACTCATAAACTCAGATTTCCCCTATGAATAGCAGAATACAGAGAAACCATCAGTTCCCAAATGCTGCTCTCTCTTTATCCCAACAGGTGGGCTGCAAGCTTTTCTATCCCCACAGTTATTGCTGGACCAGTCTTGCCCCTCCCCTAAGCCATCACCTCCCCTGAGCCACGGTTCTTTATGATGAGATGACTCATTAAGCTTTCTTCCCAGTAGGGAGCTGACACCCGATTAATGAGCTGACACTGTTCTGTGTCTCTCTCACTAGTGCAATAAGGCTCTGTTTACAAACACAGGCTGTTGTGCCTGCTAGGGAGGGCATGTTAAGATCCCCCTGCTGGGCCAGTTTGTTCAAAATCATAGGCTTTTTAAAACAACGTCTTTGTGCTTTACACACCAGATAGACCGCTTTCAGCAGGAAATAAGTCACCCTACTGACAACACCCTGTTTGTCCAGAGAGGGACCAACGGGCTCAGCTTTGAGATGGTAAAAATGTGAATTGCAGTATGCTGTCACGGAGTTTATTTACCATAGGATGCACAGTTGATCATTGTTTACCCTAGACGGGCAATTTTAGATTTTTCAGGTTGAAAGGTGTGGTTAAATCAAGTATCTGTTATATTTCCTCCTCTAAAGTTTCATTTGCCCTTTTCAACTTGTCAGACTCCTAGCTAACAGTTTCCTCAGTGACAAATCTTTCTCAAAGTTTCCAGGAAGAGGTCAGGCGGCACCGTGTTCTGTTTGGAGTTTTGTAATTGCTCTATAGTAACATTTGTTACATTAGGCACTGCTAATTCTTCTCCCCCACTAAAACTATGGTTAATCAATTGCACACTTTATGTTGCTTATGCTTCCATCTCTGTGACCAGGGGCTTCCTGTGCATGCTGCTATTTCATGTTACATGTAAGGAATCTGTTGCTTACTAAAAGAATACACCTTTATATACCGTTTCATGTGTTTCTCTTCGGTAATTTAGTTATCCAGAAAAATGATGTCAGAGCCCAAGAATGCTGAGCTGGAGAATATAGCAGCGACTTTCCAATGAGGTTTAATAAGTAAAACAACACAGCTCACACACCCTAGGCTGCAGAGTATAGCTAGCTGGCCAGGGGCTGCCTGTGTGCTGCTTTTCTGCCTTGGTTGTGTCTGAGGTTAGTATGGCTGGATTGAGATTCAGAACAGGACAACAGGGATCAAGAGATAGAAGAACTCTAGGTTATGCTAAATACAAATTTTCTTAAGTTGTTTGGTCCTCATGATGAGAAAAAAATAGAAAATATTAAATGGATGTAAATAGGGATGGATAATGAGATTACATGTACTCATGAAAAGATGAATTGTCATCTGGAATTGAGATTGGAACTCTTATATTTTTGGTTGTGAGCCTAGCCTTTAACGGCTGAGCCAGAGATTGGAAGATGATCTTAAAGGATGATGGAGGAGCAGTTTGAAGTCTATGGCAGCATCTGAGAGACAGATCATGGCAGTTCGAGTAAGATTAGCAATGGAATGTGACAGTTATATAGGTAAAAATTGTGATATTTTAGAAGTTTCTAGAAATTAATATAGTGGTCAGTGATAAGTACTGTAAGACAGCAAAAAAGTGAAAACAAGATTCAAGAGTTCTGACTTTGGCACCTGCTGAATGCTTACGCACTTACTCAGAACCCAGCGGACCAGCTCTATACCCAGAGAACAGGGGAAAGACACACAATTAGAGTTAGGGTGTAATTGCATGATTCTTGAGTTCCTTTGTTCCTGTCTGATATCAAGAGCTTTGAAAACATCTTTGTGAAGATGCAATGAGGCTGTAAACTTTTGTGTCAGGAACTCAGAAAAAAGTCTGCACAAAACATTTATAGTCATCTGCCTACACCTGGTTATTGAACCCTTGGAGATTGGTGTGTGTGTGTGTGTGTGTGTGTGTGTGTGTGTGTGTGTGTGTGTGTGTGTGTTTGTGTGTGTGTGTGTGTGTGTGTGTGTGTTTGTGTGACAGTTATTATTAAAGAGGAGATTATGGATTTTAGAAGTACATAGTAGGGGTTGATGGTGAGAGGGTGGAGTAAAAGTTATTTCAAAACAGTACCCAAGTATGAAATTCTCAAAAACATTAAAAATTAAGTTAGGAAAGAGAAATAAAGGCTCTGAGAGGTGATAAGCAAAACAGCTGCCATCCTCTTCAGGCCTCCAGGTGATAAGCACAGGTTACTGTACACACACACACACACACACACACACACACACACACACTCACATAAATACATGCACACACATACACACACATACTCATACACATACATGCACACACACATACACGGACACACATACACACACACACACACACACACACACACACACACACACGCACATATATATATTAGTGAGTATGAACAGTGAAGTTCTTCCCTTCTGTTTTGGTGATCTGTCTCCACTGTTTTAGGAAGTACAATGTTATAATTTTATACTCTTGTGTCTTTCACTTTTCCTATTTCTTCAGTGTCTTCAGGCTTTCATTTTTCAGGATTTAAGATAAACACTGCACTGGGCGGCTGTGGTGCACACCTTTAATTCCAGCACTCGGAGGCAGAGCCAGGAGAATCTCTGTGAGCTCAAGGCCACCCTGGTCTACAGAGTGAGTTCCAGGACAGGCACCAAAACTACACAGAGAAACCCTGTCTCAAAAAAAAAAAAAAAAGAGATAAATACTGTATATAGAAATTTGAACACATAAGTCAGCATCATTGGAAGACTGCTGAATACAGGTGACCTTCTGTTTAGACTCAGGCAATATCTGAATGGGCTGTTATATTTTTTACTTGGGTTACAGTAACGTTAGTTTAACCTCTCAGACTTCCTGGGATTCTTAGCTTTAAGCCAATGGAAGCTTCATGCACACATGCTTTTCTCCTTCATAATTTATCCAACTCTAGTCTACTCTCCCAGAGAAAAATCTAGTGGATCTATGCCCTGATCACAGGGCTGCTACACAGTAGATAAACAACAGATATTCTTATCTGAGATCATGGCATCCTTGCATAACGAACTCCATCCTGCTGACCTTCTGATTGTCCATGACTACTACCCTGTTTGGTGTTCGTGGCACACTGAATTTCTTCTGTATCCCTGGACCCCACTATAGCTGTGGTTACATATGTTCCTATCATGTGAGAGGGCCTCTTAGTGACAATGGCTATTTCAACTCAATGTCATCTTTATTTTGGTAAAATCCTTCTCCTATTCTCTAAAATGGTGCTTTATTAAAGCAACTCCACTTTCTGCAAAATTTCAAAGAATCTCACTCGCTGTATACTTTGTTTACTATTTTCATCTCAAAATGTATAAAAATATAAATAGAGGAAATTCATAGTTTTCTAAATGTCTTACTTTTTTCTTCCTTACACTGGGAAGCTGTCTCTTAGCTGTGCCTGGCGACATAGACCTGTTATTTCTGTCACTTGGTAGGCCAGAGCAGAAGAATTACAAGTTCAATGCCAGCATAGTCATGTTAGCCAGGCCCCGTGTTAAAGTGTAAAAACGGTAATAAAATCAACACTGTCGAAATCTCTGAAGTGCTCACCTCCTTGACCACTTCTTAAGGCCTTGCATTATGATTCACCTCAGATGGATCACTTGTCTCTCTCAGGTGTTTAGATTTCTTAACCACTTGCTCATTGCCTCCCATTGAAACAAGTAGTTGGATCATCAGAGATACTTCCTCCTATAGTGGGGAGATGGGAAGTAATATAGAGCGCCAATACTGGACAATGTGCAGAAAGTGAGAGACCTGGTAACACTCAGTCCTAAATGGGACTCAGGTTACTCTGCAGAGGATGAGGGAGGCAGATTCTAAGAGCCAGTGGGGATGGGACACACCAGGGAAACTGTTTTCCAGATACTGAAAGACTAAAGCACATAACTCACAGACTATGACAGTATGTACATGGACTGCACATGTCTCAGATGGGGGTCTCAGCTCTGAAAGGGGAAGTAGACACAAACCCCCATCCTTAGCCTACAAGCTGTACTCAATTGATATCCACTTGCAAATGAAAATTAGTTTCTTTAATGAAGTCTCAGTGGGTAAACAAACTCCATTTAAGATATGTCCAGCAATGGATGGCCAACACAAAATGAACTCAATGATATTTTTAGGTCTTCTGCTTATATATTATTGTTTCTGGTTTTGGGTTTTATGGATTTCTCTCTCTCTCTCTCTCTCTCTCTCTCTCTCTCTCTCTCTCTCTCTCTCTCTCTCTCTCTTTGTGTGTGTGTGTGTGTGTGTGTGTGTGTGTGTGTCTATGTTTTTCTTGTGCTTTTTCTTTGCCTCTTTCTTTCTGATTGTTTGTTTTAACCTATTCTGATTTGTTTTTATTTCATTGTTTTAAATGCCTCGTTGTGTACTAATGAGAAAGAGAAAGAAAGGGTGTGGATATTGATGAGTGTGGAGGTGTGGTGGACCTGAGGTTGGGGAAGGGGAAATTGTAATTAGAATGTACTGTATGAAAAAAATCTATTTTCAAGTTTTAAAAGCTAAAAAAAAAAAACAACCAAACAAAACAAAACCAAACAAAACAAAACAAAAACATGGATGAGAAAACAGGCATGAAGAGCCAGTGATCATAAGTACTGACATTCAATTTGGAAAGAAGTAAAGCTTTTACATTGCATAACAACACAAATATAGCTAAAATCATTGACTTTACCCTTTAAGTGATTAAAATACTAACATTAAAATATCAAGCATATATATACACATATACATATACATGTATTGGCATATATATATATATATATATATATATATATATATATATATATATATATATATATCCACAATAAAGGGAGGAAAGGAAAGGTCTGGCCTGTGTTCAAAGACTCTTCTATTTCTGTCTTTAGTTCCTTCCAGTCTGGTTTTGCTTTGACTACTATTGCACAACTGGGATAGCCCTTGCTAATACATCAAATGAGCTCTGTATTGCCGAATGTAAAGGCAATGTAAATATTTATCTTAGTTGATTTTTTTCAAGAGCATTAGTTTGATAACTTTCATTGCTCTCCTCCTCGCCCACATGGAAGTCTCTCCTCTTGAAGTTGATGTTTTCTACCATAGGTACTCATTCGTCTCCTGCTAACCTTTCCCCTTTATATCCACTATTGTTACATTGTTTCCTCAAAAGTCAGTCCTTGAGGTTCTTATTTCTTTACTTCACTGCCTGTTCCTAACTTTTTACATCTTAGGTGTTGTTTCATCATCCTCTCTGAAGTTTCTAAATCTATTTAACTTTGCTTATATGCACGTGTGTTTAGGACAGATCACTCAGGATTGGATAACCTATCAGGGGGCCTCATGGATTGGAGAAATCTCACAAGCCAATGCCCTAGATGAAGAGCTACAGGCATCGTTGTTCTTACTCTTCAGACAGGTCTATTATTGAATCTGGGGCCAAGTTTATCAGGTCCAGCAGTTCTGTCTGTGATCTCCATGGTATGGGGATTCCAGGCCCTGGACTTAGCCATATCTATCTTTTTGCATGAGTGCCATTTCCGTTGTTGTTGTTGTTTGTTTGTTTTTTAATTCAAACTCTCATACTTCTTCAGCAAGTGTTCTTATCTACTGAGCCATCCCCCCAGGCCCTGCCAATATCTTAGTATCTAAAAAGGGATTCTGGAGCTGCGTGATCTTCTCCAGTCTTAAGCTGAACAAAGAACAGTAATATTCTCACTGTCATTCCTCACTTTAGTCTTCCTGAGTGTGTTGATAGATGAGAAAGTTCAAGTATTGACAATATTAGATACAAGAATGTCTGTCTATCACTTGGGTCTTCCACGACTGAGTTATTTTATTATATTGATTGTATCCCTCAATTTCCTGAACAGCAGCCTCTTATTACTAAAATTGGTCATTTTAACTCAATTTTGTGAGAATACATTGGGATCATATTATATATACTACATGTGGTGACGGAAACACAAATAGAGTAGCATTTGGATTTTCAACTATTCCTCCTTTAAAAATTTGTTCTTTATATACAAGACCAGACACAGGGTTAATAATTGAGAGACAAAAATCAACCAGACACTATTTCCATCATACTTTAAAATTCAAGATGCTTACATAAGATTATATAACTCTGTATATTTCATTATATCATCCTTGAGAAACTCAGTGAGGCCAATCATGTTCTTATTCTATGGAGACGGGATTAAGACTTTGAATAACTAAGCGTCATGGTCAAGGTCTTATAGTTAATTAGTACCACAGTCAGGTTAGGAATTAGTCTCACTCAATCTTTTAACCTGAGGCCTATGTGCTTTGAGTATTCTCTGCCCCTTAGCTAAGTGATATAATTTGCATGAAGTCATGCACAAAGGCACTTATAGAGTCAAAATATACTTTAAATTGTCAAATAGAGATAGGAGAGGAAATAATTGTTGCTTTTTAGCTGAGAAGAGAACAATGGACCTGAGTTTTAAAGAATGTATAGATTTCAGGCAGAGAGAGAGAAAGGCATTGTATTTGTAGAAGGACAGAAGTGGACAGTGTTGTGAAGCTTTGAGAAGACAGGGTATGACAGAGCTTTGGAAGGTACGTAGCTGATGGAAATAGAAGTGGGAGCACTGAAGATAAATCAGGGCAATGTCAGAAAGACCATGAACGCCTCACAGATGAATGGGTTTCACATTCTCTGGAGCATAGCTATCTAAGCCTACATAGAAGATATAGTAAATATCAAACATTTCATCTCTGATGTACACAATTTCTACTTTTAATTCATTTACAGCCTGCTTAGGTAGTGATGCATGTAAGATGTGTCTCATCCTATATATGAGAGCTTCTATCATATGAACCTCAAGCTAAAATCCTGAAGTTGGTGGTTCTTTAAGAGGTGAAGAATCATGTACAAGTTCAAGCACTGATAACTTCTACTTTTATGACCCAGAATAAATGACTTTGATTTGAGATGCTTTATGAGGAGAATGGTCAGTGCACTGTAATACTACTCCATAAACATTGCTTAGGAACAAATCCCCCCATGACAGAGAATTGTTATAGTTCCTCCAAGGAAGGAGAAATGAGACATAAGGCAGAAGATCGGTATTAATAGCTAGAGCAAGGTAGGGAAGTGGATACTACTTGTGGATATTCCGAATTCTAGTTTAGGCAGCATAGCATGAAGCAAACCCCAAGTAAGTCACTTGGAGGATTTAATTCTTCCCTCCAGGGCACTTCTGTGCATCTGAACATGTATGTAACATGTAGATGATACCCTGATTGTAACTAACTCCTGAAAGAGGTCAGGTACTCAGATACGACCTCATTCTATCTGTAAATAAGGACATGGGGATGTCACAAACTTGGTGTGCCTACTATCACATTATGGCAAGGGTTTGGAGCCTGGTCTAAAACCCATCTGGTCCCAAAACCTGTGCTCCCTAGCATTTTGCTTCTGGTTATCATATCCCAAAATTCCTTTTTGTTTATTTTCAGTAAGATATGGGGTTTGGAATATTTTAAAAATCAATTTTAAGTTTGAAATATGAAGTCTAAACCAACTTTTCTGATATAAACACTAAGATATACAATGATACTGTCCCCTGGGTCTCTGGAGCAACATATCTTCTAGCTGATGTCAGCTACAAACACTGTCATTGTGATGTTGTTGGTAACTGACCATTTAGTAATGGAAGCCAGATAGTTACTTTATAAATTTACAATACTAATGCAAAGAAATATTTCTGTAGTTTAACACAGGATAATTAGCATAAGAAAATGCACACATAAAAAACAAAATATTTTTTAAAAGCAAATATTTTCAGAGCTAAGGTTTCACCACAGGTATACTCATCTTCATAAATTTCTATCCTAGTTCAGGATGAAATGCAAGTTTATAATCTCAGGACTCATGAACTCAAGCAAGAAAATCATGAGTACAAGGCCAGGAGACCCTGCCCCACAACAAACCAAAACAAAAAGGAAATTTTAGTCTTAGAAAGTTTATAAAATTCAGGCAAAAAAGAGCCAGTGGATAATGATATCCCACTTGTAGCTCATATTAAGCATAAGCCTTGATGGCATAGCAAATATTGTAGGTAGTTGGACACAAATCAGAAGCACTAGAAGCCGAGCAATGTCTTGCTCATTACAAGCTTATCTTACCCTCTCAGAGGACCTGAGTTTTGTTCCCAGAACTGGCATCCAACTGTCCAGCAAGTTCACAACCACTGTACCTTCAAATCCAGGGAGATCTGAAGTCTCTGGCCTCCTTGGGCATCTGTACCACATGCACAAATTCATTCACACACACATGCACACACACACACGTAATTTATAAAACGGAAGTAATAAATCATCCAAGGTACAATTACTTATACTATATTGTATATAGTATATAGCATATTATGTATATAATTGTATAATATATATATATGTATATATATATATATATATATATATATATGTTTGTGTATGTGAAACTAACAGATTATGGGGAAATATCCTATTTCGTATGACTTGCTGTTGATTACCAAGTGTATGTCTGTGTGAATTTTTATTTTATCCAACATACTTGTAAAAGTCACAGAATTTTACGAACTCTCTACTTTTTTTTTAATTTTTCCTTCCTTTTAAGTGCAAACACTCATTTTTTTTTAAAATCAGATAATCCACGAGCAATGTGATAAGTCTTCTCCTAATCCTGTATACACCTGTGTTTTCCTCGAGGTAATTTGCACATGGAGGATGCACTTGCTGTCCTTACTGCATTCTTTCCTGCAGCCCTTTCCCCAAGGATTCTCTTATTCCTCTGCTGTGGATCACATCAATAAAGGACGACATCTGTGCAGCTGATCATGGTGAGCCATTTCAGGTAGACCATGTGTTGTACCTTGACCTAACATCTCATTTCTGTTCTCACCACTGTGGCCAATTAAAGGGAGGCCTTTTCAGCAGCCAGTTGACTGGTCTGGTCGTGTGCCGGCTATCACCACAAGAGCTTAAGGGCCACAAATCTCTGTTATTACCAAGCTGTTGCTGCCAGAAGCACGCTGACTCCCGACAAAAAGAATAGATTAGGATCAATCAAATCTCCCTCAGGCTTATCAGTGGGACTTTTAACCACACCTTCTACCTCAAAGTTTTTCCCTTCTCCTGCTTCCAAACACCTACACAGCAGCAAGCTAACAAGGTGCCCGCCAAACCATATGTTCGTAATTAGTTAACTTCTTGCCTGTCGCTAGAAGCGCCACTCACTCGAGGGTGTTGGGCAGCCAATAGGGCTCACCAAGCAGTTCAGCCCCTCAGCTCAGCAGTAGAAGAGGCATACTTAATTCCAGCTGTGGCATTGTTAAGTGAATTAACTTTATCCTCAATTTAAAAAGCCAGCATGAAATCAAAGGAGACCTTAGGAAAGAAAAAAAAATTAGAGAAAACGAGGGAAAAAATATGCTTGTAGGTTAACTCAAGAGTCCAGAGTGCTGAATGGAACTCAACTGGTTGGCCCACTTAGCCAATCATTGCTAAGCAGGTTTCTGGCATCGTTATTGCTCCTGGCATAATTCTTCCTTTTATTTCCCAGTTCTGTGGTTAAGGGCTCTTGTTACACACAGAGGGGACTGATGATATAATTGTACATGAGCCAGTGGAACACGTTTTCAGGTAGTCGTGAGGTTTCCAGACAGTAATGAGGAGTTAAATGTCAGAAACAGCAGTGTATGATGCTGGCTAAGAAATCTCATCTCAAGGTAAGAGATGTCACATATAAAATCAAATGTACGTATTTGCAGGTCTGGGTTTTCTCTATGGGAAATAGTTGTCAGACAATGTTTGGGGGAAAATGTTATAAGGAAATGAGAACTTTCGGAAATTGTTTCAGTTATCATTGACTACACAAGAAATTCCTAATATTTTGAGTAAGTATATATTGCTTTAAGTGTGCTTATTCTATATAATTGAAAAGCACTGATGACTGCTTTGAACACATTTCCATCCACATATACTATCCTTTGTTCATCGGCATAGCTTTGCTTGAATGAATAACGTTAACACTAACAGCATAGGATGATGTTGAATTTTACTACCAGAATTTAATAATGCTATTTGGTTTAAACCTAGTAAGATTATGGGAATAGATAGATAAATTTCAGCTTAAGAAAAGAATATATTTCCTATAATTTAAATGTTAAGATACTTTCTTTTTAATTAATATACATGACTATATTATTAAAGTTAGATAGAAAAATGTTATGTAAGCAAATATGCAAATTCTTAATTTATATTCCTAAAATAAATGTGCAATGAAATTACAAATTATGATTGAATTTGTATAGAAAATGCACATTTTAACTGATAACATTTGTGGGACCAAAAAAGTGGATATAAACACAAAAGAAAACAGAAACAGAAGTTAAAAGACAAAATTAAAGAATCTGTAAAAGAATAAATATACAAAGGAAATTAGTTATTTAAATAGTATTAATTTTAAGACTTGTGATTTCATTGCTGTTTTTATAAAATCTCTCATGAAGCAATCTGAGAATTTTGGACAATGTGAAGATCAAGGCAGAACAGCTCAAAAGTTAAATATCCACCAAGCATAGTCCACTGCCTCCCCCTCCCAAATTAAACGTCAGCTTGTGATCCAGTTTCATTGTCAATTACATAATCTCCGCTATTATATTAAATAACCATTGAAGGTGGCAAGGGACTTGGGCTCCTGAGTAACAGACACTATCATAATGATATGTGGCTTAAAGTGAATTAGGAAACAACTGATACGACGTTAAGACCAGGGAATTAGGAGACATAAGTCAATTGGAAAATGCAGAAACCACAGATCAGTACATGTTACAGGCAGTTTTCTTAATAACCCTTTACGATAATGTTAGACAAGCTACACCAAGCAACTTCACTACCCCCAGTGGAGAAAACTGATTAACAATCAGAGCCAAAGGTTTGCTTTTAATTACCAGTTGCCATCTTAAAAAAGCTACACTTTATGATTTGTTATTAAGCAAGCAATAACTCTTTTTAACTAAAAATAAAAGTACCCATAAATTAATAAACTTACCTTTTTAGTTTAATCTCTCCAAAGTTTCTATTTTGATGTGTTTTAATAAAAGAAAGCCTTACTGACCCAAACTATAATCTTGCTTCCATAGGCAGAAGCTCATTTACAAGGTCATAGTGGGAGGTCTTTACTTTCCCTTTTTGTGTGATTAATGTACAATGACGTTTCACCTATCATGAATGTTATGTCAGGAACATAAAGAGGTACAGATTAGAAATGGGAAATGCAGTTGATTAGACAGTAGGAACTAATTTTGAGAGCTCTTAAAATCTTGTAACATTTTTGCAGTAAGAAAAAGTGACCCACTGAAGAAGGAGATCTTGTGATCTAACAAATGAGCGGGATGCATGACAAAAATTGAGCAGTGATGAGCAGTGCAGACTGCGAAAACAAGGGGCTATGGAAGATGCCATGTTCCAGGTTAGTGATGGGCACTCAGCCAAGATGGTTCCATTGAGACTGGTTAGAAAGAGGCCCAAACAAGGCATGCTAAGGATTGACTCCGGAGGCTCTCCCGGGAAGACGAGGGAGAGGGAAGTTAATGATGCCAAGCCAGCATGTGTTAATAAAATATGAGTGTCAGAAAAAGTGTGAATACAAGTATATTAGAAGTCAGTTGTTTTGACACGGAACATGCTGAGTTTGCTGTCTGTCTAATTGGAGTGGAGGAGTGAGAATGCACACCAAAGCAGAATAGCTGCCAGGACCAGATGCCTGATGATCGGGTGGGGCAGATTTCCACGGGGAGCCATCAGGGCAAAGAGTGTGGTGCACTCAGGGCAGCAGCTCTGGGTCCTGATGTTTAACTCCCAGTGTGAGGGGACTGAAGAGAGGAAGTCAAGTCTAAAGACAGGGACATCTGCAAAATAGTCACATAGCAGGTCTGCAAGTCAGTTCTTCACAGTAAGGAAAGGTAACGAACATTTTGTGAAGCTTAGAGATGAAGCATGAAGGAAGTGGCGGGAAGCCAGAGAGTAGCCATACCCATCAAATCCTTTTCTAAATGATGGGTGGTAATAATGCCGTGGCATCACACAGACAAAGGCAAAGTTTTCCTGTGTTTTCAGAACTTTGTAACTATCGTTACAGGGAAGCTTGAACAATGCATCTTCTTAGTTACTCTCCATCAATTTTTCTTTGAACGTGACATTAGCTTCATAAAACGCTTTGTATGTTTTCTCTCTATACTATTAATGTCAATGAAATTAGATTATCGAGTTTTGTAAGTGTAATTAAACACTCATTAATGAAAACAAATGAGAATAGTATATTATTTTCAATTAAGTTTTCATATTTTTGTGTATGTATGACAATGTGTAAGTATGAGCACTGTATATGGGTGCCCATGGAGACCAAAAGAGAACTTCAGATCCCCTGAAAATGGAGTCATAGGCAGTTGTGAGGAGCCAGGAACCAATGCTGAGAATTGAATTTGGGTGCTATACAAGGGCAAGAAGTGCTCCTAAAAGCTGAGCCATCTCTCCAGCTCCATAATTAATATTTTAAACATCAATATTTCTAAAATACTGGTAAGAAAATATTCAAAATTATTTGCATTAACAGATTCACAGTGCCTTCTGATTTTTATTAAAATGACTAATTTTATAGTCCTTTCTGTATCTTAGACATTTTAACATCCTTTCTTCTCATTGCCAGATAAATTACATATATGCCTATTGAATAGGTTTATTAAAACCTAATTCAAGACATTTTCTCATGAGCTCAGTATTTTTTCAGTTCTTTATTACAATTACTCTTATTATTCCACCATTTTTCTTTTGTTCCTAGTTTTGTAGATTAAATAATAAGTTCAATTTTCAATTTTTGTTCCTCAGGGTTTTGTGAGGATTTTGTTTGTTTGTTTGGCAGTAAAAAAGGCTGATTGCATGTTAGGCAAGGGCTCTACCACTGAGCAATGGCCACAGCCCATTTCTCAGTAGCTTAAAATTTATAAAGCACTTTTTATACATGCATTTCTAATAAATTTTGATGAAAAATCCTGTTTCTATAGTTCTAAATATTTTAAAATATCAATTACCACTTTTCTTTTTCAATGAATTCATTGTCTAACCACTTAAACATGGAATTTAAATAGTTTTAGTGTATATTACTGATTTCTAAATGGTTAAAAGTCCAGTAGTTTACTACAGATTAAATATTTAAAGTGATGCTTTGAAGTGTTTACTGTAATACCCCAAACAAGATGTTATAGGACCTTATGCCAATGATCAGGTAACCCTGGAAACTGGAGGAAAGGGAAGGATAGTGATGCTGAAGTGTAGCTATCACAGTCCATGGCTCCTGGTGGGGTGGAGTGGGGAAGGACTCAGTTATCTTTAAGGGCCTGGCCACTTGGAGTATATGGGTAACACAAATGGGACTTGGTGTATTCTTTTTCCTTTTGTGGGTAGGGCACAAGGGTGGGAGGGTGGATTCTGGGAGGAATGGGAAGCAAGTGTGATTGGGGTTTGTTGTGTGAAATTGCCAAATAATCAATAAAAATATTATGTTGGGGAAAAATAAAAGACTTCCTGGCTGATAGACTGTAGAAGGTGAAGATGAGAGAGGTGAAGTGTGACCTCCAGGATTGACTCAGGTGCAGCCTAGATGTTGACCTCGCTGTTTGCTGAATGGAAGACTGAAAGGACCGCAATCAGATTGTGGATCTATTTTGGATACAATGTGCCTGTGTTGCCTGGGATGTATCCAGAAAAAGACGAGGGTGCATTAAGATAGTGACCCTACTTGAGATCAAGGGGAAAGGTAGACTGGCTACATGCATTTAGAATTCATCAAGGTACAGAAAGACACTGGAATCATGGCATGGTCTAAGAGGAGAAGCAGGGTTAATCTAAAGCAATTCCCACAATCGATTTGGGGAAGGGAGGTTGACACAGAAATCTCTGAAGTCAGAAAGAATGAGAAGAAAAAGAGGTGTGTGGCATTGAGACAAGAGAATAGACTATGTGAAGAAAAGTCCAGATTGACCATCTGACCAAAATGGCGTTAACAATGAAGTGGAACGGTTGAACACTCTGTTGACAGCATATCACATATATCAAGTTCTAAGTCCATTTAGTCCCCATTAGAATTATGACTAATGATTCAAATAGGGATTTTGATATTGCAGGAAATGGTACAAATTATACATTTCCATTGATAAGATTGAGAGATCTAAGGGTGCTTTATTTCTCTTCTGTTTTATTTTTTAGCTTTTGTGCCAAGTGTTCCCTTTTGGGAAAAGCACACTAGCCACACAGCCATCAGGGAGACTGTAACTATTTGGATCAATTTCTTTCTCTCTGCTCCATCTATGTTGTAATAGAAGAGTTATTGAAATATCATATGTATCTAGTTGAATAAATGGCCTTGGAACTTGTCCTATAAATGTAGCAATTCAAGGTTCAATAGACTTGAATCTCTTAGACAGTCAGATCCTTGACCAGTCAGTGCCTCCATTATGTGTTGCCAGAGGAGCTCTATATTACAAGCTATAAAAAAGGCACCCAGATTCACACACACACACACACACACACACACACACACACCAGGCATGAATTCACACACACACACAGGTGGCTGATTTACATATGATCTTATATGTATATAATGCACAGACAGATAAATCCAGAGGAAAAGTGAATTTTTATTTACATATGATAAATTTTAAAAGTGAAGTCTAGAGATATTGGTCATGATCAAATGACCATGTTATAAGTTAAGTTGGATTCTACTAGATCACATGGTTGTTCTAGCTTATGATTCTTTGAGGATGTCCCTACCAATTTGCATAGTGGGTATGTTATTTATATTTCCACCAACAATTTTATGTGTTCCCTTCCTACTCTATACCCATCCTGTCCAGCACTGCAAAATGTTTTGCCTTCATAATAGAGATGTCAGCATATCTGCTTTTATTGCAACACTATTTGAAATAGCCAAGTTAAGAACCAGTCAAGTTGTTCACCAGTGAGTGCATAGATGAAAGTAAAATGTGGATTTCAAACCACCAGCAGGAAAAGTTTCAATAGTGTATTAAATCTTACTTTCATATTTGCACATATTCTGTGTTTATTTTCTAAACATGCTTTTCATTCACAAATTTAAAGGTAGAAGATACAGTGTTCTAGAGCTGATCAGTATTTATAGCAAATTGATTTAGTGATCTCTCTGTTTTTGTGGGTTTTTTGTTTGTTTGTTGCATTCTAGTCAGGGTCTTACATAGACCAGGCTAGCTTTACACTTACTCTGTAGCTGAGGCTGTCATTGAACTCACAATACCCTTGATCTTATTTCTCTAGTACTGGGATCACACACGTGTGTAGCCATGCCTAGGTTTAAAGCAAGTTAACTGAGCTTCACACTGCAAAGTCATACAAAATAAAAATCCTGCTACAGTGGGTGCAACATTCACTTTATTTATATGCTCTTGAAAGTGGAAAATGGAGCTGCATTTCTTTATCAGGAAGTTTATCTCATTAATAGAGCTGTCCTTTGCTTCAGTCTGGGGGGATATCAGAATTGTCTTCAGGAAGCCCCCTCTAGTGTCTGAAGGATGCAACAGCTCACTGAGGCCAGATTTGTAGAGAATTTTAAAAAGGCAAGAGTTTCAGAGTTCCTAGAGCAGAAGAGGCAGAGAGACTTTCACTCCAAGACTTGTTCTGTCAACAAGTGGGAAAGTCAGCTCTCCAGAGAAAACAGCAGTGTCAAAGTGCACTGTAGGTCGGGGTAACTCGAGTCATACGACTCAGGTCTCTATTCCTCATGTAGAAGACTGAACTTGTGGTCTTGGATTTGGGGCAAGCATAGTCACAGCAGAATAAAAACAGGGTGCTTGAAAGGTATGTACTTGTTTTAAAGGGAAGGGCTATGGTCATGTGTGTATGGAAGAACAAAAAGGTCTAAAGAAAAGGGCTCAGGAACAGGGTGATGAAGAGGAAGAGTTGATTTGTGATACTTAAAATTCTACTGAGAATGGTTACAAACATTCTAAAAATGATCATTATGAAATATGGGTTTTTCATTTTTGAGATAAAAATCAGTGATGAAAGTCAGCCAGTAATCGCTTGTTTATTAAAACCTGTTTCTTTACTAGAGTCTTGTCCATGGCACCTGTCTCAGCACCGATAATTCTTACTGTACACAGCAAGACAGTAAACCTTGATTTCCCATTCTGGCCTTGTTCATTATCAAGGACTGGCAATGGCGATAGCTATGAAACCATTCACTATACAATGCCCTTAAGTGGAATATGTAGCTCCTGGTGTCCCTTCCTTCCTCCAGAATGCACAAAAAAACATCTACTCTGGAGAAAAAATTCATGCTCTATCTCCCTGCAAAGACACGAATTAGAGCCGGTCCCATTAGTTTTTTTCTTCAGTAGGTGGCCTTTACTATATACTGTTACTGAAAATTAGTTTGTGAAAAATATTCAGCTTTTTTTTCAGGAATTAAATTAAAAATTAGTATTAAATATTAGAGGATAAAGCAAAGTGGCCCTAGTCTGATGAGAAACACACAAAAAGGAAAGAATTTTAAGACCATGTATTTCTCAGTCTCCTCTACATCATAAAACTTGTGAAATATTGTACTGAAGGACCCTAGATATACCATAGCAAAATTCATATTGATGGGTATAAGTATATCTCACACCTGAGCTAATTTTCACCCAAAAGACCAGTGCAGGGTGAGGGAAATAAGGAGGATGTGTTTTGGATAAGATCTGAAAAGGCAAAATGTGTTAGACAGGATGATTTTACATGAAATAAAATTTATGAATTAAATTGAGAAAGTGCTGGGAATGCTGGGGAATTACAAACACAAAGTTGAGGATTCTTGAGTGCCTTAGACACAGTTCATGGAGTTCCTGGGATGAAAAAGAACACTTCTCAATATAGAATTGTTCAGTCATTAGTTGAGCAGTGTTATGAGGGGCAAGCTGGTAGGGTCATGGAGATATATTTCTATGAAGTCACATTTTAACGTGTGAAGATATAGAAATCTAATTTTCTTTTTTATTTCCAATGTTCAAGATTTTCATAAATGAAAGTAAATATCTAATAAGCTAAAATATAGTGAGAACTATATGTGTGCAATTCACTGTTCTTAACATGTTCACAAACCCCATCTCATTTTAGCTTTATGAGATATTTGCATCATTTTGGCAGTCCTACTGGACTATCAGCTTAAGGAAAGCCATAAAAGCATTAATGAATTCTTGGAAAAAATCTTCTTAAACTCATCCTTCAAGGATTTTTAAAAATTATATATATACAATATAATATATAATTATAATATATATTAAAGATAGTATGTGGATTTTTTCCAGTACTGATTATCAAATACAGGGCATCATGCTTCCTGGGAAAACTTTATCAGTAAATTAACATTCCAGTCCTTAAGACATGTCACTAAACTTCATAAGTTCACACACTTAAGAAAATTGTATACTTGTAATGGAAATATTGTTAAATTTAAAATGTTGGAGGCAATTTAATAATAAAAACATTGCATTTGCAAACATAAAATTGGTTGGCTCTAGGACTGAATGCTTGGTAGTGAATTTGTGGTAGTAAGGTGGGTAGCCAAAGAAGACTATACACAACGGAGATCTAAGTTCTGAATGTGTTAAGGTAGAACTGATGCTGTTGCTGACATTGTTCACATTCCCACGGGCACTGGTCATTCATGAGCGGCTCTCAAGTCTGTAAAATTATCCTTCCAATGAGTACTCTTACAGGATGGTTAAGTAAGTTCTGCACTGTACCCAAGAGGGTGTGTGTGTGTGTGTGTGTGTGTGTGTGCGCGCGTGTGTAACACAAGTGTGCATTTTCCAACATTGTTTCCTCCTTATCTGTTGAAAATCTATTGTCTACCTAGCACTTGGCTAACTTCCTATATTTCACATTTTCTTTTGTGTTTTTCAGTTGAGATCTTCCTCTTCTGAAAGAAGCCCTCCATCCATCCATCTTTCTGTATCTGTCTGCCCCAACCTCATAAAAGTTAGTTACATACAACTGTGGCTTTTCATTTTGACATAATCCTTAGCACTGATGTTCAGTTCCTTCTTTTTCTTCCTTTTGTCAAAATTTTTGACCTTCCTAGCTGTCTAAAAGTCAATACATTTGTCTATCAATGAATTCATTATCTTCTACTTTATAGAAAAAAAAAAAACTTACCAAATAAACTCTCCAGTTTTCTCCTAAAATATGTGTCCCTTCAAACCTCTTCCTACACCTTGTCCTAAGTCATATAACAGTAATTATTTGTCTAGGTGTAACATCCTTAATCCAATTGATTTCTGTTCTGTTTTGAATATGAATCATCTCCTCGGACTCCTTTGTTAAAGCTTAGGTCACACTGATGGCAATATTGTGGGGAATTCTGGAAACTTAAGGGTTTGAGGTCTCCCTGGACAAAAGGAGATCACTGAGATCAAGTCTTCTTGGGCATTGCGTCTCTGGCCCCTTCCTTGTCTCTCTCTTATCTTCCTTTCTATCATTGAGTTGAACATCATCCTTTTCCTGTCATAATGTCCTTAGCCATTATGTTCTGCCCAAGCTCAGGGGACAAATGACCATGGGCTGTATTTTCTGAAATGCAAATTTGAATTTTCTGTGATGCAAAATAAATCTTTCCTCAATTACATGTTCTGTCAGGTATTTGGGTCATAGTAGTGAGAAGATACAAGAGCAGTCTCCATGGTGACCTACTTCATTAATAATTCCTCACTTGGATACACTATGCCCATGATTATGAGACCTGGTGTGCAAGACAGCAATTTTCACAAAACACAATACACGAATTTAATTTTCATCCCAACCAAGCCTCAGAATGCTTTGATAAAAAGTGACAGAGAGATGAATGAATTGAAAATAAATCTGGTCAAGTAAATGGTTAGACTTTATAGTTTTAAAAATACGGTGATCACGACAAGGTGGTCCTCTAGAACATAAACACAGAGAGAACTGAATAGAACATTCAAAGAAGACTCATTTCCGAAGAGGATCACCTGGCTGATATGACTGGTGACACTGCAGTGGGGCTCAGATTGTTTTCTAGGAATGTACTGGATCAATCGGGATCTGTTTATTGGTAAAGATGAATCTTAACCTCTGTTTCAGGCAGCATAACATTAATGTGCAGATACTGAAGACAGGGGGTAGTTTGTAAGCAATATGAGAAAATTTATGAAGAAAAGATCTGCTTCCATGAAAGGAAGTTGGGCCAGAGTAGGGAGAGCTATTAGCTGCTCAACCAAGCTGCTATGTGAAGGGTAGGGTTCTTGTGTGGGCCTCATTTACATCATAGCTGTTCTACACAGACTATCTGCTTTGTGTTACTTTACATAAGACTTCATGCATCACGAGCCTCATTAGCATCTTAAATCTCCATCTAGGCATGCAGTTCAGTATTACAGTGAGCCATGGGTTCCTTGCAGACACTTTGGAGAACTGGCACACTTTCTTCTTTGACAAATGTTGTTATACTTTTATTAAGGTACATTAATTATACATAAATACATAATACTATATTTTGCTATTGTACTCACCCTACACTGCATTCTCTTGTCCTACCTTCTTTCCTATTCATTCCCCTTCCTGCTTCCAATTATTTTTGCTTCTACTTTCATGTGTTGTTTTTTTTAAAGGAAGGGGTGACTAAGGTTCATTAAGGTTGCTTACAGAAGGGTACAGAGGGTGTTATTTGCAAGTGCATGAGCATTTTACCAGTGATTACACCACTGAATAATGTGTTCCTCCCTTCCCCATCAACCAACAACTGCTTATATACCTGTGCTATACACGGACGGCACTCGCTGCTCCATGGCAAGGTGATGATGGACCCAATCTTGTGCAGGTGAACACTGATACATGAGTTCAAGAGTACAGTAGCCGTGTCATGCCCAGATAACAAAACCCTACCATTTTTCTATCTCTGACATTCTTCCTCCCTTCTTTCAAGATGATCCCTGAGCCTTTATATGTCTGTTTACAGTTGAGCACTCCCCAGTGCTTATTCTCACTTTCACCAGCTCTGACTCTCTGCAGTAAATGCTGTCCACTGCAAAGGGAAGCATCATCTCTGGCCAAAGCTAACAACAGCACTCATCTGTGGACAGAAACATGTTTTAGAAGGCAATTTTATAGACCTATCATCTTTAATTAGTTTCCTCAGTAGAACCTAAGCCCTGATAAGCTGCAGGCTCTTGGCCAATGTTATAGCACCAGACACTAGCTGCTTATGTGGAACAAGCCTCAAATCTAATCAGCAAATGGTTAGTTGCCATGGTAGCTGAATTGCCACTGCTGATGTAGTGGAGGATGTCTGGCCTGTTGGAAGTATGGCACACAGTGTCCATGAGTGAGTAAGATTGTTGATGTTAGTTTTCTCCCATCAGCCTAGACAGTGCCTACCACCACCATGAAGACTACCAATAGCCTAGATAGCACCTCCCACCACCTCGAAGTCTACCAAGAGCTTGGATTACACCTACCAGCACCACAAAGTCTGCCAAATCTTAACATCTCTGATTTTCAAGCAGAACATGTGTGTTCAGCAACAGAGTCTCACCATCTATCTCTGGTTAACAATCAATGACTGTGACAATTACCTATGTCATTTTAGAGGCCCCAGTAGACGAACAGCTCATTGGAAGAAAGCCCAGCAATAAGACCTTCAGGGAAAATAAAAGAAAAATTGTGATTTTTGAGCAGCTAAACAATTTAAATATAGGACAGTAAATAATCACATATGAAGAAAATATTCATTAAACCACTTTAAAATGATGTTTTCTAATATCAAAACATCATAATGAGACTACAAAGACAACACAGAGAGTAAGTTAAATGTTTTTTGCTCATTACAAAATCATCAATAAACTGTTAATAGGTTTAGTGTAAGATGGTTGAATTTGGCTTTTCATTAAACAGGTCACAGTTAATTACTTTTCAAACTATGTATTAAAGCCTAGTAAATGTATGTGGGAATCTTTACATATTTCCACATTCTTTACATTTCTTTTATTCTTCACCACAAACATGCAAAGCATTTGGGAATACAGTTTCTTTAGAGGTAAACAAAAAGGCATAAGACTAAATAGCATACATGCTTGCTTCTAACAGAAGACAGCTCCAGTTTAAGGCAAAGCCTTGTTCAAACTCTTAATTTTCCCTGCATTCTGACTCTATCAAATTAACACTTAGATGAAAATTGTTTTATGTGGTATACTCAGTGTATATAGGAAACCTAAGTTATGAATAGAAAGGAGATAAACACTTATTGCAAAGAACCCTTGGGTAAAGTAATAAACAGGTTCTGGACTTGAGGAAACACTCAAAGGAAAAGAAGAAGAAAATAAAAGAAAAGAAGCAAGAAAAGAGGGAAGTGGAAAAAATAGGAGGAGGAGAAGAGGAGGAGGAGGAAGAGGAAGAGAAGGAAGAGGAGGAGGAGGAGGAGGAGGAGGAGGAGGAGGAGGAGAAGAAGAAGAAGAAGAAGAAGAAGAAGAAGAAGAAGAAGAAGAAGAAGAAGAAGAAGAAAAGGCATAGAAAAAATTAAGCAGAAATGATACAACCTGGAACCAGTCTGTTGAAGTGAGCGATATTATTGGCCTAGACATCCTGAGAACTTGTTAAAGAAAGAGCTCTAAACAAGACCCAAACAAAGTCAAACATGGTATGTACTCACTCATAGGAGGATACTAGATGTGGAACAAGGATGACTGGACTGCTACTCACATCACCAGGGAGGCTACCTGGAAAACAGGACCCCAAGAAAGACACGGGGATTGCCCAATGACAGAGAAATGGATGAGATCTTCATGAACAGCCTGGACAAAAGTGGGGGAAATGAAGGGCGAGGGTTGAGGGAAAGAGAGCTTGGGGGAGCGGTAGATCCCAGCTGGATCAACAACAGAGAGGGAGAACAAGGAATAGGAGACCATGATAAATGAAGACCACATGAGAATAGGAAGAAGCAAAGTGCTAGAGAGGCCCACAGAAATCCACAAAGATACCCCCACAACAGACTTCTGGCAATGGTTGAGAGACAGCCCAAACTGACCTACTCTGGTGATGGGATGGCCAAACACACTAATTGTCGTGCTAGAAACCCCATTCAATGACTGAGGGATCTGGAAGCAGAGATCCATGGCTAGGCCCCAGGTGGAGCTCTGGGAGTCCAATTAACAAGAAAGAGGAGGGTTTATATGAGTGAGAATTGTTGAGACCAAGGTTGGATAAAGCACAGGGACAAATAGCCAAATGAATGGAAACACATGAACTATGAACCAATGGCTGAGGGGCCCACAACTGGATCAGGCCCTCTGAATGGGTGAGACAGTTGATTGGCTTGATCTGTTTGGGAGGCATCCAGGCAGTGGGACTGGGTCCTGTGCTCAGTGCATGAATTGGGTGTTTGAAACCTGGGGCTTATGCAGGGTCTCTTGGCTCGGCCTGGGAGGAAGGGACTGGCCCTGCCTGGACTGAGTCTACCAGGTTGATCTCAGTCTGAGGGGGAGGCTTTGCCCTGGAGTAGGTGGGAATGGGGGGTGGGCTGGAGGGAAGGGGAGGGGGGGCGGGAGGGGGGAGAACAAGGAAATCCGTGGCTGATATGTAGAACTGAATGGTATTGTAAAATAAAAATAAATAAATAAATAAATAAATAAATAAATAAATAAATAAATAATTTTTTTTTTTAAAAAAAGACCCAAACAAGGACAATATAAACAGACATGATAACATGGAAGTGGGTAATCTCATAGAGCTCCAGTCCCACACAAAGAACTATAGGCCACTAAGGAATTGTTAAAGAAGAGGAAACAGTCTTCCCTATGGAATAGATCCTCAATTGGCTATCCAATGCCAAGTATTCTGTCTGAACTCATATACATACAAGCAACATTATAAGATCTAAGCAGTTTCTCTATATATTTTTATCGAATATGTATGCAACAACAATTAAAGAAAAGGGGGAGATAAGAGGCCATGTATTTGAGAAGGAGGGGTACATGGGCTTGGCTGAAGGGATGGGGAAATTGTGTAATTATATTTAAATTTTTAAAAAGAAAGCATGCATGAGAGAGAAAGAGGGAGGGAGGGAGGGGGAGCTCTGCTCAGAGGATCTCCTCTACTAAGAGAAAAAAACACAGTGGTCTCAAATACTCTTTGCATCTCTGTCGTTAAATTATCTCTCCATGAATCTGCCAGAGGGAAGGCCACATAGAGGCACAAAACCACACAGTCTTTGCAAGCTGAGCACCAAAGCACCCACCATTACTTTGTTTATTTTCTCAAATTTTGATAATTTACATTTCAATCCACGATTTAAAGAACCGATTTTATCCAGATTAGTATCTGTGTGCACGTGTGTGACCAGAAGCCTTCACTTTGGCCTGGCATTTGTACTCTATATTAAATTCCACTGAAGACAGTATTATTAGTCCAGCCATGGTTCAGCACTGCATGTGAGCATGTTACCTGTTTTAGCATATACTCTCTTTACACACACACCTTACACCTAAACTTTATTTGTGTAACTTCATTCTGCAATCTGTGATTGGTTCTTTAAGAACAAACACAGAAAGGAGGGAAGAGAACATGGAAAGAGAGCTAGGGAATAGACTAGAGGAAAAAGAAAAAAAAAAAAAGCAAGGTTGTAAATCAGACCAAGTCCCATAGAGGGCAGTATGGTTCAAGTTGTCTCAGTATGAAATCCCACTTTGCTGTAAAGAATACAATGCTCTCAGAATTTCTTAGTTACTTGTAGATAGGTTATCCAATACCAAATGGTCAGGCCTGAAAACAAACATACAAGTAACATTTTAAAATTTATGTATGCTTTTAGGGAATGTGTATGAGTGTGTGTGTGTGTGTGTGTGTGTATGTAACAACACTTAATGATAAAAAGAGGCCATGAATTTGAAAGAGAACAAGGGAATCAGCTCCTAAAATTCCATACTTCGCATTCAACTTTAATGTTGAAAGCAGTAAAATAACACTTATTAACTTTGAAAGACGCAAGTCTCTACTGTACTGCATACACTGTCCATTGATGTAATTTTGTCAGTTACTTAATGTGATAAATTTGTATTAGCCTTTAATATTTTAATTGCTGCTATTTAACTACAGATTAAAGTATTAATACTTTTATAAATTTGACATTTTAAAGTATATATGTGCATATGAATATATGATTGTAGTAATCTCTAAAAGAAAAATATGACAATTACGTTTAAGCTTTTCAACTATAAATAATATCTACCTACAAAGAACATATAAATTCTTGGGTGAAAATACAGACAAATTCTTTTGATTTAAGGATATTGAAAAGATTTACTTTCATGAATATGAAAAATGTTATCATTCTGCAAAACTGATGAAAGTATGAAAAAATATAAACTCAAACCTAAAATACAACACTAGATATAAAACACTTTCTCCAACCTGGTGCCAGGGAAATCCCCATGAATTCACAAGCATGACCCTCGCTGAGACTCCTAGCAGTAGTGGAGAGGGTGCCTGAACAGACCATCTACTGTAATCAGATTGGTGACTAACCTAATTGTCATCAGAGATAATCTATCCAGTAACTGATGGAAGCAGATGCAGAGATCCACAGCCAAGCACTGGGTTAGCTCCAGGAGTCTTGCTGAAGAACAGGAGGAGAGATTGTAAGAACCAGGGGGGTCATGACAGGGGAAACCACAGAGACAGCTGATCTCAGCTCATGGGAGCTCACGGATTCTGGACCAACAGTTAAGAAGCCTCCATGGGACCGACCTAGGCTCTCTGCATGTGTGTGT
This sequence comes from Peromyscus eremicus, assembly GCF_949786415.1. NCBI lineage: Eukaryota > Metazoa > Chordata > Mammalia > Rodentia > Cricetidae > Peromyscus > Peromyscus eremicus. The sequence goes on from NC_081428.1 coordinate 67,193,364, forward strand.
GACAGTTTTGTAGCTTGATCTCTTTGTAAGGCTCCTGGCAGTGAGATCAGGACCTGTCCCAGGTGCTTAGCTGGCTTTTGGGAACCTGTTCCCCATGCTGGATTACCTCGCCAATCCTTGAAGAAAGGGGAGGAGCTAGGTTCTGCCTCAACTTGATGTGCCATGCTTTGTTCAAACCTATGGGAGACCTGCCCCTTTCTGAATGGAGACTAAGGAGGAGTGGAGGGGAAGGAGATAGATGGGAAGTGGATGGGGGAGCATGGGAGGAGAGGAAGGAGGAGATACTGCGGTCGGTATGTAAAATAAATGAAAAAATGTTTTTTAAATAAAATAAAAAAGAAAACATTTTCTCCAACTATAAAGTTAAGAATGAATTATAATCTTCCTAAAAGATTTGTGCTTTTAAATTTAATTTGTAAAATTGTATATGTATGCAATTTACAAGAATCAGAATGAAATGCAAGCAATGGAAATCTAAAAGTAAATAAAAGAGAAAACAGTGACAGAGGAGAAGCAATATTAATGACACAGGAAGATCTCGGGCTTTCGAACATGGTCTGGAGGTTGCAGTAGGCTGCTGTCCTTTGATTAATGTGCATTTATGAAGAGAAACACACAGCCACAGAACTTTTGTGTGAAAAGGTGTAGTAGACAGATACAGAAGGGAAAACTTATTAATAAATGGGCAACTTGATAAAAATATAATGGCAATAAGAACTCCGCATGTGTTTCATTTGATTCTTAAGTAAAATAATCACTTCATGAAAATGAAGCCAGCCATCGCCATAACAACCATCATGTATATTTTATGTTATTATATAATAACACGACTGTAAGTTCTGCTTACAACGGAGGAAAACCACAATAAAACAAATAAATCAGCAAAGCTCCGAGAAGCCACATTGGACATGATGAAGCCTCAACATCCTGGTAAAGGACAAAAGAAAGAGTAAACTATGAAAGCATGAGGAAGTCGGACGAAGGCAAGTGATGTGAGCAGACGGAGAGTTATGAGACACAGCTCTCAGCGTGGACACATTTGGAAAAGGAATGGATGATTTGGGGCAAATCATATAACCACTGTGATTGAATTTTTAAAAGTAGAAAATATGAAATAAGTGCTTTGTAGAAACAGATTCTTAGGGGTTTTTATCAAGCATTTGAAGACTGGGTGTTTCTGAAGCATTGACTTAATGAAGGAATATCAAAAAGGACTATTAAAAACCTGCAGTCAGAAATATTAGAGAAGCATTAGATACATGAGAGATGCCATTCAAAAAAGTGAAGGAAAACTAACCAAATGCTTGATAATACAAAGAACAATTAATGTTATAAATAACAAAAGTTTGGTGGTACTTTATTTAAGTTTGGACCTTTGACTGGAAAGCCTGTTTTTTGTTGTTGTTGTTGTTGTTTTTTGTTAGATTTCAATGATGGTTGAGAAAGTGAAAGCAGTAGGTTAAAGAAGCAAATTAATGTTAATGTAGGCAATAATCTCACTTCCTGCTGTTGATATGATTCTGGCTAACTGGAGAGATCCTTTAAAAACAAAACAAAAACAAACAAAAAAAACCCCAAGTACAGTTAATTTTGGAGTTTTAGTTAACCAAGTTACAAGACATAATTTAAAGAAATCAGTAGTATTTGTTTATTTGTTTATTGAGACAATGTCTTACTATGTAGCCCCAATGGCCTGGAATTTACTTTGTAAACTGGCCTGACTTCTTACTCAAAGATGCACCTGCCTCTGCCTGCTGAGTGCGGTAAATAAAGTCAGCACCACCAAACCTGCCTTCTTTTTAGCTTTGAAACACCCTTTCTTTCTTTTCTTCTTTCTCCTCCTCCTCCTTCCCTTCCTTCCTTCCTTCCTTCCTTCCTTCCTCCCTCCCTCCCTCCCTTCCTTCCTTCCTTCCTTCCTTCCTTCCTTCCTTCCTTCCTTCCTCCCTTCCTCCCTTCCTCCTTCCCTCCCTTCCTCCCTCCCTCCCTCCCTTCCTTCCTTTCTTCCTTCCTCTTCCCCCTCTCTTTCTTTCTTTCTCTTTCTTCCTTCCTTCCTTCCTTCCTTCCCTCCCTCCCTCCCTCCTTCCCTCCTTCCTTCCTTGTATTTGAAGCAGGAGCCCCTTTTAGCCCAGAGAGGCCTCAAACTCATTATGTGGCTGAAGCTGACATTGGGCTACTGATTCTCTTGCTGTATCCCCTGGATTTGGGGATGACAATCATGTGTCAGCACATCTGGTTTATGTGGCACTCCCGGTGAAACCTGGGGCTTTGTGCATGCTAAGTAGGCACTCTACCAATTTAACCACATCTTCAACCCTGAAGCAGTCATAAATGAAAAATATTAAATCTCATTAGTAATAACACACACAAAAAACACTTAGAAATTAAGAGGGAGGAAAAGGCATACACATACATGCTTGTAAAACATATATCATACTACTACATAAAATAAATACTTAAAAGCTTTACATAGTTTAAAAATGTTCTGAAAAATTAAAGTAATTGTGTGTGGCTATTTAAAATTTCATCCAATTTAATAAGAAGGAAACTGGCACCGTGAGTTAAAAATTTAAAACTTTTTACTCCATCACTATTCTCCTAAAATATATATTCCCATTAAGTAAACAAATGTATCACTATTATGTAATATATACACACCAAAATAATATATTATATATTGTTTATAGAAACAAAGACATGGAACTAATCTGAACATATTCACTAAGAGAGGAAGCAGTGGATATATTATGTAATCTGTCCCCAGTGTAATAGTTTAGATAATTTATTGGATTATAACAAATTTAAAAGAATGCATTAAAATTGTTCCAGTTTACTTGATTTCTGCAAAGTATTATTGAAAAATATGTATAAATAAATCTGCATGTCATCCTCATTCTTTTGTAAAGTACTGTTAAACTTGTCTTATCTGTTGTATGTATATTTATTATATCCACATGGGTTTGGGGACATTAAATTAAGTGGACATGGGTACATTACCTTTATGCATGTTGGGTCGGGTTACAAGGCTAGATCTGAAATCAGGAGAAGAGTGTGTTGAGGGTTAAATATAGGCTGTAGGATGAGATCTGAAGCAGTTGACTAGAGATACTACCTCCAGATAGCCTCTGCATGCAGCCTGGATTTCTATCTCAGGAGGTAATGTAAACATTTTTGCATAATGGCAACCACTTATTTTCCTTTGTGATTGCTCATGTTCACTGTGTATTTTTATTATAATTATGGAATTTCCTTATTTACTTTTACATGTTAATTTATTATTTGTTATTCCTCTTTAAGAATATGGTGCTTTCTATGTTATGGATATTGTGCCAAATGAAACAGTATGGGAATTGCAACTGTAATTTAATTCAGATTATTAATGTTCATTATGATGTTAAGAATTGTCGAAGAAAGACATTAGAATCACATTTTAATAGCTCTAAATTATTGTAAAATAAGGAATAAATTGGTCCCTGTCTTCAGATTTTAAATGGGCACCCACTAAACACTGCAGAACTGTTGCAATTTCTATGCATATTTAACAGACCAGTATTGACAACAAGCCTCAGCAGGAGCTTACAATAAACAATTAAAACATGAGTGTATTAACAACTTTATGTTTATGAGAATGTACCTGCATGCATCCTAACACAATGATCGCAGTGTTGTTTTCTAGCAATAACAATCCACACTGTAGGCAGTCCAATTTATTGAAAACATCCCTTATTATTCCAGCTTTTTAAATGTTGTCAGGGGTTAGGGAGATGACTCTATAGTTAATGCATTTGCTGTGTGAGCATGTGGACCAAGTTTGGATCCCTATACTCGAGTAAAAGCTGGAGAGAGGCCCCTCTGCAATCACAGTGGGCAGAGATAAAGGATGATCAGAGCAAGCTGAGTACATTGAATACCCACAGACAGCAAGCTTGAGTATAGTAAGAGAGTGTGTCTCAATATATGAGGGTGGTGGATGAAGCTATTTGATGTCAACCTTGGGCACATGAATACACGTGCATGTCCACCTATGTGAATGAGCAAATACACACACACACACACACACACACACACACACACACATACACACACACACACACACACACACACACACACACACAAAATACCCCACCAAAATAAAAACAAGAACAAAATACTGTGTTCTTTATATTGATGTATAAACAAAGCTTAATTTAGTTTTGTTCAAGTTCATCATTGAGTGATTTCCTTTATGCTTGCCAACTTGAAGAATGTGGATGTTGCAAGTTCTCGAAACATACTGTATATAGATGCCCAATGTCAAATTGACAGGTTTTTTTTCTCCTGGTGACTTGATGTCTGAGCTAGCATTTGATTGTTTCTTTACATACAATAGTGCTCACAACACACTTCTCCTTCTCTCTTGAGCTGAAATACCAACTATGTAACAGATTCCCGAGATAGGTGCATCAATAAAAGTTGTCTTTGGTATCCCTTAAGTGGTCTGTGTTTCAGCTCAAAAGAGAATGAGTGTTGTGAATAAACAGCTTAATGTAAAATGTACATGTATAGGTTGAATAAGTTCCTTAGCATGCCTGTCTGAATAATGTAAATGTATTCCCATTGTCATGAGTAACATGGGACCAACAACACACTCCTTGGGAACAGGCTGTTCTCTGAGTTCTCTTCAGAAGAGTAGAGATTGGCTAATGCACAGACACTGATGTCAGTGAAGGGAAGAATTATTGGGTCTCTTTTTCCAGACTTACCAATCAAATAAATCTACATGGATTATTGTCCTTTAATTGGGAATTTGGGAGTACAGAATCTGGGCTCACTTCTGACATCTGAATGTTTCTGTCTGTGTCTTGAGGCAGGGGCTTTGCTGATTGTTCCAAATACATGCATGGGAATGAATGCATGCTAATATATCTAATATTTACATATTAAATGTATATTCATGAGTACTAGAGACTTCATAGAGTAAAAGTTTTTGCATGATGTAATTTCCACAGCTCGCATTTGGAGATTTTTCCAATTGTGTCCTTTGAAAAAAGAAAAAAAAAACAGCATTTTACTGTTACTCTTACCCAGATATGAAGCCATTGAAATATGTGTGTCTGCTGAAAGTGCCACCTGCACAACGCTAGATTGAAAGGAACACATTCACACACACACACACACACACACACACACACACACACACACCATACTACAACATACACTACAACACACAACGCACACACATACACCACACCACATACACACCACACACACCACACACGCACCATAACACACACACACACACACACACACACACACACACTACTACTACACCACACACACCACACACACATACACCACACCACACACACACACACATCACACACACATACACCACACCACACCACACACACACACATCACACACACACTGCACACACACATGCAGAGTGAAAGAGGGGATGGGAGAATCTGTGTATCTGCACTGTTCTCATCTGCCTTTGTCATGGCCCCCTCCATTCAAAGTCTCAGAGAGTTTGGATTCGTATTTGCTGGCAGTGGGTTTGGAGTTTGGAATTCTCACTATGGTGTTTTCCAGAGTCCAGTGATGTTAGTTTCACAGCGGTAACCACTATGGATATATTCTCAGGCTTTTCTAAAGTATGTAAATGCTTCCATTAATACACATTGGCATTATGTTTTTTATTTTCAAAAGAAAGAAAGAAAGAAAGAAAGAAAGAAAGAAAGAAAGAAAGAAAGAAAGAAAGAAAGAAAGAAAGAAAGGAAGAAAGTTGATTGGAAACAGAAATTTGATTGACTTACATTCCTTTAATGTGGTTGTGACAAAGATGAATTTGCCAGAAATTAATGTGTTTTTAAGAAACTGTGGTTTCATTTACATATAAAGTAAATGAAAAATTCAAAACTTAAGTAATAAAAGAAAAAGAAATGAGGGAATGCTTTTCAGGGTTTCGTATTCATTTTGTGAAATAATGAACATTTTTAGTTTCTTAGGTAATTCTAAAGGTAGAATGGAATGAATCCATTCGTCTTGTTAGAAGTAGGAACCCACTTCCTCTTTTTATATTTTCAATAAATGTAAGTGCTGCAATCACTGCCCATTCGCCTTCCAAGCTGTTAATGTTGCATCAAATATCTGTAATCTGTCATCTAGCTTGCCAAGCATCCCTGACAGGGAGTCTTGAACAATGTGCGTACTGGGCCTGGTTGATAAAAATATAGATTTTCATGAAGGAGAATTTTATTTTATATCAAAGTTAGAGGAGCATATCTTTGATGTTATTAATCATCATAACCATTTGAATCATTTCTCAGTGCATTTGGGATAAAGTGTGTGGAATAAAGTTGCGTTGATTTATCGGCTTGTTTATTTATTTTGTTACTGCTGCTGGGGATGGATGCTGGGGCCTTGCATAATAGGCAAGCACTGACTTAGAGAACCACCTCCTTTAGCCCTGAATCCTCTTTACTTGGTTTGGAATGCTTCCTCTGTAATGTTTGTATCAATGTGAGGTAAATGTCAATGTTTTTATGTTTTTCCATAGTCCTACTGACATTTTCTTATTTCAACTTAGATAGATACCTTAACTTGGAGCAGAGCTTGTCAACTGTGCTCACATAGTAAATGGCAGAGAGGTAAGGTATTGATTGCCCCAGTTCCCAGGTGGGACCTGAATGCAATGGGAACTCTCATATCTATCAACAGCAAGGCGAAGCCTATTCATTCTAACTTGACTCAGATCCTATGCTAAAGTGTTAAACTATGATAAAAGACAGATAGCAAGGCTACCAAAGACAGAAAATTTTTTCCTGAATAATGAATACATGTCTGCACCCATTTGCAAGAAATCTCACATGTGTGAAGTACATAGCTGATCTATTAACGATATGCTCTTACAATTTATATTTACAAATGATAATTTTCTGATTATCCCATATGATGATGATTTATAGTCTGCCCTAATAAAATATAAGTATAGCTGGGTTATCAGCAATCATTTATGAGTCTATAAATAATGATAGATATAAAGCTATTAAAGAAATTCCTAATGACATAACCAACACACACACACACACACACACACACACACACACACACACATACGCACATACTCTTCACATAGAGGTGTTCTTTGTGATTTGGTCCCAAATGTAGCATTTCACTCCTGACCTCATCCAAAGCATTTATTTCTTTTTTCTGTCTAGTGACCGCTACATTTTTTTCAATTTTTTATTTTTCTTCTCAGAATTAAAAGCTGACTCTTTTTCAGCTATTTGGCTTATGTAGAAATGGTTTTTAATCACTGAAAATCTTATGACATATATATTATAACCATTAGAAATTTCCAAGAACCAGGTGATGGGTAGTAGACAAGTTTCTGTCCATACTATAAGGAATGATCACCCCCATATTTTTTGGGCGAGTAAATTTAAAGCTGTATCCAATAAACTGAATGTGTCATGGCTCTACAGATACACTAAAAACCTGCAAAGTTAAGTCTTACAATACAAAACTGCTGCATTGAATTTTTTCCACATGTAACAGTCTACCTGTAGGAGAAAGGAGAAACACGATCTTCTTCTTGCTTGGAGACTCAGCTATCTATGCTATGGCAAGGAGCTGTGTTTACACAGAAAAATGATTCTTCTTTATTATATATGCTACTGAATCCACTAATGGGCAAATCGAAGAAAGCATTCTCCAGGGGTGAAATGAAAGACCATTCCATATGCCCATCTATTTATATTCTCACCACACCTCTGATCATACTCTACCTTTTGCTGTCTCCAGACCTGTTTTTTGTGCAGGTCAAATTACCTCCCATTTTATATATATATGTTCAACAGCTGATTCAACAGCTCAACTGTTATTAGCTTCCTCTTTAACACCATATCCTCTAACACAACACAAAGGCAATTTTTTAACTGATCTTATTACTTACATAAAAAATAATTTGCATAGGTTGATATGCATTGTGAAGAAACATGCGCCTTTATTTCATATACATGGATATACCTGCTGAAGGATTTCATATTATTGCTTACTTGGTTCAGTGGTTTTTTATTTAATAATAATAATAGTAACTGAGCTCATGTTTAAGCAGTAAATCTCAAGAAAATGATGGGCATAGCCAGAGTTCAAGGATTTGAAGTATTTTTATTGTGTTTTAATTTTAACAAGAAGTTATGATTTGATTTACATTCAATTGTCCACAACTTTCTAGTGTTCAGTGTTTCTATAGCTCCACATACCCCTCCACATCTATTTAGCTAAAGTAGTTGATGATTTACAAAGTACTTATGTTCTAAAAATATATCAAAGAACTTCAAAACTTACATTTAGTCCTCCAAAACCTCCCATTTTGCAAATCCAGCATCCAGCTCAGTGACTTCAACAGACCCAGCAAAGCAGCAGACATCTATGCATATCAAAGGCAGAACCCTCCCTAGTAATAATGGTAAAAAGTTACTGCTGTTTCATCAGCAAATTGTAAAATTATTGAGCATTAACATATATGGTTCATAATTGATCTGTCTTGTAAGCATTTTTCTTTTAATTCATCAAATGAGTTACCAGGATTTAGAGACCCTGATAATGAAACCCACATATTTTCATCTCAGAAAGTTCCAGAAATTGGAATCCATGTATATTTTAATGCAAGGCAGATATTCCTTTCTGTTCTTTTTATCCTACTATATTTGCTCATTTGACTGCTTTGCATCATTTTTGGAGTGAAGAAGAAAATGTGTCTTGCAAAAGCTTACACATCTTGTCTGTGAACACTTCCTAAAGCAAGTCCATCCAGCCCTCTGTGCTCATCACAAACACAGCCAGTTTTTTTTTTTAAGAGATTAAGTGTCTGCAGGACTAAAGCATGAACAACTCCTTGCCTTGAATAAGATTGTTGATTCGCAAGGTCTAAGTGAATTTGATCTGTTACTCTTCACCCTATGGGGCTTTAGTCTTAGGACTGCAAGGGCAGAGTGGGGTCCATGGGGTTCACTTTGTCTTATAACACTGGAATGAGCTAGCATTGAGTGATCCAGTTCATCTATTTCCTATGCAGCGATCTATACACGTAGTGGTATTCATTTCTTATCAGAGCAGGAGAAAGGATCCTTTCTGGCACATTCTACCACTTCCTTCGCTATACCTTTTAGGATGCTGGGCACTGAGTGGTTAATCACTTCATGGTTTTTCTAAACTCTATGCATGACAAACAGAAGACGAGGACAATCAAAGAAAGGTCAACTTCTCCCTGAAGAACTGTATGCAAGCTGGACTCGAACTTGGCTTCTCGGGTTCTGTGTCACATACACATGAGTTTGCCAAGGCTACCCACCAATTGTGTCACAGGAGAGCTAGCCTCAGTTGGAGACATTGGAAGCCCACCATCAAGGGTTCTGCAGGATTGTTGGCTTTTTCTGAGCCTTCCCTTCTCGACTCGTTTCACTCTGAACTCACAGGACCTTTCCTCTGTGTGTGCGCCACCCCAGGTCCCTGGGGTGCCTGTCTTCTGAGAATAGCACCATGAGGTCTGCTCTTATGACCACATTTACGCTGTGTCTCTGGAAATACCCTTTCTCTAAATACAGTAATGCTGGCACTAGAACTTCAACTGATGAATGTGAAGATAACACAAATCAGTCAGGAACAGTGCCAGTTACACACAGAGACATCTACGTGGGATAAAGAGTGAAAATGTCAAGTGCAGTTTGTTGGGGAATAGGCTAAATGAAGCATGGTATAGGCTAAATGAAGCATGGTTACCTTAGCCTGAGATCCAAATCCTACGTCTGACTCTTGTCTATTGTGCTAACAGTGTCCGTTTTCTTAGCCTCAGGGCTTTCTTTTTAACCTGAGAGTATACTGATACCTGGCTTCTATGTTGCCCGTCAACCTCTTTAAGTTTTTCTAAAATTATTAATAGCACTATTCATTATGCAAAATAACAGGCTTCCTCATAACATTTTCGTTCATGTACATTATGTACTTTGCTCATATTTACATGCATTACCCTCTCTTGTCCCCTCCATCTATTGATCCTTTTCCGCTCACCAAAGAGTAAAACAGTACACTTTCTATTTTGCACACACACACACACACACACACACACACACACTTTAAATAGTGACTCTGCATACAAGATCACATGTAAGTCATTTGTCCTTCTGAGAGGTTTATTTCACTTAGCATAATGATATCTGCAAATGACATAATGGCATTCTTTATAACTGAGTGAGACTCCCTGGTTTATACATTTTCTTTGTGTGTTTTTCTGTTGGTGGGTGGATTCCACTGCTTGTCTACTGTGCCTTGTTCAGCGATAGACAGGGGTGTTCCGGTGTCTCTGGCTGGGTGTCTTAGAGACCTCTGGGGATATTCCCAGGCTTGGTGGAGCTGGATTCCATTTATTCACTGCTTTATATCCACTTAGGTGATGAGTGCGAGTGAGAAGTGGCTATTGAAAGTTTGTCTGAAGGAGGCTTCTCTTTCATCCCTAGATTGAACGTTATAGAGATACATGTGAGAATAAAATTAAAGATAAGGAAATATAATACTTTACCAAGTATAGACAGATACCACTTTTCTTAATCGTAATATTTTTAATTTTATGTAATTATGACATGCATCAGTCCAACTCAGAAAAAGCACTTTAGATTCCTAAATATGATCATTAATTCATTGTTTGGACAATTGAGTACTTGTGTGCAGCCCATTGACCACAGTGCTGTGGAGTTAGATATGGCATGCATGTCTTGGAAAATGTGTATTCTAGGTTTGATGACATTTTGCCCTCACATTTAAACATTGCAAGAGCTGGGAGAAATAAGACCCATTGATAAAATAACATAAAGTCGCCGTTACTATTAAGTTGCCATCACTTGTTTTCCTGTGCCCAGGGCATGCAGAGAACACCACTCACACCAGGGTCTCTTGGATGGGCTTCTTTAGCGCTGCACAGAGACTAAGCTTTGGACTTCGGATGCCGCTGGGGGCTGGCTGGCCGCCCTGCCCAGCCCCGCCCTGCCGGCTGCTGGGCGCGTGGCACAGAGGGAGTGGGGCAGCTGAGTCCCCATCACCAGCCGCCACCGCGCCAGGTATACTCGATAGGCTCTGCTCGCACAGGCACAGGCTTTGACTGGGCGCTGCCCCAGCGACCTGGAGCCTCGGGTCCTTCCTTGGCGTCCCGCAGGTCTCACGTCCCAGTACGGGTGTCTCCGGAGCTCGAGTGGCTGTAGCTTAGGCTGGGCGGCTCCTGAGGCACCTGTTTGACAGCCTTGCACTAAATCAGAGAGCAAGCAACACCCGCCAGGAGCCCCGCGCAGGCACGTCACTGGCAGCTCCAGCGGATTAGAACTCGCTTCCTTGCTCCTCTCTGCAGTCCCATTTCAAGCTAACTCTGGCTTTAAGAAAAAGCTGAGTGGGCCCAGTTTCTGCAGCGCTTTCTTCTGCAAGATGGTAAGTGAGGAGCTGGCCTTAGCTAGTCCCGCTGCCAGAACCCCGGGGGCCCTGGAAAGACAATAAACTGCATTTAGAATGTATTCTGCCTTGGGAGATGCCTTTGTACTTGCCAATTAATATAGGCCATTTCTGCTGCCCCGCACCCCTTTATTATTTTCTGCTCCCCTTCCCTGCATATTTGCCGGCCAGCCCCACCCCTTCCCCCTCACCCTGCACAGACCTTCCTTCCTTCCACCTGTTCCTCTAGATTATGCACATATTTGCAAACACTTAGATTTGAAATCCTCAGGAGTGTTTGGGGTTTGTTTTCCTCTCAGGTGTCGATTGCTTAATAGCTTAGCTCTGATTCCAAGAATAACCTCAAAAAAGGAGTCTACAAACATACTTTTAGAATAAAGGAAAATAGCACTTGACAAACTTTTGGCTGAATTTCCTCGGGCAGCACTGCCCAAGCTGTCCTTGCCTCAAAGGGGTACCTTTTCAACCCTTCACTCACTGGCAGCAGGGGCCTAGGGTGACTCAAGTCACTCAATAACTTTTGTTCTTTTATTCTTATTTCCCTCCTCCTCCTCCTCCTCCTCCTCCTCTTCCTCCCCTTCCACTTCTTCCTCTTCTTCTCCACCCTCTTCCTTTACCCTACTCTCTGCCTTCTCGACATTATGTCCGGAAAAAGTTCTCAATACAGCCCCAGGCTTGGAGTGACCAGAGGAATTTGCCCAAACCTGGATTCTGCTGCGAGGGATGTTTTTGACTTGATTAAACATTGACACATAATTAAGAACGGGCCGTTGGACAGCTTAAGCCAGGAAGGAGGCAGACTGCCCGCCCCTGCTTGGACATTTGGAAAGACCACATTTGAGATTTGAGGAGTGGGGCGGGGCAAGAAGGTGTTCACTGAATCAGAACGCAGTGGAGAAAGGCATGCCAGGCAACTACTGGTGGCACGGTAACCTGGAAAGGGCACTGAGGGTTAATGATGGAGGGAACTAGAACCCACCGCCTTTATTCTCAGCTTTTGAGTGTTTACTTGGATTAATGTCATGCTCCTGTGACTGGAGTTAGGGGCAAAATGTATGTGATCATCTCTGTATACATATATGCATATACATGTTTAGCCATTCTAGTGTAAGACACACATACACACACACACACACACACACACACACACACACACACACACACCTGATTCAGACTCCCAAATTGGGAGGTTCCTTGATATGATGCCGTGTAGAACTGTTCATTTAACCCTTTGTAGTCTGTGATCTTTGTCTTTCAAGGTTTTTAGAAATACAGCCAAGATATCTACTACAGAGCAACAAGTAGTTCTTACATGTTTTAATCTAATCATGAAATCTAATTCTTTTTACTTAATATTTTAGGCAGTTTATCAGTTGAGCCAGGCACTACAACAGGAAATACTCCTCTGATGTTTACAAACCTGGCCCATTCAATGCTAGTTATTTGGTGAAAGACTTTAGGGGCGTAGTGAATAATTCAAAGAACCTATTCCTTTTTAGTAATTATAATCACACCATTCAAATATGTATCTGGACCTGTAGTTGTTGCTTTTATTGTTTGTTTGTTTTACCACCTATAATAATTTCTCTATGTTTCTCCCACTCTCTCCCCCTCCTAAACTGCCATCATGCCGTCTCCCATACCCCCATCAAACTGAAATTCACAGAACACCATTCTGCCTTGCCAAGATCAGTATTTTGTAGGAGGCCAGAGTTATAATTGCCCGTATTCCACTACAACGTCAGAATCTAGTGTTGATGTTTCCAAGGAGACTTGGGTCTCTTTCTGGGCTGCTGGTCTCCTGGACAACGCTGAGACCCAACAAGCACCACAGACACAGGGTAAGTTTTACTCTTCTGCTTTGCTTGGATCTTTTCACAGCCCTGAGACTGTAAGCATCAAGGACTGGGACTCTACAGAAAAAGTGATATTATAGAGAATTTAAGTGAGCACTAAGACTCCTGGATGTTTTAGCAGGAAAATTAGTTGTTCTGTACACATCAACTAGTACAAATAAAACCCTTCTTGTATGCTTATTTCCTACATTTTGTAATTCTTGGAGATTGCCAACTCATGGAGTAACTTTGGGTCTGTTGCACAGTTTCGTAAACAGCAGTCTAGAAGCACATCTTTAGAGTTAAAAATATTAGGTGGAGAATTTATTTTGTAATTTGGTGAGATCCATGTGACCTTGAGAGAGAAAAAATCAAGAATGAGTAGCAAAGTTTATTTCTTCTACAAATTCTGTGAACAATACTTCACACCTGGAAATAACCATTTCCCCCTTCACATATACACTTCAAATTTAGAGAGATCTCCAATGTTGGTGGAAATGATATGCAACATTATCATTGGCCTGAAGCTTAATGAATATTTTTATCCCATACTACAGGGATTTCTGCATTAATGCTGGTTTCTGTAAACCTTTCAGGCACCTCAAAATTAGACACCTGTGCATCCATTCTGCCTCCCAAGGTATTTTAGAGACTCTGGGGAGGGGTATGAAAAGATGCTGAAGCAAAAATCAAAATGAATGAACCATATGTTGTGGAGAAAGTTGTTCAGTTTTGCCTTTTTACTATAAGCAAGAGCAGGAGTGGAGTGTCTCAGGATGTGAACCCAAGTTTCATTTTTATTTTCTTACTCATCTTTTCAATTTAATACTAAATGTTTCAACAACAACATTTTAAGTCCTGCAGGCAGGTCAAATGTGAATGAAGCCAAGGTTGGAGAGGGAAAACTCAAGTACATTAGCATGCAGAAACAACTTTTCATTGACAAGGATAGCTTGCTGTAAAATATGAAAAACAAAAAACTTCTTTGAAAAAAACATTAAAATATACATATATAGACACTTGACACAGAGCAAGTATGGTATAACAGTGAAATTGCCATAAAATACTTCAGAGAAACAAGAAGCACATCGCTAAGGTAAATGGGGATAAGGGTTGTGGATTTGACTCAGCCATGGAGCGCTTCTACAGCATGTACACAGTCCTAGTTTTAATGTCCAGCACTAATAAAGAAATAAATACTGGAAAATGTTATCATACCATGACATAATAATCTGAACAAATTCTGTCCTTCAGATTTCACAAGTGGGACAAGTGAGAGGAAAATACAGCATCACAATATAGGATTTGATTATGGAGCCAAATATCATACTATCAAATGCTAAAAACCAGAAAGTAACATGAACACTAGAAAATGGAAGTGGAATTGCAATATTGTGCCTAGTGGAAAGGCAGGGTCATTAAATATTTCTATGAAGTACTGGTATGGAATAGACAGCCTTTATTAACCTAACCAGTAAGAATGTACATCTACATTTTAGGAGCTGCTCGGCTCCTAAAATACATGTCTTTGACCACTTCCTTCTTCTAATAGTTAAAAGTTTTGTTTTCCTGTGTGAAATAAAAGTAATTAAATCTATTAAACTTTAGAAGTTCTTTGTGAGTATTTATCACACGGTTCTAAATACGTTTATTCATCTGTTTTGTATTTTCACATAGAAGCATCCTGTGACTTAAATGTCCCTGTTCTGGACTCATGTTCATGGGAAGAGGCTCAGCTCTCCTCCCAGCTCTACAGAAATAAGCAGGTATGAATAGGTAGCAAGAACATTGAGACTAGCCTAGTTTCATAAAGCCCACTCTCCCCTGAGTCTCCCTTTATTTCATATTACTTTTTAGTTTTAAATATTTTTCTTTTTTATAAATTCACACTAGCTCAGTGCTTGTTGTGACTACAAAGAGATAAATGTCAAATGAACAAGCTCACAGAAACAGAGGCTCTGAGAAAACTTATGGGTGACCTCTCAATTAACCACATTCTTTTTCCTTGTCTGTGGAATATTTCTGCAGCCTTTCTCTGAGGGCTGTTGCAAAGACCAAGGGATGAATACAGTAGTGTTTTAAACGATAAACGCAGCTCATCTTCGAGAGGAGGGATGATGATAAAGGTGTCCCAAAGATCACTTCTTCCTCCGGGTCTCCTTTGTGGTTGTTCCCAACTAGCAGTTTTATTTATTGGACACACAGTCTGACCTACCTTGAGGCTGGGAACAGCCAGGTCATATCTCCTGCTTTTATTTTCATAAATGTGCAAGGAAGGAGTCCAGCCAAGCCTTCTACCATCTTTCCTATATTTAAACAGTTCCGTGCGGCTCACTTTCCTCCCTCCCCACCTGACTCCCTGTGGTTACAATTTTGAAAGTCATCTGATCTCTTCAAACACTTCGTAATGAATGGGCTATGCAGGGCGCAAATTGAACAGTCAGGTGGTAGGGAGTGTAGATGTGATTTAAGACTCAGAGAACCAGGGCTCTTTGAAAGTATGTTCAGAAAACAAACAAGAATAATCAAGTTTAAGAAGGTTGGGGAGCAGTGCGTTGTTATTGGGTTACAAAGCCAATAGAGGGGAGCACCCTTCACTATTGTACGCTTCTTGCAGCTCCAGGACACTCTAGTACAGAAGGAGGAAGAACTTGCTAGGCTACATGAAGAGAATAATCACCTCAGACAATACCTGAATTCTACTTTGGTTAAATGTCTGGAAGGAAAGGCCAAGGTATGTAATTATCTGTTTTCTAAGTGCAAGGCAGTAACTTGACAGAGGAAACCACTGCTGACACCCCATGATTAAATACATTAAGTTTACTGAACAAGATGTCTTCATGGGAGTTAGTAGGATGGATAATTTTCCTTAAGGAAATATATAACTTCAACAGGATTTTTATATACCATTTTCCACAAGTTTCTACTTTCAGATTTTTAGCTCAACATCACAGAGGGAATTAAGGATGGAAGTTAATCAGAGGAATTGCTAAGACTACTGGAGTTCATAAAGAGTGGAATATTGGAGTAGAAATCAAATGTAAAAAATATCAGTAATTCTAATTATGTGTTAGATGTTAGCTGAAGTTCTTCCTCGGGGCCTTTGCTGTCATAATTGATAAATGGATGGGCCAAGAGCCTTGGTAAGAATCTCTCTGGGGGCTGTGGGGATGGCTAAGTAAGTACAGTGCTTTATGTGCATCCGTTAAGAACTGAGTTTGGATCCTGAGGTGTTCACATTAAGCCAGGCACAGTAGCACTCATCTCTGAAATCCCAGCAGATAACAGGGAAGCAGAGACAAGTAGATCCTTGCATCCCACTGGCCGTGCAGCCTAAGAAGATCAGTGAGAAACCTTTCCTGAAAATATAAGTTGGAGAGTGTAGAAGCCTACACGCATGCGCACACACACACATACACACACACACACACACACACACACACACACACACACACACACACAGAGAGAGAGAGAGAGAGAGAGAGAGAGAGAGAGAGAGAGAGAGAGAGAGAGAGAGAGAGAGAGAGAGAGATCTGAATCTGAAATGCTATGGTTGTACCTGGGCTCCAGGTGTCGCCCCTGATGATTACAGATATGCAAGCACTCTTTCCCCTGCACTTTTAAGTGAACTCAAGGATAAATAGCTCACTGGTAACCTTTTTGTTCTTCCTTTCTTTGATTTTTCACATTTCAGTTTGCATTTTCCATCATTCTCATTTCTATGTCTAACATCAGTTTTATCTTACTTCTGGACAAACTATGGTATTATTTGATGTAAATTTGATGCTACTTCCTGCTTTTGAGTTCAGAGAGAGTCATTAAATTTGACTCCTTTGCAATCCAGTTAGCTTTGACCAATGAAAACACATCCTTACAGTTATTAGTCTGGGATCCTAACATCAGATATCAATCCATAAAAGATCATTAAGTGATATTAATTGGGAACTTTTAATTATGTTGATATTGGTTTTCTAAATTTAGAAAAATATAATACATGATATGGGAGTGTTTTGAAAGTTAGTATCATAAACAAAGGAGGTAGTGAATAGTGTTGAAATCAGACATTCTGTCTAAATTCAGATACATAAGGTTTAAATCTAGACTAAGGAGCACTCAGCTGATCACTAATATGGCTGTGTTTTTATTTATTAATTGTAGCTAGAGTTTTTTTTGCCTCACCCACCAGTCCCACAGCAGCTCAGACCAACCAAGTAAACATAGAGACTTATATTGCTTACAAACTGTATGGCTGTGGCAGGCTTCTTGCTAACTGTTCTTATATCTTAAATTAATCCATTTCTATAAATCTATACCTTGCCACGTGGCTCGTGGCTTATTGGCATCTTCAAATGCTGCTAGTCATGGCAGCAGCTGACAGTGTCTCTGACTCAGCCTTCCACTTCCCAGAATTCTTCTCTTCCTTGTCCCGTCTATACTTCCTCCTGCCTGACTACTGGCCAATCAGTGTTTTATTTACTAACCAATCAGAGCAACACATTTGCCATACAGAACATCCCACAGCAATTAATCATTTTAAGAGCATGTGCATGCAATGAGAAAAACATATAAGCAATTGTTTATAAATTATGGTCCCACTTATTTACTTATAAATAAGTTTAGTAAGTGGCAGCTGCTATTGGCATCAGTGTTTATTTCTCTTAGTTGAAATCTTATAGATGTCTTCAGCTTCCTTCAATTTGTAAAAACTGAATAAAGAACATGAATCAAAGTAACAAATTATTAAGGATGTTTACTCAACAAACAGTAGCTAATTAATTAGTTTTGCTTGTGTGGGGACACACAAGACATTTAGCTGTTTTTTTTCCCCCTAAGCAATTGGTTAACAGTAACTATCCAAAGAAATACAATTTTCAAATATCGCTTTTACAGAAATTGCTGTCATCAGATGAGTTTTCCAAAGTGTGTGGAAAACTCAGAAAAGAGAAGAGGAAACCCAAAGAACACAGACATCCACCTGCTGAGATACCCCAGTCCAAAACTGCCAAGAGAAACCTCTCCACAGAGTTTTCTAGCTGTGAAGAACAACCTGGGCCCTGTGTGGACCCCTGGGTTCTTCAAACCCTTGGGTTGAAAGACCTAAACACCATTGATGACACCCTACCAGCTAACTACAGTGCCTTTGCCTCTCATCCCAGAACAGTGCCCAGTACATCCTCCCAATTTCTACATGATGCAGTTGGCTATGCAACTGTTCCTAGAGATCTACACCTTGACTATGGAGGGGACAGAACACATGCCTCCCACGTCACTGCCATCCACCAGGAAGACTGCCACTGTTTTCCTACGCTTTCCAACCCTCCAGGAGGGGTGCAAACTCTTCCTTACCATAGTGTAGATGTGTCACCCAACAAGACAGAGGTGGCCTTCTCCACATCTCTGAGCCCTCACTGCAATGTGAAAACTCACTCTTTCCATCAGGGACAAGCCTTTGTGCGTCGAGATGAGGAGGGTGGCTGGAAGTTTACCTGGGTCCCTAAGCAGCCTTAGTGACCCCTCTTCTACCACAGAGTACTGCCAGGACCTCTGTTACAAAGACGTCTTTCACACGGACTTGACCACCCAGAACACCGCAGCTGCCTGCCTCCTGCCACTGCCAGTGTTCCTTTTGGTGACACACTCAAATCTGTAGGGCATGGTTGTCATGACAACACACTGATAGGCATCTGCTCTTCTTTAACTCATGTTTGACTCGTTTACATGTCCATCTATGCAGTTGACTTCCTCCCTTTGCCCGACACCTGGAAATGTGTTTTTCAAAACCAGAAAGTACTTTTCCAGTTATGGCCAGTTTAACAGCATATCCTTTTTGGTCAAATGGTCTACATGTTGCTTCTATGACTCCTCTGCTTGTCTTTATTTCTGAAAACTACTTTTAGAATGAGCACTATTCCTACTTCACATACTTACCCCTGAATGGTCAAAGACTGGGGGTGTGCCCATTGGCACTAGTGAAGACACACTACCAATGCGAGTAACATTACGCACAGGGAAGATCAAATAATTGTTTCATGCGATGTCCTCTAAGTGTCTTTTCAACAATGCTAATCTCACTGATAAGCAATACCAATGACATACTGTAGCAGTCAGAAGAATTACTGCTACTTTAAAGTACCATGTGGTATAAGTATCTCTATTGGCACGTGGCATTTTTTTTAAGCAGTATGGTTTGTTCAAACTTTTTTTTGAAGGACTTAATTTAAAAGTGGGGGCGAGAGAAAGATTACTTAACTACACAGACCCTGACAACCCTGTCAGTGGAAGAGTAGTCTAGCTTGCCTTTGCAATTGCCTTATCCTTGTTTATCCTTCATTCAGCAATTCCCTCAAAAATATTTATAGGATACTTAGTATCCATGTTGGACAAGGCACTGTGACATGTCATGAGTCCTAGATTCCTGCACAGGTTAACCTTGAAAAAGCTACTTCATTTGTGTGAAGGTTTAGTTTCTCTGACTCTAGAATATACAAGTTACATTAGGCAATCACTAACATTCTGAGTTGAGTGTGAGTTCGATCAGCTTTAGTCCAAGATGACATCCCAGCCTATTCTTCCCTTTAATTTTGATAAGTGATGCAGATAGTATATAGGGCGAACCTTACTTACATACAATCAAAACAAGGATGATAACTATAAGCAATATGTATTTACCATTACAAATTCTGTTCTGATCACAATATTCTTCAGTGTAAGCCAGTTTTGCATGGGAGAGTCATTTGCATCTACCAATAGAGACATGTTAATTTTCAAACTGTGCATAGCTTAAATGCAAATGCCCTCATCACGGATTTATCCTTTCTAGATTAAAGAAATGTTCACAAGAGTTTACTTCCATTTCACCCTGTTCTTCTCAGAATTAATCACATATCACGGACATGCACCTGTGCTGTCTGCACGTGGCCCCTTGCTATTTCTCTCTCTCTCCCCATTCCATCTCAGTCACTCACTTCACAGAATTTTTGTCTGAAATGTGTATTGTCTGGAATTCTTTGTAACAAAGATGTTCCTTTGGTTTTTGTTCTTTGTTCGCTGATTTAGTTTGATCATCAAATCCAAGAATCTATGCTATAATCTTTATTGCTAATCAGTTTTGCTTATTATCTATGAAGGAGCTAATAGTATTCGCTAGAGTGTTTTTATAACTTATGGAGCCATAGAACTTTTGACAGTTTTCTTTTCAAAGGACTGCCTTTTACTTTCTAGTATTCATATGAAAGCTCTGGTGGGTGACATCAATCTCATTATAGGATAGCAAACTGAGCATTAGAATTGATTGTATGTTACTCCACTAGGAACTGAGTAAAAAATGCAATTATTTTGAAAGTCAAATAAACAGAAAAACAAAATTAGCTACCAGGTATTTATGCTGCATTGTTTCAGTGCTGTATCATGTGATGCACACCATGAGGAAATGCCCAAGTTCAGCACAGTGCATTTGGTGCACAAAGAACAGCCACATACATATCACAGCTTTTGAGATTGTTTCAAAGCAACTTGGTCTCAGCCTGGTTTATGGAAATTACATTACATTTATAACTCGTTTGGACTTATATTGTGAAAGGCAGTATCTGAAGAATTAGCGTATATTTTTGCAATCATATGTTGAAATTGCTGATCTATTTTGAGTTAGATAAAGAATATCATTTTGTCGATATTTAAGAAATTTGAAATTTCATTATTTGAGTGCATGTTCTGACTTCTATGGCTTGGTCTTTTCTCTCCAGGGAACCAGTTAATATTCTACAAGATAAAGTGACAAACAAAAGCTCTGTCCTTTTTTGAATGTGGTGAGAACTTTCATATGATGCAAATGATTTGCAACAACAGATTTTTCTCCTGCTAAGTTGTGACTATATTTCTCTTTATTTGCACTAATTTTAGAATACATTTATAGCTGGACTAGTATCATTGTTATTTATGGTTACTGGCTGCCTCCTTTTTCCAGGTAATAAATGAGGCTTTTGAATAATCTATGGCCTAAAGAATCAAATGCCTTATGGATACAAAAGTCTTGAACCTAACCTCATATGAGAATTTGTATCTAATGTTGATTGTTAATTATATTCTGAATTTCTCTCTCTTTAATTATAATAATATATTAACTATTTGAAAATTGTATACAATGTATTTTAATCATATTCACCAACACCTCCAATTCCTTCTAGATTTACCCTATCTACCCTCAACTCCCCACCCACCCCAACTTCTTTGTTTTTGGTTATTTATGAATAAACCTAATAGGTGTAGTTCTTAAACTACAAATATATGGCATAGTTATGTTTTTAAATGTTTTATGTCTACATTTTTTAGATGAACATAAGCATCTAGTTTTAATTCTTACACAGAATATCTACAAATGTCAAGCACAATTTACCACTTGCATTTTAAATGATATATTTGTGATTGGAACTCTTTATAATTATATAAGTCAATTTCATAATGAATCTCTGACTAATAAATGACATAATTTATTTTATTGTCCTTTGGCTCTTATTTCAGAAAGGATTTCCAGTGAATGGAGTAATGCACTAAGAAGGAGGTTTTGTACCCATTTCTGCTATAAATTTTACATCATAAAATATTTTTTCATTTCCAACTCAGTTTTTAAAAAGTACAATTAACAATTTGGAGAAATTGTTCAATAGATATAACCCATGACAGTCTCCAGTGGGGATACAAAAAATGTGTCTTGAAACTAAAGTATCTGTAAATGGAAGGCAAAACCTGAGAGCCTTTGATGAAAGCAGCTGGCTTTGGAGAAGAGAGAACTCTCTGTCCTAGTGTGATGTGATCTGAGTTCAAGGCGTGGTGACAGGAGTCTGGTTTGGGATTTCAAGAGAAGCTGTGATTGTGAGCAGATTCCTAAATGGTAGCAAAGAGGTGGGTACACAAACTCTACAGAAAGTAGAGTACAACAAGGTCTGTGGACTTAAGTGGCAAGCTGTGTCTCATAAAACCCTTTCTGATCTTCTCCCTCTTCTCACGTATAACTGCCCCGAATGAGGGAAACAAGGTGGCCTTGGCGATGCCAAGGGGAAAGATCAGCAGATCAGACTACCTGCACATGGAGACTGAGCAGTTTCCCCAAGTCTGTGATCTATTCTAGACCATAATTCACAAGGAGTATATTAATTATCCTATCTCCGTATAATATCTACAGAGAATAACAGAGATTCTCAGTGTCAGGATTTTGTTTTTGTGAAGTGCCATTTGATTTTTATTTTGTCTTGGAGAAAATTATGACTGAATCTTTTTCTAAATGTTACTTGAATATGAATATAGTCAATGCAGTTAGTGTAGGTGTGTAAAGAAACATGAAATT
The DNA here is from genome assembly GCF_949786415.1 of Peromyscus eremicus. Lineage (NCBI taxonomy): Eukaryota > Metazoa > Chordata > Mammalia > Rodentia > Cricetidae > Peromyscus > Peromyscus eremicus. Next base: position 67,216,017 of record NC_081428.1, read on the forward strand.
TGCAGGTAAATAAGTGGAACTAGAAAATATTATACTGAATGTAGTAATCTATACCCCCAAATACAAACACTGCATGTTCTCTCTCATCATTTAGTACCTAGCTCCAAATCTTTAGATGTGAGCATATAACCTAGAGTAACTGCAGAAATCAGGAAATAAATGGTGTAAGGCTGGGGAGGACTTCATATGGAAATAGCAGGATACAAATGATATGAAGGGGGAAATGTGAAAAACAGTAAGGGCTTAGCAACACTAAACAGATTGAGCAGGTCATATTTATATACCTATGCATTGATACATATATGTAATAACAACAAAGAAAAGAGATATGAATTGGAGAGAGATCAGGGTTCAGAGCACACAGAAGGGGTGGGAGTGATGAAATGAAAGGGAAAACTGATGTAAATACGTATATGTGAAAATGAGAAAACTTAGGCCTGTAATATGACAGGCCCATAGGGTTAAAGAAAGTGCTCAAACCAGTTGCCAAGGCATGAACATAACATACTTTCTTATGAGCCAACCTGGAGTTTGTCTGAGGGTTTAACAATAGGCACTGTCAGAGTTCCTGATCACTGTCAGAGTTCCTGATCACTGTCAAGAGTTCCTGATCACAGCCAAACAAGGGACAACCATGCAATGCTACCAGATTGTCACACAGCCTGGGTGCTAGGAGTGGGGTATATAAGGCCTTCTTCATTATTGAGTAAAGGAGTCTGCTGTTTGCCGTCCACTGACTCCAGGTGTTTGTGTCATTGACAGGGTGCCTTCTCACCCCCACCCCAAAGGGAGCTGCTAGGATCCAGCGACATAGGCCCAGTATGAGAACTAACTGAGGTCCAAGAAAATGTTCTTTGTGCTATCACACATAATGTTCATTCTGTGGAAGCCAAATGAATGTATGGCACCATGGCTGCTGCAGAATACATCAAGCCTTTTATGCAGAGGTACTGGAGGTAGAGAGGGCTCTTAATCCTTTATCTTACTGTTACCACTGGTCTCTCTGGAGACTCAAAATTCTTACCATGTACAAGAGAAACCTAATTCATCCTGTACCATTTTTAAAGAGAACTGTGAAAACTAACCCACTTTACAAACTTAGTATGAAGAGAGAATGGTGGCAAAATATCAGGAAGTGAATTATCATTGAATATACTAAAGGCCTCTTCAATGAAAAGGCAGATAAATTAGAAGGAAAATTAATTTATTTCCCAATTACTTTTGCTCATATAAAACTTAAAGTAGTAATGTACAAACATTTCACAAGAAAGTCTATTGGGTGATGGAGACAGGATCCACTAAGTGGATAAAATACTTGCATAGTAAGCACAGGAACTCAAATTCAGATGAGTTGACTACCTAGAGTAGGTGGAATCTGAGCTGTCCGGGTTCAGGAAGGGATACTTCCCCAATAAATACAGTGAACAACAATGGACAAAGACACCTCATAACATCTGGGTCTCTCCACTTACATACATATACATGTCTGCCCACATACATGCAAATATTTATGCATTTATGACAACAACACCACACACACACACACACACACACACACACACACACACACTCGAAAGGCTTTCAGGAAATAGAGTTCAGATTTGTTGAAGTATTGGCATTATTCTCTTTTGTGGGAATCATTTTAGATAATCCTGGAGGGCTACTAAGATAATGGGTAAGAACACATACAGTGAAGAATCCATGCATTCTAACACCCTGTGAGCTTTTTGTTTGTTCCCTTTGGAGATGGAGGATTAAATACTCCTTTTTTCAGGTACACAATAGATAGAGTTGTCTTTGTCTTCATCTCTATGCCAGACTGATCATTTGAAATAAAAAGTCACAGAAAGGGTGCTTCAAGGTAATTTCCCATTTCAATAGAGTCCTTAAATTGATGTCCCTCTGGGTTGAGGCCTCAGTATTTCAGGAGCCTCCGGAGGGAATGGTCCCTTAGGATCGTCTTTGCAGCGAACCTGACAGTAGGAACAGCTCTTTAATGAGGATGCTGCCAAGTCAAAACCTCTCCTTACAATCAGGCAAAAGGCCAAAACACACCCTCCTTTCAGGTTGGCCTCTTGAGATTGGCTACCTTATGGAGGCTGCAGGAACACCTTCCTTCCATCCCTAGCTAGCAGGATGTGTTTCCAGGTAAAATCTGGAAGTGGCACCTGTACAGATACCCCCTGGACCCACCTGCCTGGAGAGCTGTGTGAACGCCAACACCACAGCCTAACTCCATTGTGAGTTAGAACACCATCTTGCCAGAGACTGTCTTTTCTCCTCTGGTGTGTGAGGACCATGGCTAGCCCTGCTTGGCCCCCTTACTGTGCTTACTAAACATTTGTATCATCATTTAGCTAATAGACTTTTGAAATGATAGAAGCTGAATCGAGTTTGTTGTGAGTCATCTCATTAGCAACAATGAAGACAAAATGGTCCAGGTTCTAAACTAGCCCAGTGGTGAATTGAAGAAGCATTGATTTCTTCTTCAGGGTATTTGGACACAAACTTCTGAAAAAACAGCTTAACATCTGCAGCCATTCTGGAGATATGTTTATGTCAGCAAATCAAAACACAACATGTTCAAATATCCATTCCTTTTATAGCCACAATACTTTGAACAGAGAAAGATATAGCAGTTAAAAATATGTGACCCCTCTGCTCACAGCGTGGCCTTAAGAATGAACTTCCCTACTCAATGCCAGGGTTTAGGTCTGAAAGTGGTGTTACATTTTTTTTAAGGATGATGTACACTTTTTCAGATTATATTATTTATTCTTAACCATCACACGGAGTTCAAAATATTCCTTTTTAAATTCTCAAAGGAAAAAACTTTCGTACATTCTAAAACACATCGTTTTAAATACATAAACCACCTATATACCCTTATGAATTAATTCTATATACGCTCATTTTAAGATATAACTTAGTCTTCTAGGGAGTATGGTACATGTCCTATATGTTGTTGAATAGAGGAAAAGCAGAGACGGATTTGCTAAAAGCATGATATTTTGGAGATTCAAGGGATGCAATGCTTTGCTGACAAGGAGTGCAGGCACCGTCTGGAAGGATAGAAATGACAGCAGTGTAAAGTGAAGACCTCTCAGGAATGAGAACCAGCATAAGTGGTTACACCCTTTTATACAAGGATGTGTATGTCCCTAGAATACAGTGCAAGTTTCTTTGTAAATAGAATTTCTGTCTATAACAGAAGCCTAACAAGGTGCAATGAATCCAAAAGAGCAAGGGGATGATTTAGATGTGCTGTTTGTATTGCTACAAATGGACCATTGCTTTTCATGTCTGTTTGCACCAGTCTTAGAACAATAACTGGTGAGTCTAACTTTGATCTATTTTCTTTCAAAATACTCTGGATTTCTTAAGATTAAATCAAACATCCCTCAAGAAAAAAAAAAATCCTGAGATAGTTTTCAAACTCCTCAGTTTAGTGTTTAAAAATAATATTTTTTTTAAAAAAATTGCATGTACTGAGCATGTAGCATGAACACTAAGAAGAGCATATGATAGTTACCATCATCTGTCTGAGAAGAAAGCACTGTAAGCCAGGATATACATCTACAATACATGAGAATGACTACCATTTGGGTTTTAGTCACATAAAGGACTTCTGTAGCCAGTGACACTATCCTGAGGAAAGCAGCTATATACAGTATATCTAAGTAATTGTTACGTTGTGTTTGCTGTATTCTTAGGTATTGAAATAATACTCAGGAAATTTCTGGTGGGTATGGAAAATCTAACCTGCTGATTTGGAAGTTTAATAAAATTACTGCAATAAGAAGAACTAACATTTTTATGTGCATTGGTGTTTTACCTAAATGTATGTCTGTGTGAGAGTGCTGGATCCCCTGGAACTGGAGTTACAGACAGTTGAGAGATGCCATGTGGGTTCTGGGAACCAAAGCCTGGTTATCTGGAAGAGCAGCCAGTGCTCTTAGCCAATAAGCCATCTCTCAACCACCTAGAACTAATATTTTAATTGTCTTACTAAAAATTCCTGGAGGTTGGGTGTTCTGATTCTGTCAATTGATAACTATTGTGAATTTTGATTTATGAGTGGCTAACTTTTATAAATGATCCATATTAATTTCACGTTATAAGTATAATTCAAATCCATTTTATTCATGAATCACATTTTATGGAATAACTTATAAAATGGGAATCTTAATAGGCAGTGACTTCCCTTATTATGTATATTCAGAATTTCATAACATGTATGAATGCTATAGATTAGTTTTTGCGCCTTTAGCCTTTGTTACTGATGTTTTTCCCATTGTCACACAAAGTCTTTTGCTTCTCTTCTAGCAAGAGATTCAGGCTGTCATAAAATTGTTCTTTATGAAATGGTGATGAATATTTTTAGCTTTATTAAATCATCTTCCAACCACAGTCTTAAAAAGGAATCTATAATGTGTCTTTTGCTGTATGTATATGAACTTATAAATTTTACATATTGAATTTTATATATACATGAATAAATTAGAAAGCATGTATTAAATTAAAACAATGAAAACTAGTGGTTGCATTATATATGAAAGTAACAATTTGTATCCAAGCAAAACATAAAAGTTAACTGGGCAAACAATATAGTGTTTGGCATTGGAGAGCAGTAGAAAAAGTTAGGGCAGCATCTCCCCTCTCACATATATTTTTGCTAATATTGAAACCAAAATAACAGCAGAAAATGTGCAAACATTTTTAAGCAGTAATGAACACAGGTCTGAGTGATGAACAGGTGGTAGATTTCCATGCTCCCAAATCAACAAATGGGTAAATGGTGCCCTGGGAAGAGATAAAAGCCATCTGACTGAGTTAAATGTTTGCGCAAGAAGTATTTAAGTCATTTTAGTTTGTGATTGGATGGTGATATTTAAACCTTGGAAGTCAGCAGATCCTGATATCCATTTTCTTAGCTCATATCTCTTCATGTGTCCTCTTAATTCTTAAAGTATTTTTGATTAAAATAATTTATCTCACAATTTCAAGACTTTTATATTTTGAATTGAAAGATTACTTTCCATGTAGGCAAAATTTTAAGAACGATGAGGTAGGAAAATGACTTTCAAGAAATATGGAGAGAAGCTTATTTAACGAACTATTGTAGCAAATGTAATCATGCACTATAAATTATGTAAGCCTTTGTGCAATTTTGTGGGGATGCAAGCGAGACACAATAATTTGAAAAAAGGATTCAAGCTCACTTTGTTGTGAATGGGCACACAGTTTCCCCCAAAATCTCAGAAGGAAGCTAGGAGAAAATGTTTGTCCTTCCTGGCTTTGCTCCGGTTTTCCCCAGATGCTGCCATTTGTCAAGACTTTAATCAAAGTAGAGGCAACAAATACCTGGCAATGGCTGTTCTCACTTATTCTTCTCCAGGTTGTGTATTGTCCAGTCCTACAGCCTATCTCGGGAGTGTTTTCTTTTCCTCAAGTGTGACTGGTCTTATTCTCTTTCTGAAACATTGTTTTCAATGGCAAATCTGAATTTTAGCTAGCTTTTAGTTCAGTATGAGTGTCTGTTACCTGAAATGCTTATAACCAGAAGTATTACATATTTCAGAACTTTATTCTAGATGTGGGAATATTTGCAGTACAACAATGCAACATTTTGGGAATGAATGGGGTTCTGAATGGAAGAATAAAATTTACTATATATATATATATATATATATATATATTACACGTATAGTATGAAGATAATCTCAGAATACCTTTGAGGTACTTGTTTTGACTCAACCTATTGCATGAAGTCAGGAATTTTGCACCTGCAGTATCATGACTATATTTGGAGAGTTCTAAATTTGGGGGCATTTTGGATTTCAAACTTTTGGATTATTGTTCCTCAACCAGGAATTACCATAGTTACAATTCCCTAACCCAGCCGAAGACAGACAGCACAGCTTGTATAGAGACAAGAGTAGTCATGAAAAAAAATGTCATTATATAAGATAATAGTTCTTATTATATGAAAGTTCTTTCAAATATAAAAGAACTGTGAACATACTGTGACAACAATGCCTGCTGCAAGTTCTTAAAATAGGTCCATACCTTGGTGCTTCTAATAACCAACACTCTGGGGAATGTTTATGTGTTAGATCTGTAAATGTTAAAACCTCAAGTTTATTTTCATTATATGTATGTATGCCCGAGTATAGGTATGTATATGGCTTGCATGTAGGTGAGCATAGAGACCACCCAGTACAGGTGCTGGAACTAAATTAGGGACCTCTACAAAAGTAGCAAGTGCTGTTAATTACTGAGCCACTCCTCTGTCCCCCTAAACACTCAGTGTTACAAATGCCTGCTAAAGTAGCCTTTACTTTGTATCTAGACTCTACCCAAATTTAACATAATCAATTGAAAAGTTCCTTCCAAAAGATTATCTCAGCTAAAAGTGGATGGATTATACTTTCTACTTCACAGATAGGTTGCTTTAAGCAGGCTACCTCACAGCTTTAAAATTTAATCTAATTTTCAGAAATTTTATAAATATTCCAAATACTATTAAAGTACCTAACAAATATTTTTAGGCAACAATCAAATGGTCTATACAGAAACATTTATAATTGTTCCTAACACATACTTAGCCTGGAAGAGTATTATGCTTCCCACTATAGTTGTCTGTGAAGAAATAACATCAACGTAAGAGATCATTTTATTTCAACTTGATACAAGCTACAGTTATCTTAGAGGAAGGAATTTCAATTAAGAAAATGCCTCCTGAAGATTGGACTGTAGGCAGACAAGCCTATAGGGTGTTTTCTTAATCAGTGATCTGTGGGGGAGGGCCCAGCATATTTTGAGTGGGGACACCCTATGCTGGTGGTTCTGGGTTCTATAAGAATACAAGTTGAGGAAGCCATGAGGAATAAGCCAGTAAGCAGTACCCCTCCATGGCCTATGCATCAGCTCCTATTTTCAGGTTCCTGCCCTGTTTGAGTTCCTGTCCTGACTTCCTTCAGTGATGAATTCTGATGTGGAAGCATAAACCAAATAAGCCCTTTCCATCGCAAGATGTTTTTCACCATGATGCTTTACCACAGCAATGATAACGCTAAGATAACATGGAATATTGGAAGACAATATTATGAGAAGCACAAGAAACTTCCAGAACTATTTAGTGCACCTGAGTACAACTGCCCTTAGAAATACAAACAGTAGACATGCAGCTTAGTAAGGGACAGAGCCTGTGAGTGAGAAGCGTGTCATTCAAGAGGCAATGACGCTCCCCATGGTATCATTTAATTTTTACTTAGACATTTTCCCTGAGCGGTCATTGCTGCAGGCACCATACACTTGAGACTCAAAAGGTTTATTTCCAACATAGATTTATGCTCTATATAAGACTTTAATTTGTTAGAGTATTAAGGGAGGATGTTAACAACTTATCTTCTTTTCTTTTCTTTTTTATTCTCTCATATATTACATCTTGACTGCAGTTTCCCCTCCTTCTCCTCCCCCACCCCACCCCACCCCTCGTCTCTTTCCCCCCCACCTCCCCTTTCCCCCAGATACACCACCCCCTCTGCCTTCCCTCAGGAAAGAGCAGGCCTCTGGGGGAAATCAACCAAACACTGCATAACAAACTACAATAAGAATAGGCACACACCACCACATCAAGACTGGATGAAGCAACCCAGGAGGAGGAAAAGGGTCCCATAAGAAGGCAAAAGAGGTAGAGACAGACCCTGTTCCTGCTTTTAGGAGTCTTACAAGAAGACCAAGCTATTAAGACATAACATGTATGCAGGGGACCTAAATCAGACCCTTGCAGGCTCTCTGATCTCTGTGAGTCCCTATGAGTACTGCTCAGTTGATCCTGTGGGCTGTGTTCTCCTGGTGCCCCTGACCCCTCTGATCCCTCCAATCCTTGCTCCTCCTCAGCAGGAAACTCCAAGTTCCACCTATTGTTTGGCTGTGGGACTCTGCATCTGCTCCCATCAGATGCTGGCCAGTTGATTCTGTGGGCCGTGTTATAGTGGTGTCCCTGATGCCTCTGGTTCCTCTATTCCTTCCTCCCCCTCCTCCATAGTATTCCACATAATATTTGGCTATAAGACTTTGCATCTATTCCCATCAGTTGCTGGATAAAGTCTCTCTGGTCTCTTTGATGACACTTCTGCTAGGCTCTGAACCCGGAGCACTTTAGAGGCACAATAACTGTTGGTTGAAGGTTTTGTCTGGTTTGGTGTCCCAATCCCTCCATTTGAGGCCTTGACTGGTTATAGATGATGGCCAGTTCAGATTCCACATCCTCCATTAGGGTCCCTTTCCTAGATTCCATGGAGTTTCCATTGCACTAGGTTTTCACCTTAGCCCTTAAATGTCCCCATTCTAGCCTTTTCTCCCAGTGTTTTGTACCTCCCTGCCACCTGATCCCTCCTGTGTGCAATTCCACCCATCCCCAGCCCACCTATGAAATCTATGGTAATTCCCCTTCCCAGGCAGATCCTTGAGTCCTCCCTTAAGCTGTCCTTACTACCTAGCCTCTGTGGGTCTGTGGATTGTAGCATGATTATCTATTACTTTATAGCTAATATGCACTTATGAGTGAGTACATACCATGTTTGTCTTTCTGGGTCTGTGATTTTTTTTTTCTAGGTCCATCCATTTGCCTGCAAATTTATGACGTCATTGTTTTTTAACAGCTGAATAATACTCCATTGTGTAAATATACCACATTTTCTTTATCCATTTTTCAGTTAAGGGACATCTAGATTGTTTCCAGTTTCTGGCTATTATGAATAAAGCTTCTATGAAAATAGTTGAGTATGTCTCATTGTGGTAGGATGGAGTATCCTTTGGGTATATGCCCTAGATTGGTATAGCTGGGTCTTGAGGTAGATCTATTCCCAATTTTCTGCCATATTAATTTCCAAAGTGGCTCTACAAGTTTGAAGAAGATATCAGAAAATGGAAATATTTCCCTGACTCACAGATCCTTAGGATTAACATAGTAAAAATGGTCATTCAACCAAAAATAATCTACAGATTCAATACAATCCTCAACAAATTTCCAATGCAACTCTTTACAGACCTAGAAAGAACACAACTTCATATGGAAAAAACAAAAAACCCAGGATAGCTAAAATAATCCTATACAATAAAAGAACTTCTGGAGATATCTCCATCCTTGATGTTAAGCTGTACTACAGAGCTTTAGTAATAAAAACTTCTTGCTATTGGCATAAAAACATAAAAACAGACATGTTAATCAATAGAATCCAATCTAAGACCCAGATGTAAATCCACATACCTGTAGACACCTAACGTTTGATAAAGAAGCCAGAAATACACAATGGAAAAAAAGGAAATATCTTCAATGAATGGTGCTGGTCTCACTGGGTGTTGCTATATAGAAGAATGCAAAAATATCCATATCTATCACCCTGCACAAAACTCACATCCAAGTGGATCAAAGACTTCAACATAAAACCAGATCCATTGAACCTGACAGAAAAAAATGTGGGTAATAACATTGAACACATTGGCACAGGAGGGAACTTTCTGAACAGAACACCAATCTCATAGGCACTAAGATTGGTTAATACATGGAACCTCATGAAACTGAAAAGCTTCTGTAAGGCAAAGGATGCTGTCAAAAGGACAATACATGGGAAAAGGTTTGTACCAACTCCACATCTGACAGAGGGCTAATATTCAAAATATATAAAGAACTCAAGAAACCAGATATCAATAAACTAAATAATCCAATTAAAAAGTAGATGCAGATCTAAACAGAATTCTCAAGAGAGGAAACTCAAATCAAGAAACACTAAAAGAAATATTTAACAGCCTTAGCCATCAGGGAAATGCAAATCAAAATGACTCTGAGATTCTACCTTACCTCTGTCAGAACGGCTAAGATCAGAAATACATGTGACAGTTTATGTTGTCAGGAGGTGGAGCAAGCAGAACATTCTTCCACTGCTGATGGGAGTGAAAGCTTGTACAGTTTATTTTCAAAGTATTTGCATTATTTTAATCACATTTGATTATGGGAGAAATATTACAAGGTCAAAATAACCAAAGGGAACAAAAATAATTTCAAAGCCACCATTCATACTTCTGTATACATCTAATATTTTCTTTAAAATGCATAGGTATAGTTTTGCAAAAAGATTGGCAATGTTTGCCTTGTTTTTATACATATAAAATATTCCAAATATACAAATTAAGCCTTTATGAAATTCAACAAGTATCAACATTTTATTTTATATAGTCACTACTGCTGCTATGTCTAATATTTTGAATATTTTCAAAATGATGTATTATTATATTTCACTTATTACTATTATACCATGCATTTTAACTAATAAGTATTCTACAAACAATTGCCAAACATTTATTCTTTCAATAGAAAAGTTCAACATTTAAATGTCTGCTCAGATTCTTCCCTCCTGTAACAGCAGTGCTTTCTTTTGTCCATAGCACTGAGTTGTGAAGAAACTGGCCATCAATTATGCAAAATTTACAAGGTTCTAAATGTATTAATTCAACATGAATAAATTTCAGATTATTTATGACTGTATGGTATAGCATTTCATTTTAAGTTGAACTCTTGTAAGTCATTACCAAGAGACAAAAGTAAATATGCACAGAAATAAATGACTTGACCCACAGCACACATAGTTTATTTTCTTGTGGTTATCATCTCACAGTACTTCTAGTCTCCATTATACTACAATCTGTTATAAGTAAAGGAAAGAAACATTAAGAGGGAGGGAGGGAGGAAAAGAGATCTGTCTCTGTTTAGAAGGTACCACTTGAATATCTACCATTCTAAATCCCACCCAAACAATTTGATTCATGTATGAGTAAACTACAGTCAACATTATAATGCGTAGCCTTAGTAGGTACATTGCAATGACCTCATTCTTCAGTTGAGAACCAAAATCATTTCAGTAAGGATATATATCTCTGCAAGCACTTCAGTTTTTCCATTAAATTTGTAACCAGTTATTATTAGATAATATTTTCAAACTTGACACAATAAATGGAGATGCCAGTCATTATTTTAACCAACTGTCATAAATAATATATTTTGTTTATGACACTTTCACAAAATAATATGCATACAATAATAAGATCTGTATCATATTCCCCCTTTCATTGCATAAATAAAAATCTTAGATTCACAATATTTATATTACTTATTTCATTTTACACAGAAAAAAAATGGATGTATAAAATTGTTTCCTGAAATTGCTGATCAAATAATTCATTCTACCAGAAATCATGTCTTTTAATAGGTTTATTTATGATGATGACAATTCTACTTTATGAATAAATTCTAAGTAGAAAACATAATCTAAAGTGGTCATCCATAATGTGAGTAGGGATCTTTGATTTTGTGCTCTTTAATGTTTTACTCAGCCCCAAAGCCCTCTGATTAGTTTTATTAACATTTTTGAAGGATGATAATAAAAGCTAAAGGTTTTGAAGGCTTTTGTAAGTTTTACTCACAGAACTATCCAAGATGACTACAGTATCCTTTTATCAATCACCTTTGGACACAGATTTAGTACTATATAGAGGCAATATTGACATATTGAACAAGATGGTCTTGATTGTACAAATGGTCTTGATCCCATTGCTCTAGCCAAGGTGCTGAAATCAGCTTCAAATTGCCTTCCAACTCTAGGGCAACATGTAGAAGCTGTGAAAGTTCTCTGTTGTATATCTAACCATATCAAAATGAAAACATGGTTGATAGTATTAAGAATTATTTCAATGTGTGCTGTGCCACCCAACAGCAAGAAACTAAATCCAAAATTGCAAAATACAATGAAAACTAAAAATATGTCACAGTCTGTATGAAATTTTGAATTTTGGTAAACCAAACAAATTTAAAGCATACATGCTAGGGATCATAAGGCAAATACAGACACATGACAAAATTAAGTATTTCAGATACCTATTGTGTTACCATGATTTTGTTGGGAGTGACATCAGTAAGAGAGCAGGCAAATATATCTTGGGCCTTGTCTGCCAGCTCCTGAAAGCTCAACTAGAAATTATCCATAGACTAGAATGTTCTATTGAAAACAGGGAGAAATAAGTTCAAGATGTCTACATACTTGGCAGAACTAACTGAAGTCTGAGTTAGAAGGCTGATATTTATTTTCCCAAGTCATCACAGGGCAAGAAACACAGGACTCTGTAAGCATTGGATTTCCACAGCAAAAAGAACCACAAGCAGGCATCAGGTTCTCTGGCCCTGTGAGTTCTTCTCCAGAAGTGCACCCCATTTTCACTTCATGGGAGCACTAAGGAAAATGTAGTGCTTTAATTCTTTTTTCAGCATAGAATGTTATCAACACAAAGACGTTGACAGTGATTCTGTTTCTGCCTGCTGTGATACTCAAAAACAAGCCCTAGTCAGTTCATTTTTGATGGAGACCTGGTGACCATTGGATCTATGATGGGAAACACAATCTACACTGAGATCTTATATTGCCCAATCTTCACACAAGACCAACTCCAAAAGTACTGCTTCAGCAAGGAAACTCTCAACTTCGTAATTTTAAGAGAATCAAATGGGCTCTAATGGCTATATTTGTAAAAGAAAAAAGTAGTCACAGACATCCAAGTGGTCTGAACAATGGCACTTCCAGGAGGAAAAGCCCTATCTCTAGACTTGTTTTGAGAATTGGATGGACTATTCTTGTTTGATTCTAATGGTCACATACAACTCAGACCAGCTAGAAGCATACCCCATTGCTTTACTCAAGCAGAAAGAATTCTCAACCTGCACATTTCTAAGAAGCACAGATATTCATTTCAGTTCTCCACAGGGACTCATTTCACCTGAACTCAAAGGCCAGCTTACCTACCTGTCCAACTGCAGAACCCAAATAACAGGATGATACATTAGTAGGGTAACTCCATGGGCCTATACAAAGCTGTGGTATCTTCTAGCCAACAGCTGCTTATGATAACAGAGCACAGGAGTTTTCTCAATGCTGGAAATCCAGGTATTAGGTCCATTGGATACCTGTGACATGCAACAGACAGCTAGAGAAATCACATGCTTTGCCAGCCTGGGTCATCACTAGGTGTCACCTCCAGAATCACAGGCTGGAGTTAATTGTGAAGTTCTACTGCTGTCACAGAACAGCCATTAAAGCAAGAAGGTATCTCCTTCTAGGCACAGATAGCAGTGCAAGGACATTAAATGATCAGAGAATAATGATACTTTAAAAGAAATTAACCAAGGTCCAATGACAGAACCAAAAATAGGGGAGAATTAGAAGTAACAGTAAAAAATTCAGAATAATACTCAGAATTACTAGCATACACAGATATAAATTAAATAAAATTTGAAAAATTTTTATTACACAAAAATGGAAAATAATTTAAAAACAAAATCAAAATAGAGCATAATGAGATAACACCTTACCCTGACTAAAATGACTAATTTACAAATGATAATAACTGATGACATGGGTATGAAGAGATGAGATTCTTCCATACAGTTGATGGAGATGTAAATTAATATAGCCCCTGTGGAAGCAATATGGAGTTTCATCCAATATAAAAAAACAGGACAGCCATATGATCCTGCAGTCTCACTGTTGGTTGTAATTTCAAAGGCAATAAAATCAGTCTGAAAATGATTCATCAGTAACCCCACATTTATTGAGGAACCATTCACAATGACCAAAACACCAAATCAACCTCAAGATCCATCAGAGTATGCTTAGGTTAAATATATGGTAGATATACACAATGGAATACTATTCAAGCATAAAAACAATAAAATTTTGTAATATATAGCAATGGAAATTAACCTGGAGGCTAAAACATTAAGTGAAGTAAGCTAGGCACAGAAAGAGAAACTATATGGGCTGTCAGTCATGAACAGAATCTGAAAAGGCAGATCTCAAATAAGCAAAATCTAAAACAAGTAAAATGTATTGCTAGAGGCCATGGTGGAGTTGGGAATAGGCAACAGGTACATGTCACAGGGAGGATCACATGCTGGGGTTTGGTGATTATTACCATTGTATTTCAAATTTCAAAACAGTGAACAGAAAGTATTTTGAATAGCCTCTTGACAGAGAAATGATCGATTCTGGTGCACCATCAAGTGTAGCAGTGAGGACTGGGTGCATGGTCAAGATTTCCACTTTGTCCTTTCCATTTCAGTTTCCCACAATCTAAGAAACCTACATCAGTTTCTTCTAATAACCAAACATTGCCATTTGAATCATCAACCCATGGCCAGTGATCTAACTTCTGGATTGTCTATGGATACAACACAGTCAGTTTTACCTTGACCTGGAGCTGACTCCATTGACCATCAAGTCCTTATATGTGATCATTTTAACAGGATTTCAACAATGATTTAGATACTCAGTAATTCACAAAATCTTGAACTAGGATTTTAATAATTCTCAAGATATTGAGAGCATTTCCATTTTAAGGCATGTGTTTACCTGATAAAATGATAAGCCATATATTTTTATGATATTAGGATAATTATAACTATATTCCACTGCCATCAAATCCATAGCCACTCCTCACAAGGACTCTGCCTCTCGAAACTCAGTACATTTAAGGCTTTAGAGATGGCTTAGATTAGAAACAAGATCCAAAGTTGGGACCCATCTACTAAGGAAGATGCTTATAGCCTTGATATCCAGACATCTTTTTTCCAAAGGAATGCTTTGTCTTTGAACCAGGTCTGCAGCCTTTGGGATTAACATTGACATCTGTACACATCACCAAATGATGTCAACACTGTTGTCATCTGGCTTTTTCTCCTGTAACAGAGAGTGAATCCAGGGACTCACACATGCTAACCTCATTTCTATCTGGAAATCCTATTAAGTACTAGGATCTGCTACTGTATTGATAAGGATATGTGCTGGTCCTCATAAAAATTATCTTAAAGGCTTACTCCCCAGCCTGCAGTGCTATGGGCAAATAGTAGAAACGTTAGGATGTGGGATATAGTTGTAAGGCTTCCAGTCATATGAAAGGATACAACTGAAGGGGATGTTGCAATTCTGGTTTCCCTCCTTTCTCTGATTCCTGGTCACCATGAGCTAAGCAGCTTCTTTTACAAAACCGTATTACCAAGATATAATTTCTTATTATAAACCAAACTAGGCCAGTCAGCAATGGAATATAACCTTCTGATATGAGAGTCAAAATAAACCTTTTCTCTAGTAAGTTGATGACCTCCAGTGTTTTGTTGCAGCAACACAAAACTAATACATCTGCCATTCACCCCATCCATAGAAGATGCCCAACTCTATGCTTTTCATGTATGTTGATTTTTCTATCAAAACATTGATTACCATTCTGATCAACAGAGTTCTGAACCCTCTTTTTACACTGTACTTTTTGCCTCATGCAGCATAACCATGCTAGCCTAGCCATTTCATCAAACATTCCTTCACCATTCATGAAGTGTATTTCACTTCATATGGACTATAATTCTTTCCTTAGCTCTCAACAGATATTTTAATAGCATATCTTATCAACTTTTAGGATTTTTCTTAAAATATAACTTGAGTAACTTATTATTAATATCTTTGATCCGACATTTTCAGGCTACATTTTAATATGTGTGCCCAAAACATCCTTGTGCAATCTTTCAAGTATCAAGTCATTTGAGGTGTGGAAAAGGATTACAGGTTAAAATTATGTGTTAAGACAATGGACACTAGTTGCCAATGAACAAAACCTTTGGCAAACACAGACCACATACTCAGATTCAAACATGTATAGACCCACATACCCTCCCTAGTGCTGGATCAGGGAGCAACAGTAGATTTAGCTGAGGTCAAAGGAAAATTCAGAGGAAAATTTTAGTCCCTTAAAATTTAAGTGACTTTGTTCTGCATGAATAAAAAGAGTGAACTCATCTTGCCAAGTAGGTTGACAGACAGTACTCTGAGAGGTCAGAACAATCTGGTCATGAATTGCCTCATCTCTTGGTTCACTGACTTTCATTTCAGTTTATGAATGTTATTCATTATATCAAACTTGGGCTATCACATTAAATAGTCCTGATAAACTTAACATGAGTGGAGGAGGGCAGATTGCTAATTCAATATTGGAACTTTCTTAGACCTGCTTTCATAGGTCAAGTTAAAGCATAACTTTCTTATAGGAGAAAAACCAACTATCATTATAAAGATGATAACTATTCCAACTTTTAAATATGAAGTAATCAAAATCAACTGTGAATAGGTGATAAAAAACAAAATAAAGCAAAACCAATAGGCCAGATGTTGTGGCATACTTCTGTAATATCAGCATTCAAGAGGCAGAAGCTGGAGGATCAGAAGATCAAGGCATACTTGTTCTATATAGCAGGTTTCAGGATACCTGGGATACATGTGAAAGCCAGTCTCAAATAAAACAAAGACTTAAAGAAAAATCAAACCCCTATGTGCTGGAGAAATGGCTCAGTGATTAAGAACACAGTCTGCTCTTGCAGAGGAAATGGGTTCAGTTCCCAGTACCCACATCAGATAGCTCACAACTGACTGTACACACATTGCATACATAACTCGCACAGGCATACACATACACATAAAAAATTAAATCACTATTTAAAAGGAACAGATTAAAAAAGCAAAACAAATATTGAAGTAAACCCCACTAATTTATAATTGGTTCTGTGAAACTCTGTTTTTATTTATTTTTGCCAGATTCTGATGTTCATATTACTTCTGATGATGCTGGTAAAACATGTATTTCAATAAAACCTAGGATCGATTAAAAAATCTGTCATCGGCCAGGCGGTGGTGGCGCACGCCTTTAATCCCAGCACTCGGGAGGCAGAGCCAGGCGGATCTCTGTGAGTTCAAGGCCAGCCTAGGCTACCAAGTGAGTTTCAGGAAAAGGCGCAAAGCTACACAGAGAAACCCTGTCTCGAAAAACCAAAACAAACAAACAAACAAACAAAAATCTGTCATCATTTATCATCTTATCTATCACATTTAATAATAAGAGATTCAATCTACTGTGTCTTTCCCTATCCCTACATTTTTGTAAAATATCTGCCATTGCCTGCCCATAATTTTTCTCCCCAAAAATTATTGACTGAATATTTTACTTGGGAGAGTTGTTCTTTATAAAAGTTTAGAAAGGACTCTTAAAAATGCACAAAAATTGATTTTTTTGTAAATGAAGAAAAGAGTACATTTCAAACCTCTTTGATTTTATTTTAAATGGCTCCATTAGAACAAAAAGTTTTCACGAAAGATGTGTAGAAGTTGTTCTCCCATCGGTATAACTATCTACTAGTTTTAACCATAAGAAATTTCCATTTCTATCCACTGCATATGGCTTGATATGAATTTGGCAATTTCCTACGGTTAAGTCTGCCTGAATAGGCATATGTGATTCACTTGAGTCAAAAGGCATTTGTGGAAATGTCTGGCACATTGTATGGACAAACACTGTGCGCAACTAAAGCTCAGAGTGGTCACTTTGCAACTGGTGTAGATTGAAATGCATGTTTATTTTTGAGAATGATGACCTTTATTGTAAAATAACCCTATTTAATTTGAAAACAGAGAGCTAATTTGTACCCTCTGTAGCCTTTAACTACATTTGTTTCAAATGTAAGACTAGTAATCACTAGAAAGCCAACTAATTCACCAACAGCATGTGCTTCACAGCCAGCCTAACAGTGTACTGGCTGTACAATACCCAATACTTGGGCACAGATTCCACTACACTGGAAATTGTTCATTTCCCAGACAAAAATGAATACATTCTCTCAGAGATTCTCAAAGGGCTCTGTGCTACTTCAAATGGGTTAGTGCATTAGCTATAATCATTTGCTACCCTGAGTAACAAAGGGAAACCTCCAACATAGTGTTCTACTTTCTGTAAATCATCGCCGACATTACAGAAACAATGCTCTAAAGTGATATAAATAGTTGTTCCCTGCCTTGGAAAAGCTCAAATGGAAAAGAAGCCATTACATGTATGTCTAAATGCATCAGTGCACAGTATGTAAAGTGATCTACCTTTGCACAAATAGGTGCAATCAAATGTAACAGTGATTAAGCAGGTGCTTCTAAGCCTGATAATAGCCACTTCAAATAGCTAAAATCCCATTGATTGTTTTAGTTCTTTGACAAGTTTATATATGTATGTAATGTATTGTGATTACTCTTTCTCCTGTTCCACTGCCTCTTAGCTCTCTCCCAACTCTGTCAACTCCTTTCCATTAGTCTTTTTCCCAGATTTCTACTTTTGGGTTGGTTTCATGGCCAAGTTAGTTTAAGCAGAGTCATACATGTGATCATTGGATTGGGACTGTCCACTGGAGCCTGGTAGGGTCACCATTGACCACAAAACTGAAGGCAATGACATCCCAAGCCAAGCCCTGAACATATCAGTAGCAAGTAGTTCAGCAAGGACTATTAGGGTCCCCTGAACACTTCCATCATCCATGCCTGACTGCTGACATGATTATTCTCATTCTGATTCAGTGAAGTCATCTAGAGCAACTATTAGCTTCTGATTGCAATGACCATGTCTTGCCCAAAATATGACATTTCACCATCCTTTCCCTGTCTTGTTGCTCTCACATTCTCTCTGTTCCCACTTTTGCAATAGTCCCCGAAGCTTAGAGGGGACAATATAAATGTCTTATTTAGGGCTAAGCACTCATTTATCACTTATTCTCAGCACCATGCCCAATGATGAGTCCTAAAGCACCACTATTCACTAGAAAGAGGTTTCTATGACTAAAGCTGAAAACTTTTGTTTTCAGTACATAAATATTTATGAGGTAGTTTGTGCTGTGACAATCACCTAAGCAATACCATTCAATACTCCCTGCACCAGGCAGACCTTAGAATCTCCCCTTTGAGTTTTGGGCCTTTCATCAGGTTTATAGTCCAAGCATGAATTCCTTCCTGTTGAATGGGAGAGGTTGGTTACTTTCATAACAGTAGTACCTTTTTTAAACATATCACACAACTAGCCTTGGTCTCATAGTTCATAGGGTTCATAAGTAATTCTGCTAATGCCTTTTATTGACAGCCCAGTAGTTTGCATCGTGCCTTCTCATGAGGGGACTCTCATTGTTGGCATTTTTTTGTTTTGTTTTGTTTTGTTTTTTAATAATCCATGGCTTCTAAAAGAGTGTTTTACAACTCTGTAAGTATATCCATGTAATTTATATATATAGTTTTTACATGTAACTTTATATATATATATATATATAGTTTTTACATATAATTTATATATATATGGTGTTTACATTGGTTACAAGATAACTCATTTCTATGTGACTTTTTAACGCCCCTTTGATTTCTGTTAACCCTTGCTTCTTGCCTCCTCGTCTACCCACGGCCACTCTGCTTCACCTTTGCACCTACCACAGTGTTCTCCTCTCTACTTTTGTATCACCTGTAGTTGATCGTTCCTCTTTTCTTAGGGCCTCCTCCTCCCAATGGCTACTTTCCATTTCCCTGGATTCTTCAGAAATTGCAAGGTGATCACACAAAATCAGAGCTGTATAGCTAGGATCCATGTTTGAATGAGAACATGTGGCAATTGTTTTCTGTGCCTGGGTGATCCAATTCAATATATTTTCTCCAGTTTTAACTGATTACCAAGAAATCCTTGGTAACTAAATCCTCTATCCTACATTCCTGATATTACAGTTATGGTTGAGGAGCAGAACAAGCAAGATCAGTGTCTCTGGTCACTGAGAAGATTGCATCTGAAACATGTTAAAGTAGTGTGTCTTTTCATCTAGCTTCATTTTAAAACACCTGAGCAGTACTCTGGTTACAATGGAGTGGAAATTCATCACGGACACATCAGTCTTCAGACTTTCTTATCCTTGCTTGTTTGCTTGTTTTTTTTGTTTTTAAGACAGGATTTCTCTGTGGAACAGCCCTGGCTGTTCTGGAACTAGCTCTGTAGACCAGACTGACCTCAAATTCACAGAGAACCTTCTGTCTCTGCCTCCTGAGTGCTGGCATTAAAGGCATGCCCCACCACTTACTGGCCCTTGTTTATTTTTTTACAGGTTGCACTGGATATATCCTTTACCTCAGAGAGTACCTCTCTTCAACTTCTGTTTTTTTGTTTGTTTTTCTCCCATGGAACATGAACATTTCCTACGCAGTGCAGTTTCTTTCTAAATGTCAATTCATTTAATGTCAGATCTTCCTTGCTATAGAGTGAGTTCTTTGATGGCAAGTAAGTTCTCAACAACATCCTCTCTCAGCCCCAGGTTCCATGACAATAACAGGGTTGAAATACTCTTTACTTATCATAAGTGAAATAAGCAATAGATAGGAACCAAGATAATCTATGTAATTGATCATCAGAAAAATAAAAGTGTTAACTCCATAGAAATAGAGTAGAATAGTAGTCACTGAAGCTGATGAACAAGGAGGTGAAGAAGGAGGAAGAGATTTTTGGCAGCAGGCACAGCTTGAACTTAGATAGGAGGGTAAACTGTAGTGTCCTACACTAGAGAACTATAGTCTTTCATGGAAACCTATTATCCACTTTATAAAATACTAAAGAAAAGAAATTCGGAGGCTCATAACAAACACAATTTACAAATGTTTCTTGTGGCTTTAATGTGAACTTCTCTCATTAGTTTGTGTGACTCTTGGTCTCCAGTTAGTGTTTGAGAAGTCTGGGAAATCGTTCAGCAACATCTAACCCAGCAGTTCTCAACCTGTGGGTCATGACCCCTTTGGCAAACCTCTCTCTCCAATAATATTTACATTACAGTTCATAACAGTAGCAAAATCACAGCTATGAAGTAGCAACCAAAATAATTTTATGGTTGGGGGAGGGGTCACCCCAACATGAGGAACTATGTTAAAGGGTCCCAGTATTAGGAAGGTTGAGAACCACTGACTAGCCATTTGATATCATGACATGACATGGTGGTCTACAGATATGTTGGGCTATAGTCATAGCTATCCCAAGAAGCAAGCAGCCTGGGTAATGCAGGCTGAGCATGCCTGGAAGTCTGGAACATAGAGTCATGCTGGAGGAGATTGGCCACTGTGGTTGGGCCTGAGGTTTAATACCTTGGCCCCACTTTCTGATTCCTCTCTGCTGCCTAACTGTGGAGAAAATGGGACCTCCCGCTGCTGCCACCATCATTCCCTGCATGAAGAGCTGTAATCCTTAAACTGGGAGCCAAAATAACCCTTCTACCTTAACTTGTTCATTCTGGGATTTGATTACAATATTGAGAAAAGTCACTAACTAGTATTGTTTATGGGGAAGAGAATACAAATTTCCCTGATTTTGCCTTTATGCACTTTATACATTATAAAATTATACTGTCCTGTATTACATGTATGTGTGTGTATCCATATACATTATATGTGTACATTATATATTTATATGTGGTGTGTATGTATGTAGATTATATACATATATCTGTGTTTCTCAATTAAGATATTTTACAAGATGTGTGTCCTAATATTTATCCTAATGATAGAAAGGACTTTGAGGGTGATCTACTATTTTAGTCAAGAAAAATATCAACCTCACTTTGGGCTCATAGGAGAATAAGACACCTAACATAAAAAGTAGTTTAATATTGTTCAGCAAAAACATGAAGGAAATGTCAAAGCCTTTGACACTAAAAAAAACTCCTGTTTCCTTACATTTAATGTTTCCTTGCACATTTCTTATATCATGCAGCAGCCATCCCAGACTGGTTTCACACCAGGCTGAGCTGTAACTAAACCGATTCAAACATATGGCATGCTGCTTTCTCTTTAGTGATGCTGGCAGAAAATTCAAAGAATTTAGAGTCTTGTCTCATAGGAAGGAAATCTGTGATTCTCTTTGTGAGGGTGAATTCTGATGGGGGTAGTTGAGAATGGCATCTTAGAACATGGCACATTCAGCAGAATAGTTTTGGATTTTAGGGTGCACAGACCCTGGTTTTCAATGTAGAAATATCAAAATCAGTCATCTAGAGGATTATAAATCCCTCCTTCTTTCTTCTCTTCGGGACTGAGCTGTTGTGGATCTCAGCTTGCCAGCTTTTTATTGAGAAGTAGTAAGATGTCATGCATGGTGTCAAGAAAATGTTGGCATGGTTAGAGAAAAAGGCATTATAATAGGAGCAATAAATTAAGACCTACTGATGATGGGGTTCATGAAATCCATATTTGGCTGTCCCCATAGCTTGATGGAGCTTATAGTGAACAGAGCCAGACACTAGAGAGTCTCCCAAGGCCCCTGGCCCTTGGCCTGCTTCATCAAGGCCAACTTGTTCAAGATATTTGGAAAGTTAAGTATAAACCTTGAAAGTGAGGGATGAACAATGTTGAAGGAGAGAGGGGAACAGGGGGGAAATGGAGAAAGAGAAACACACAAGAAAGATAAAAAGAAATGGAGGAGTGAACAAAGAATGACATAAACTCCATTCTCTGCTATAAAACTTGTTTTCAGCCATTCTAAATTGAATAAGCGTTAACAGTAATCAACTGTTACTGCAGGTGACTTGTAGTTTCATAAACTTTATAAGTACGATTGAATGCACTATAACAGCCACACAATGCACTACTTATATCTTCCTTTTATACATGAGAAAATAGGCACACAGAAATAAATGAAATGGTCCTTAGAAGTTACGAGGAAAGAGGTGATCTTGGATTGAGACCCAAAAAATCTGGTACAGTCTATGTCTTAAGTGAGACCAGATTATATTTCCACTGGATGGTGGTCAGGGATTCTACTGTCAAGAATCTTAGAAGTATGGAACGGTGAAGTTGTAATGGAGCTCAGAAAGTGATGGCTTTTAGAATGTTGGGGTGTGGGAACTGATATATCCTCTATTTTGCCAGAAGCAATTGATTTTTCTCACTTTTCTTCTCTATTGAAATGTCATTTCTTTTATATATTTTATTTCTGAAGGTTGTCTACTTTCTCTCTACTTTGCCACTACTAATATGATGCCATTTTGGAATTACATAATTTTGGACAGTTTGTTCACCAAACTTTATGAATACCTTTAATACATATACAGACATAGATGCAAGCATTTTCTTTAAAAACACGTACCCTTTGGTAAGTTTGTCATCACTAGATTTGTTTGTCTGATTTGCTTTTTATTTTTGTTTCCATGGACTCAAGCAGCATATGCAGCCCCCAACTAAACAGATATGCAGCATTCTGCACACTGAGATGCAACCAGGAGTTAGTCATACAGCTAAAATTTCAGTCCAATTAGTGGTAGCAAAAGATCCTGTGAGATAAATCTTCTGTCTTCTCTGTTTCCTCCTTAGAAACAAAAAGGATGGGGCTACAAAGAGAGGACCTGGGGTTAGAGGCTCAGCTCTTCTAAATCTCAGGAGAATATTTTCTGCATTTCACACAGAACTGGGGACATAAAAGGTTATCAACAAATGATAAAGAAGGTAGTGGCCGGCATTGAAGGAAGGATTCCAGACTAATGGACAGTAATCTTGTGCCTTTGGAAGACTGTAATTGACAATTATAAAATTCCTTATGTAATTTTATTTCACGTTTAAGCCACTGAACACAATGGCTATCTCTTTGTCTTTTTCCTATCATTTTTAGAACTTCCAGGACTTCGGGGGAATTAGAGTAACTTCTGGTTGTGCAAGTATCTGGCACATCCAGTTTTGTTTCCAGGAGCATATTTCACACAGCAACTTGGATTCTCTCCTCAAGAGTTTCAAATAAAAGCTGACCTCCTATATTTTTATTCATATTAAAAATTGCCTCTGAGGAGTTTCTTTTTTCAGTGGTTGGTGGTTAACATGGAAACTTGTAGCCGGAAATTTTCCTGTTTCCCAGCCTGCTGGCAGTCGGGACAAATCTCTCCCACTTGTATGCCCCAAGTAAACACACAGAGGCTTATATTAATTATAACTGCATGACCCTGGATCAAACTTTTTTGCTAGCTAGCTTTTATACCTTAAATTAACCCATAACTATTCATCTATGTATCGCCACATGTTCCATGGCTTTATTTGCATCCCATTGCATGTTGCTCCTTGGGTGGTGGGCTGGCATCTCTCTGACTCTGTTCTTCCTCTTCCCAGAATTCTCCTTGTCTGCTTTTCCTGCCTGTACTTCCTGCCTCGCTACTGGCCAATCAGAGTTTTATTAAACCAGTGTACAAAAGCATTATCCCACATCATTTCCCCTTTTCTGTCTAATTAAAAAGGAAAGTTTTAACTTTAACATAGTAAAATTATATATAAAAAACAATTATCAAGCAAGAATTACAGTTACAATATCTAGTCTATTTGTATTTGGCAAAATTAAAGAAAATATTCTATCTATCCTATATTTGTGATTCTAAAGTTTTATATCTAATTTATCTTTTATCATAACCAAGAAAAATTATAACTATCTAGTCTTCAACTACATCAAAGAGCCCAGAAGAATTTAAATAAATAGGAAGTGCTTTGTAAGCAACTTCCCAAAAATTCTGGAAATGATAGAGACAGCTGCCTGCCTGGATGCAAAGTTCCTCTGTAATGTTGGGGCATTCATCTCTAGCCCAGAGGCCTAGAGTCTCTCAATCACCTTTCTCTGTATCTGGTAGAATGTCTGGCAGTTTCCTGTGTGAAACAGGAACCTGAAGGACCATCTTGCCTTGCAAAGTTAAGTGGTCACCTTTCTATGGGTCCTGCATGTCCAGTCAATACAACATTTTGTCAAGCAGTCCAGGCAAGAACAGTTTCTTGCCCAAATGGCTATTTTTGCCACAAAGAAGATAAATTCCATATAGAGTGTCTTTAATGCCCATCTTTCTCTTTGAAGTAAATGGGTGCTGCCAGGAGCAGACATGTTTCACTGTCCAGAAAGTCTAAGTTTTTAACATTTGGTCTATGGCAAGGCAGCTTAGAGACGGATGGGAAATTCAAAGAGAGAGACAAGAAGAAACAGGGAGAGATGCCAGCGAGCCACCCAAGGAGCAACATGTAATGGGACACAGGTAAAGCCACCTAACATGTGGCAATACATAGATTCATAGTAATAGGTTAATTTAAGATATAAGAACTAGCTAGCAAGAGGCATGCTATAGGCTACACAATTTGTAAATAATATAAGCCTCTGTGTGTTTACTTAGGTCCCAGTGGCTGCAGGAAATCGATGGGAGAGATTTGTTCTGACCACAGGCCAGGCAGGACACAGGAAAACTTCAGCTACAGAAACTCATAACCAGGAAAAGAGCAGAATAACTATGACAGCCCTACGCCAATGTTCTCTCAGAAGGCAGCAAGAGTCACACAGGTGAAATGGGTGTCAGTCCTTGAAAGTTTGTTTTCACATTTCTGTCGATTAAATACTATGCTTAAAAACATGGAGGGGGGAAAGGGTCTTCTATGTCTAACTTGAATCTTAACAATGTCACTTTTGAAAACGAAATTTTTATTCCTCATTTGTATGTATGAATATATCCTGAATAAATGAAAATCTGTGGTTGAAATACATTAGTAACTATAGATGAACTTAAGGATGCTAAGTTTTTGTAGGAAGTTAATGTGCACTCTATACAAAAATAGGTAACTACTTGTAAATGCTGAAGACTGGAAGACTGATTTTTTAAATTGATCTGTAAAGTAATTTCAATGAAGAATAAAACATAAGCTCATTTTAGTATTAAAATTTACTAGATGAATGTGAATCTCCAGCTCCTATATTTAAAAGGCTTCACAAGGATGTTAATAGAAGATATTTAATAACATGTTTAAATACTATTTTGTATACAAATTAAATGTATAAAAACTCATAATGACCTTTAGATTCTATCAAATTATTTCTTGAACCAGAGTGTTAGTTAGTGGTTTATGCTATTTCTCTTGATGTGTTTTTATGTATGTAATTGGCTTTATTTATTCTATGAAAGTCAATATTTTGTTTTATTTTTACTAAATAATATTCATATTCTTAGAGAATTTCATGTTTATATAATTCATATTGATACTTTCATTCACTGCTACTTCCCTCCAAATTTCCCTATTACCCAACTCCATCTCCCTCACAGCTTTATACCCTCCGTTTTATCATTAATAATCCCACTACAAGTAGTGCTGCCCATGCTCACATATTGAAGAACATAATTATTTGCATAATATATTATTATAGACAGAGGTATAATACCTAGGAAAGTAAACTCATCATCACTGTGATCTATATTCTAAATACTACTATATATTTTGTATCTCTTCTGGTCTCCTGGAATTCTCACGTTACTTCGAATTTTCAAACCTAAAAATGGCTCAGCATCAGTCTGCTTCAGCCTGCCTTTTGATGACATCATTGTTTCTTCTTTTTTGAAAATAGTACTTCAGCACCTCTCTTCCACTTGTGAATACCATTTTTATTGCACTGGACTCACCCAATAATATGGGATAATCTACTTTAAGATTAGACGATTAGCAACTTTAGTTCTCTTTATCAGAAAACATAACATATTCATTGATATAAGAAGTGAATATGCATACATATTCAGGTATGATTAATCTGCCCACTGAACTCTACAAACATTGATTCATTTGAACTAGATAAAGGGGCTAGAAAAGTGGCTCAGGGGTTAAAACCATTTATTGTGTTTGTGGAGGACCAGGGTTTGATTCCATGTAAATGCCAGTTCAGAACTGTAACTCCAGTTCTGATGCTCTCTTCTGGTCTTCAAGCCGAGTACACATATATAGTACACATGAATGTAGAGACATGCATATACACATTAAAAAATAGATTAATTATAAAGTTAATGTGTATCTTTATTAGTGCTTAGCAGAGAGTTACAGACATTTCAATACAATGAAGTTAGTGAATAATGTTCCTTTGCTCCTTCTGTAGGCATTAAAATCTTCCATTATAACTATGAATTTGTCTGTTTTACTCACTTGTTCTACTAGTTCTGTATTATTAAAAAATTGATCATTTTATCTCTATGAAAATTTCTCCCATAATTCTGATAGTAGTCTGCTATGGCTTGAAATGTCCCCTCCAGAATTCATGTTGAAATTTAATTGCATTGTGGCTGTGTTAAGAGGATAGGGAATTTCAGGGATAATTACACTATGAGGGCTCAACTCTTACAGTTGGACTTATGCCCTTGTTGCTGGAGTGGGTTCGTTATTACAGGAATGGGTTGCTGGTCAGAAGCACAAGAAAGCCAGACTCTCCCTCTCTGTCTGCTGCATCTCACTTGTTCTTCACTGTGTTACAATGCAGCATAGAGGCCATTTTCAGATGCTCCTACACGTTGTAGCCTAAGGAATTCCGGGAAGCAGAATTATGTGTAGGGTTTTCACAGTCTGATTTGTGATACAGCAGCAGAAAGAAACAAAGCAAGAAGGAAAATGGGTGATTAGAGGTAAAGCTCTTCTCCTAACAAAGGTATGAATGGCTTTGAAGCTAGATAGAAGGCAGAGGCTGCAAGAATTTGGAGGAGTGGGCTAGGAAAAGTCTTGGTTTCCAAAGGTGGAACATTAGGATGAGTTCAGTGAGAACAGGGAAGAGTGTACTATCGGGGAAATTCTAAATCTTCTAGCAATTACTAAAGGGGGATGGATAAAATGTACATAGAAAAATGGGCAATAAGGTTTTTTTCTGATAAGATCTTTGAGGGAACTCTGGAATATGGCATTGGAAGCCGTGTTAAGAACACGTAACTAGATAATTGCCAAGAACTTGGGTGATGTGAGTCTGTGTTCTAAGGATTTTTAGATAATGCATAATTTATGAGTGATGAACTCATTTTGGCACACAGCAGAAAAAGTATCTTAAAAGCAATGTGTTCAAGCTGCTGTGTGGCTACTTTTAACAGCTAAGAGCGAAGTGAGAAAGAGATAGTAAAGATGGCAGTTACGGTTTTAAAGGAAATATAATGGAAAGATTCAGTCTATGCAAGTCTATGTAAGGCATTCACAGTCTATGTAAGGCAGGTCTGAGGCATCACTAAGTGTAGAACCAGTCTGTCACCTGGTAGAGTTTAGTATGGATAAGAGGCAGCAGAATTTGAGTGAAATATTTGGAGGCATTTCAGATATTATCAAGGCTTCTCCACCCATCATTAGTCCAGAGCTTTAGGATGTCTATATAGATTCATTGGGTGGGCTCTTCACATCTATTATCCAAGGACAGCTTACAACTCTGAATATTCATGTATGTTCCATACTGGTCTCAAGTAGGCCGATGTGTGACTTAACTTTTGATCCAGAAGAGACAGTAAACCTTAGTGGATCTAGTTGGTACTAAATCTTCACACAAGAAGAATTCAGGAGCTGAGCACTGTGGCTGTATTTCAAACGATATTGCAGTTCTCTGAGTGTGTTTAAGAGTGCTTAGAAAGAACTCGTAGGAGTAGAGACACCACAGAGAACTCCCAATTGGGCAATATTTTCAGGAGATGCAGGAAAGGAGCCATACTCAACATCCCTGGACTTAACAGCATACAATGCCAGCCTGAGATTCTGGCAGATGAAGGACTCTAACCTATGAGAACTCCTCCTGCCTTGCCTGGCAGAGAGGAAAGCAAATACCATGGGTGTGTGGGACTTTCTAATGTACAAGGTGCTCAAATTTGCAGAATGTCCAGTAAATAACTTATTATTACTATATTAATACTACTAATCCATGAGCATGGGGGATAGTTCTATCTTCAGATACGTTCTTCAGTTTCTTTCTTCAGTGTCTTAAAATTTTTTATCATAAAAGTTTTTCACTTGCTTGATTAGAGTTGCTCCAATATTTTTTTTTAGTATTTGAGCCTATTTTGAAATGTGTTGTTTTCCTGATTTCTTTATCAGTCTGTCATTTGTATATAGGAAAGCTAATGATTTTCGTGTGTTTATTTTGTAACCAATTACTTTGCTAAAAGTGATAATCAGCTATAGGAGTTTCCCAATAGAATTTTTAGGGTCAGTTATGTATCCTATCATCTGAAAATAAAGATACTTTGACTTCTTCCTTTCCAATCGTATCCCTTTGATCTCCTGTCAGTTGTCTTATAGCTGTAGCTAAGACTTCAAGTACTATATTGAGCAGGTATGGAGGAAGTGAACAGCCTTTTCTGGTTTCTTATTTTAGTGGAATTGCTTTGAGTTACTTTCCATATATGGTTATGGGTTTGCTGTAAACTGCCTTTATTATGTTAAGCTATGTTTCTTGTATCCTTAATTGCTTTAGGACTTTCATCATGAAGAGATGTTGTATTTTGTTCGAAGACCTTTGCTGCATCCAATAATGTGAGCATGTGTTTATTTTTTCTTTCAGTTTGTTAATATGGTGGATTACATTTATTGATTTATGGATGTCAAAATATCCTGAATCACTGGGATTTTGTGCCAGCATTTTATTGATAATTTTTGCATCTACTTTTATATGAGAACAGGTCTTTTTTTTGGGGGGGAGTAATGTGGTTTGGGCTTCAGAGTATCTGTGGCCTCATAAAACAAATCAGTAGATATTCCTTCTGTTTCTATTTTGTGGAATAATTTGAGGAATATTGGCATTATCTCTTCTTTGAATATTTGGTAGAATTCAGTGCTAGAACCACTGAACCTTGGGCTGTAGTTGTTGTTGGGAGATTTAATTACTGCTTCTATGACACTTGGAGTTAAAAGATTGCTTAAATTGCTTATCTGATCTTGATTTAACTTTGATAATTGGTGTGTGCTGAGGGAGTTATCCATTTCTGTTAGATTTTCCAATTTGATGGAGTACATGATTTTAAGGTATGCCCTTATGATTCTCTGTATTTCCTCTGTCTCTGTTGTTAGCCCACTCTTTTCATCTCTAGTTTTGTTAATTTGCATTTTCTCTTTCTGCCTTTTAGTTAATTTCGATAACGGTTTTTCAACTGTATTGATTTTCTTAAACAAACAACTCTTTGTTTCATTGATTCTTTGTAACTTTGTTTGTTTGTTTCTATTTTATTGATTTCAGCCCTGAGTTTGATTATTTCTTGCCATCTTCTTTTTGTTTAGATCTTTCAGGCATGGTGTTATTAGTATGAGATATTTCCAATGTTTTTAATGTAGGCACTTTGTGCCATGAACTGGCCTTTTAGAACTGCCTTCATTGTGTCCCTTAAGGTTCAGTATGCTGTGTATTCATTTTTCATTCAATTCTAGAAAGTCTTTCATTTCTTTCTTAATTTCTGTCAGGACCCATTTTTCATTCAATAATGAGTTGTTGTGTTTCCATGAGTTTGTAAGAGAAGGGGGAGGCCACAGCAGGTGACCTGCTACATAAGTAGAGTGAAACTGGGGAGTTGGATTTGGATGAGAGGAGGGAGAAGTGAAGATATCCCTGGCTGGAGTGGCCTGCAGGTTCCCAGTGAATGCCTGTGGGAGTTGTGGGCTGGGATATCAGGGTGATTGGGGGTTATGAGGTTGGAATGGAAGATCTGTGTGATCCACAGGAGGCAGGGACAGAGAGGGTGAGGAGGCTCCAGCAGGTGGTCTGCTAAAGAGCTGGGGGTGAGACTGGGGAATTGGATTTGGAAGAGAAAAGAGAGAGGTGAAGATCTGAAGTTAATCTACTTGTTTCCCTGGCTGTAGAGGCCTACTGATTCCCTTCCTTTTTTTGTTGTTGTTTTTTTTTTGTTTTAAGTCTGAGTCTGTCTCTGGCTTGGAGCATTTGCTGTTGGCAAGGCTGGCAGACCAGTAAGTGCAGGAGACATGGAGTTCCTTGTGCTCACAGATAAGCAAGAGGGAATCCAGGAATGTTAAACACACAGGTTGTCTCTTCACAGGCAGAGATATATAACTTGCTTTCTGCCTGGAAGTGGAGGTCATTAACAGCCTGGTGACCTTTGTGTTATCTATATAACCAAGACTACACAACATCTTCGCCCATACCCTTAAGATGTCACCTGTAATCAATATGTAGAACCCATCTTTACAGAAGATGTCATGTGTACTTTTCAAAGAGTTTCAATGTGGTCATTTCTTAAGCTTTATTGTGCCCACAGGATTGAATTAATTATCACCAGGAAACTTTTCTCTAAATTGTGCTGTGCTTAAACATGCCTAAAATAAACTGCCTGGTATCAGACCCTCAAAGTTTGAAACAACACTGGCTGCTGAGTTGTGTCGAACTATACTTGCTTCTTACCTCACGTGGATCAACATTCTGAAGGTCCTCGTGGTTGCAGAGATCCCCCACAAGTAAGCCCCAGAGGTTGTCCTATATCTAACTCTCCAGTGATGGGATTACAAAGGCATACTATCAAGCCTGACAGGTTTGTTTTTTGCATGAGTTTGTGATATTGAACTCCAGTCTTCATACATGCAAGTGTGTGAACTTGCCCACTGAACTATTTCTCCAGGCCTCAACTTCACAAATAAAAAATAATGCCTCTTCTCCTTTCTACCAATTTCTTTCCATATCTGCTCTTTCTTTTCTTTTTCATGGAGACTGACATAATACAGTTTCCTTGGTCTAAACTGTGGACATTAATTTATTCTTGTTTCTTAGTTACCCCTATATCCAAGTAATTATGAAGGTGTATCATTTTTACCCTGCACAGTGATGTCACCTACTCTGTAAGTTAATCTCTCTGCCATAAAGAAATCCCAGTGGAGTAACCCCTCTGAGAAGGTTAATTATTTGCTGGACCACTGAACACACGTTCTTCATATGTCTGTTCAATAATTACTTTGAAAAGAGGAAGAAAGAGAGGCATCTGGAAGCAGTGTTCTTCTCTCCTTTGCTTTCTTGAACTACTCATCTCTGTCTCCAAACTTACAAATATAAAGTTTATTATCATCAAATGGCCTGCTGCTTTCCAGCTGGGGTAACGGGAGCTTCCTTGCTGGCATTCTCCATCACCACCCTAAGATGTCAATCCAAAAAATCCCTTTTCAAAGCATGCTGTGTTTTCCCAGAAGGAACTTTCGAAATTGTCAATTTCTCCATTTACTTATATGTCCGGTAATATTTTTTTTCACAGTGGCTATATTTCATTTAACCTCCGAGTCTGACATCTCCTCACAAGCTATCTTGCGGGTTCTCCTCAATGCTTAGGTCTTCACACTATCCGAGTAGCAGCAGATACATCATTTCACACTCATGATTTTTCAATGGTTTCCTGTCTCTCTTCAGCTTTCAGTGCTACAGCATGTTAACCTCACCTTGACCCTAAGACAAATACACTTTGCTTTTTACACTTCTGCCAGAATGATCTTTGTTTTGGAATGAATGATTGAGTGTATAAAAAAACTCAGTTATAATGTGGTTCACTAATCAACCAGTCAATAAACTTGTGTTGAGCACAAAGCCCAGTATAAGTAGTGTTGGCATAAAGTAAATGGATTCTTGTTCTGAAAAAGACTCTCACTATGTAACCCTGGCTGGCCTGGAACTCCGTATGCAGACCAGGAATTCACAGTTCTACCTGTCTGTCTATGCCTCCTGCATGCTGGGATTAATGGAGTAAGCCACCATGCCCATTCCAACAACTGGAGTTCTTTTATTGTCCCACAGTTATTAAAGGGAAAAATCTAAAATATAAGGTAGATAAGGTTGTCAGAATACATATAATTCATAGATGTGTGGTTTCAGAGGACAGCTTCCAAAGCCGGAAGAACAGGCTGTGAGGACTGGGGCTAAATTGGGACAGAGAAAGCAGCTTGCCAATTGGTCATTATCTGGACATTCATGTAAGATTCACCAAGCTAGAAAGATGTCAACAGGATGCAAACATTTTCCGGTATGAAAGCACTGTTCATTGCACTGCATAGAATTTCTGTTAGCTTTGTCTCACCAGAACTATTCTAACAGACATAAGTTAAGTGATGGGGTTTTTTTTTAACTTGTTTTTTGTAAAAACTAATAATTTCGTTTTCTAAATAGCACAGGTGTGCCTTTTTTACTGCATCTGCTATTGAATATTTCTCCCTTGGATAATTCTATCTCATTTCAATTTCCCCACGGATGGGCTCCCTGGAAACCTGGTGGTTCTAAAACAGGATGTTTGCTAATGCACAGCACCATCTACTGGTAATAAATTGCAGTCAATAGCAGAATTGCTTGAAGATTATTATCAAATATTTTTTTTCTGGGCAACGATGCCTGAGAAGTCAAAGGATCTTTCTCTTGCTTTTTTTCTTTCTTTCTTTTTTTATGATTCCATCCCTTCTACCAGAATATCTGCTTTTCCATTTTTCCATTCCTTCTGCTTCTTTCTGACAAACTGCTGAAAATTGAAAGAATCCACAGGGTGAGTGAGTCACAACTAAACTTCATTACAAACTTCTGTTTTTCCCCCTCCTCTCTCCTCAGGCAAAAACTTTGCTTAGTATGGCAAAGGTGGATCTAGAAAGAGAGCTTCATAGATAGATTTTTGCTAGCATAATGCTTTTGGGAAACCGGGAAAAGTCAGTAAGAAACACCCGCTTCATAAGAGATAGACCTGGGTGCTTTCTGCTGGATTGGATGAAACTTGTGTGATGTCACTATGGTCACATATAGACTTATAATAGATGACCAACACTGAGTACTGGTAGTATTGTGACATCAAGAGTAGCATATATGTCTATATTTGAGATAAAGCATTCATCAAGAATAGGAGAAATTTAGATCTGAGTTGTGTGGATTTGGGTAAGAAACTTTAATTTTGTGAGGCTCATATTCCTCAACAATTAAATCATGTTATCTTCCCAGTCTGCCTAGATATGATAACTGAGAAAAGAAAAGTGAAACAACACATGCACAGATACTCATAGGCATGACTAGATGCTGAATTAGGTACAATTTGCCAACATACCATCCCATTTAAGCTCTGATACCATCTCAGACAGAAGGTCTGAGTTGTTGAGACTAGCAACACACAAGAGCCATACACAAGTCTTGTGGCCCTGGGGACAAAACCGACAGCTCCACTCTAAGGATAACTTCATCAAGGAGGGTAGAGCAGTGACCCATTGGGATTCCTGTCAAGCACATGGAGGATCTTACACAAGGTAGTTGGAATTCTATATAAAGAGCCACAGATAATGTAGCTCTGCCCCCTGTCCTTATGTGCTGTTCATACAAGCAGCACTAAAAGACAGGCTAGGGACAGCTTCCAATCTCTTCATCCAGGTTGCAGTTATACAAGTTGCTTGAACACTCACCTTAATTAACACAATGTATTAATGTACTATGTCTTCTAAAGGATAGGCTTTAAGAGAAATTATGCTTAGAACTGCAGAGGACAGTTAATGAACTATCACAGAGGAGAACAAATCATGACCACTGAGAGGCACAAAGATGCACACCTCCAGCCGCACTGACCCCAGCCAGGTACCAAACTATTTTGAACTGCAACATGTTTTTATTTGTTCTGTATTGTTTTGATTTTTACCACATGCTATCATGGCTTTGTGTTTCTTCTTAAATCTTGATTCTGATTGTAGAATATCATCCACATCATTAAATAGTTGCCTGTTGCAAGAAAAGGGCAATTAGCCTGAAAACAGAGATTAAAGTCCGTGGACTGCCAGATCAAAGAAAGAGAAGATGTCCCAGGTAAAGATCAGCAATGAGCCGAGGCAGACAATTGGACTCTGCTGAATGCTAGTCTACAAAGCTAGAAACATTTTTCCAGGGCTACGGGGCTTCCTCCCTCCTTGAAAGACATTTGACATTTTGTTGAGTTTTGAAAGTTACTCAAGATCCAACAGAGTTAGAATATAGCCTTATGCCAGTGAATAGCTTCATTTTTTATTTTTTAATGATCAAAACTGTTTCTAGGTCTAAGGGATGTGGGAGGGGAGAGACAAGCAGAGTTGAGAGGCAAGTTGGTGACTCACGTGAACCTTCAGAGTAAAGCATCTTGAAACTCAGGGTAGCAGACTCTGAAGGAGCTCAGAAAAGCATTCAGAGGGGTATCTGGATTTTAACTTTGGGAAAACAAGGCACATCCATAGCTGTTATTAAAGTCCCTGCGGCAAAACATGAGACACTTCCTGTCTCAGGCAAAACCCTGCACAGGTCTGTGTGAGGACAGTCACTTTGCAGCATTAGTTATTAACACTGACTGCTCACTGGGGGCCCATCAAGCACAGCAGTTTCCTACTGCTGTTTAAACTGTAATTTGGGACATGTGTCAGGAATGGTCAGCGCAAACTACTGAATAAAAAAAAAGCCTGAAATATTCCACATTCCTCCACTGTAGCTATTCCTCTTAGAGTCTTTCATGTAACATTTAGTGGGAACAGCTGTAGTTGATCATTTTCAGACTGGTTATTCATGCAGATTTTTAAAGTAGCCTGTGTGTGTGCTTCCTCTTCGTGAACGCTGTGGGGTCAATGTCACTGTTCAGTGACCTGGTGGCAGTCTAGACGGTCTCAGAAGAGAACCTTTCTGCTCTAGAGTCTCCCAAGGCTTTTTAAAAACTTTGATTCTAAAACAATGTCACCCTAACATCCAGCGGATATCGCCAGAAGAATGCTGGAAGGTAAAAGAATACCCTGCACCTGCTGATTCTGGATTCTCTTCTATTCAATACTACTTATCCAAACAGATTCTGGAGACTGGTTGTGAGAACTGCATGACAAAACTGATCCATGGGATGTACCCAGCACAGCACTGCAAATCTGTTGACTAGTATATGTGCTAAAATACAAGTCATCAGGAAGATAACAAATACTTAACTGGAAAATGTAAAAAACTTTAAATCGAACAGATGATAAAAATCACCATCAATGTCCTGCTGTGGTGATGATCCTAATTAACTCGTCTAATGATTTTCCAATGATTAGATTATTACTATGACAGTGTCTCTATGGATTGTATTCTCCAGTGCTTTGTGTATGTACAAGACAGCTGCTTCTGACAGATTTGGTGTATAATTCCAAAACATTAAGAGATTAAGACTTTTACTCAATTCACCACAAACTGGCTTTCTGGACGTGAGTGATTTTTACATCCTGTAGTCTTCATTTTTCCCCTTTGTAAGTGTAAAAATTCTAAAAGTAAAAATTAGAAACCAAGCCCCATCATTCTCCTTAATCTATATATTGATATTTTCACATAGCAGATACTGACAAGACTTCAATTTACTAACATTGTTGAAGTTAAAATTTCTCAGACAATCAAGTAGAATTCTGACATATATTTTAAGTGGATAATCATTTACAGGTAGCTGTGAATACAGGCCCACACATGTGAACACACACACACACACACACACACACACACACACACACACACACGCACACACACACACTCGTTCTTGGAGGTGCTAGTGACCAATAGGCTAAAAATGATGCTCACATACAAAACCTGGCAGAGTCAAGGACTAGGAAAGCCAAACCCCTTTGATCTTTTAAGCTGTCAGAAAAAAAAAAAAATTGATGAGCTGCCTGCCCAAACTCTGTGCTAAGGTCAGCGTACCCTTGAAGAGACAAAAGAGGAGAAGTGATTTACAGATAAGGCTGGCAGCCTTGGCACTGGGAGCTTTTGTTTTTTCAGCTGTAGGCCCTGGGAGAGGAGTGTGCCTCAGCAGGCACAAAGTGTCCCCCAGACAATGTCAGACACACGCCAAAAGGGAGCCCAGCCAGGATCCAGCCACCAAGAGAATTCTTGCCTGCTACCCACAGACACACACAAAAGGCAGACCCAGGTTGCCGCAGCCTCCCAGGTAAGGACCAAAGAGGCTATTTATCATCATTAAATGAATGGGTCATTCTTCCTCCTCCTGACTGCTAGTTCATAGCAGAGAAACTTAAAAATATTGAGCCAAAGAACAACTCAAAGTTCTGAGCATAGGCAAGTGGAAATGCCCTTGCCTGGACTTCTGTGTTAAGAAGCATTGCAAGTCCTAGTGTTGATTCTCCATGCCGTCCTGAGTATGTTTTCTTCATTACTTCTACAAATCTTAACTTTGTACTCATTCTCTGCATTTGAAAGTAACATTTACCTGTCAGATAAATTAGAAAAGTAGGTGACTCTAAAATAAAAAGTTAATGAGTCATACAGATCCAAGTCAGAGGTAGCTACTATGTGCATCGTGTCTTTTGTGGTGATATTTGTGTGAGTTTATGTGCATGTGCATATATTTTATATGCAAGAGTACAGAGAATGCACATTCAGGTGAATAGGTATGGAAAATCACTGTTGTCCACGCGTGTATCACACTATACATATTATTTTGTATTATTTTATTCAACATTGATATCATGGAGATTTATTTGCACTTATTTAGTATTGGGTTAAAATATTAAATTGATAAACTTTAGGTGGTATTGTATAAGTGTAAAATCTTCTACAATGACACCAGGCAGGTAGTGATAAATAATACTAATAACAATTCCATCAGAATTCAATCAGTTCAAAATTACTTTACTGTTTACAGTATTAAAAACTATGTAGAAGAAATACCTGTCATAGCAAGGAGAGGGATGCTGCTGATCAAAGCTAGAGGAACAGTGAGCTTGAACTTGAAGATGTTTCCTCTTGTTCCCTCCTAAGAAAGAATCAGGTCAGAGGAGATCAGAAACCACAGGAAATATTATTAGATACTAACAAAGCTCATCCATTCTCTGGAAGTCTCAGTCTTAGAAAAGCATGCATAGGATACTATCTATGCAATTGTCTCCTCATATCAACTCAGTCACCAGTCCTAGAATAAGCCACTTAAACATGGCACTTCCTGCCAAAGGTTTTCTGGTCTCTGCTGCAGACTGCTAGGTAGACAAGGTATGGCCGGGATGCTCAACACTCAAAGTGTATCCTATTTTCAAGCACAAAAGGATCTGTTCATCTCACACTCTGGATACTTTGCTATTCTGTATGCGGCTTGATGACCACAATACAGTGTCTCAAATTAGGTATTTTATAACCAAGAGGTTATAGTGGCATTTTTTAAGTCTTTCCT
Source organism: Peromyscus eremicus (assembly GCF_949786415.1). Lineage (NCBI taxonomy): Eukaryota > Metazoa > Chordata > Mammalia > Rodentia > Cricetidae > Peromyscus > Peromyscus eremicus. The sequence continues at coordinate 67,253,872 of NC_081428.1, forward strand.
CCTTTTATTTTTTTCTTCTCTTTAAAAAATTAAATAAAATACAGTTACATTGTTTTTCTCCTTCCCCTTTCTTCCTCCAATCCCTTCCACATAACTCCCACTCTTTGCTCCATTTCAAAATCATGGTCTATGTTTGTTATTGACACACATATACATAAATGTCTAGGTAATATAAATATAACATATTCAGTCTGTTTAGTGTTACACATATACACATATGTATACACACACACACACACACACACACACACACACGTAGCTGAAGTTTCTCCAGTTCTGCCTGGGCACTGCAGTCCCATGGCCTGCTTATAAAATAATCACACAGAGGCTTAATATTATTTATAACTGCTTGGCCATTAGCTCAGGCCTGCCACAGACTAGCTCTTACACTTAAACTCAGCCCATTTTTGTTAATCTATATGTTGCCACATTTTCTGTGGGTTTACCTATGTGCCATTACATGCTGCTCCCTGGACAGCAAGCTGGCGTCTCCTCACTCAGCCTTCCTCTTCCCAGAATTCTCCTTATCTCCTTATCCCACCTATACTTCCTGCCTGGCTACTGGCCAATCAGCATTTTATTTATCAACCAATCAGAGCAACACATATTTATAGCATATAGAACATCCCACAGTGTGTGTGTGTGTGTGTGTGTGTGTGTGTGTGTGTGTGTGTGTGTGTGTGATTACAAGGCCTACCCCTGGTAATGCTATTTCTCCCTTCCATGTTAGCATGCTCATTGGTGTTGTACTTGTTCAGGTCCTGTATGGGTGAAGACTCCTGTCATTTTTATGATATACAACCTCACAGCAGATTTCCTGGTCTTTTGGCTTTTACATTCTTTCTGGGCCCTCTTGCACAATGTTCTTTGTGCCTTAGGTGCCAGAGCTGTGTTGTAGATTGGGGCTAGGTATCCCTATGACCACTGAAAAGGGGTTCTGGATGGCAGGACTGATCAGGAAATGGAGACCACGATGTTTCCTTGGTGATATGTCTTTATCTTCAAATGTGCTGTCTATAAGTGGAAAGCTTCCAAAAAAGACTGTTTCCTTTTTTTCTGGCTTCAAATGAACCACAGTAGGACAAATTTGAATGCCAGATATGAAGCGATAGTAAGTCAGCATTAAAGGGAAATTGAAAAAAATATGAAAATGATGCAAAAAAGGCATATGTGGATACTTTTATACATTTAAGATCTCACATATTTGAAGTTCCTTTTAGGTGTATGGTTTTTTTTTTTTTTTTTTTTTTTGTGTGTGTGTGTGTGTGTGTGTGTGTGTGATGGGTATCTTTTGAACTATACACTATGCTCATTATCTAGTATAGATAAAATTCTCAAGTGATAGTAAAATTTTTAGATATACTTATCAAATGTTGTACTGTATTTAATTTTGGTTTTGGAATCATTAGGTTATTTTTCTAACAAAAGTGTTTGTTATTTTAAGGTGTGTCTGTTATTAATGTTTAATCCTTTTAAAAATAATACTTTTATTAATTCTTTGTGGTTTTATTTTGATCCTATTTACCCCTGCCTGTACTTTTCACAGGTCCAACATCTCCTCCTATTCAACTTTAAGTTCTTTTTCTAATTTTTATTTATTTATTTATCTATTTATTTGTTTGTTTATTTATTTTAACTTGTGTTGCCCAACTTCTCTTGAGGGTGAGGTCTGCCCTGGAGTGCAATTAATCTATTTAGACCTACATCATTAGAGAAAACTGACTCTCCCTTTCCTAACAGCTAATAACTCCTCAATTAGTGGTGACACTTCAGGTATATCCCTTCCTATCTCCATACTGCCAGACTTGAACTTGTACAAGTCTTGTGCATGCTATCATAATCACATGCACAACTACCTTGTTATATCCATAAAATACTATTTCCTTGAAGTCACCCACCACCTTTGGCTTTTAGAAACTTTCAGCCAATCTGTTGAAGAACATTTTCTCCTCCCCCAAAAAAAGCTGACCAGTGTGTGTGTGTGTGTGTGTGTGTGTGTGTGTGTGTGTGTGTGTGTGTCTGAGTGTCCTTAAAAAAATTAGCTTCATCTCTGCCAGGCAGTTTACTCCCAAACTTCTGTTTTAACAACTCAATCTTGAGGTGGCATATGCAAGTAACTGAAACAAATACCATAAGCAGTTAAAGGAGGATTAAGCTTAGAATATATTTGTTTGTGCCAGGTATGAAAACAATACATGCTTTCATAGTTTCCAGGCTCTGGTTACTCTTGGTAAGACTAGATAAAGCCACTTCCTCTTGTTGGTTAGATATGAGCTCTCCCTTTGAAGCTTCAGTTGGCTACTTATGCAGTTTGCCTCCCAGAAAGATGTTTCATACAGTGCTCACAACTTGTCACACCACCTTACTGAAGAGACTGGAGCTCAGACAATGATGAACCAATGGTGGGAAGAACCACATCTTGACACCAGGACTGTTTAGATAATTCTGGAGGGAGTTAGACATGTGGTCACTGGATCTCTTTGTGCCTTTCTTCCAATATGGCCACTCTAAACACATTTCCTTTGTATTGCTTTTCATTTTTACATTTACAGTCTTGCCTGATTTTTCAGGGACTGTGACCAAACTTCTCTTTTTGAGGTGTAGAACATGGCCCCAAATGGGGTAACAGTGTGGCAACCATGAAGTTTGTGAAAGCACATTTTGAGGGGTCTGCCACCTACAGGAAGTTGGCTTCAGATAAAAAGAAAAGCTGGAGCACTGGAATCATTTACTTCCGGCATGTTTCTCTTCTTTCCACTTCGGCTGGCATCAGCTGTTTTTTGCCTCTATTTGGTGAAGAAGAAAAATGATTACTTTTCTTTGCTTTGGTGTCTTGAGAATGTGGAGTCTTTGACAAGCTTATCCTCTCTTTGTGTGTAGCTTGGTCTTTGCTTCACTTTCCTGTTTGTTGTTTGGACTCTTGGGAACCATTTGGCGATAAATCGCGTCTTCATTGAACTTTGTGTAGGTCAGGCTGTGTCAGTTGGAAAGCTCCTTTCAGATTTTGTGGAAACCACTATATGACAGGAAAAGGCTCTATGGAGCCATTGGTTCTGTAGAAAACTCATAATAGAGGAAAGAAGGTGTTAAGATCTCTGCTGTGATTTATGTAACCATGAAAGTATTCTTCTGTAGAGAGTTATACTTGACTAGTCTCTATGGAAATTAAGACAGTAATGGGCAAAACCAATCTCTGCCCTTGGAATCCTGAAGAACTTAACAAGAAATCTCTAAACAGTTTATTTTTGCATTTCTGTCTTTTGAATTCATTGTTCATTGAAAATTAAGACTATTAGCATGCTTGTCTTGAAATATGCATAATGAATGCGTGAATGAACATTCATGCTTTGGGTAAGTGATACTACATTTATATCAGTTTTTTCTTCCTTTAATAATAAAGCTAACTAAAATATACCGAAAAAAAATGGAGTGTATGTAAAAGGGCAGTAAAAATTCACTAAAATGGCCAGCCATCCCATGGTTAATGGGGGATGTTCTTATTGTAGCTAAGAGAGAGAGAACATCCAGAGGCATCTAGAAGAACAGATCGCACATGGGCTGGACTAAGGAAGTGAAAGTAGTAGAGACTAGCAAGTGAGGACAATGTTGATAACAAGAGAAGGAGCTGTAAAGAACAGCCAGGATGTATGGAGGCTCTGAAACGTAAAATGGACACTTGTGAATAGGGACTGCAAAAACCTGGAGGCCAGTATGGATTTTAATATGGAACCTCAGGTATTTGTTAATGGAGAGCCACTTGTCCCTTCTGCCAGAGGCAAGGGAAAGGATTCCCTTTAGGGGATAGGAACTCATTTCATAAGTATCTGAGGAATGCTAGCTTTTATCCAATAGCCAGAAATCCTTCTATAGTCAGGCTTGAGGTGGGCCAATTGTGTCATTTTTGGATATGTGCACTTCCTGTAACCTAACATGGAGAATGTGAGACTAAAAGAAAAACTGGGTTTTGGACAGGCTGGTTATACTAGTTCACAGAAACAAACTCTCCTAACCAGGAAATGAAAGAAATCATTTCCCTCTTCTTAAAAGTATTCTAAGTTAAATGGTATCATTATACAGAAACACTTAGACACAGAGAAAAACTCATATGAGAGTGAAGATAGAGTTTGAATTAACCAACGATTGATGAAGCTCCCACACGTCAGGAGGAAAGCACATAATAGATGCTCTTTCTAAAGCTTTTCACAGAACTAACCCTGCAATCTTTTTGTTTGTTTGTTTTGGTTTTTTTTTTTTTTTTTTGAGACAGGGTTTCTTTGTATAGTTTTGATTCCTGTCCTGGATCTCACTCTGTAGACCAGGATGGCCTCAAACTCACAGAGATCTGCCTGGCACTGACTTTCGAGTGCTAGGATCAAAGGCGTGTGCCATCCTCACCCGGCCCCTGCAAACTTCTTAACTGTGCCTTTCCAGACTCCAAAACTGTAGTAGAATTAGTACCAATTACTTGTTGTTTTAAGTCATCCGGTTTGTGATAGCTTGTTTGATAACAAAGCTGACTGTACATGACGTGTACTGTCGGAACATGGTCCAAGAATGTAGTCA